>NC_132881.1:23846308-24163391 GCF_030463535.1 Salminus brasiliensis | reverse complement strand
TTTGCCACATTAGACCTTCAGTTTAGCTCCTGAAGACAGAATCTATAGCTTGCTTAGATCTAAGATAGCTTTGGGGATTGAATAATTTGCAAAACCTTGAATAGAAGTGTTAAAATAATTCTTAAAATAGATTGAGAAAAAATTACACACACCAATATTTAAATTCCCAGAAATCACTAGGCCCCAACAGGCTCTGCAGGACTAAGAAGGTTCTAAAAAGGCCTTAAAATGGTTCTTAGAAAGTAGTAAAAGCATTTTTGGTGTTTTAAAAGACTCTATAAAGAACCATCAACAAAGGTTTTCCATCAATGCAAAAAACCCAAAACATTGGGTTCTTTAAGTTGTGAAGGTTCTCCGCACTGCATTTACTAAAGAACATTTTCAAGAGTACATTTAGCAAAGAGCAAAAACAACTTTGATTCAAGTCTTACACATGCTTTCAGACAAGTTTTAGTTTTCTTCCAACACATACAGAAAAATTACTGTCCATGGAAATCGACTGTTTGCTCCAGATGTGGAAGACGGTGATGAAGTTGAAAAATACTGGAGTATTCCTTTAACAGAACAAACACAACATTAAGCACATTAATCAAACACACACAGGCAAAATATTACAACATAAAAAATAAGGCCCTTTCTTATTTGTTATTATTGTGTTCATCATTGTGTGTGTATGTGTGTTCGGTAAGGCAAGAAACGCAAGATGGATACCATGGGGAAAACACTTTGCTCACAGTTATGTGCCTGTGCCTGAGTGTATATGGGTGTGTATGTTTGTGTATGTCTGTTTTCATGTGTGTGTGTGTGTGTGTGATTTATAGCGTGTGGTTAGAAAGCCGCTGCAGATGTATGACACGCGTGGGTGTGATGTAATGTTTTCATCATGCAGTGTAGAGTTCTGCACTTTATTTCAAATACTCCTCAAAAGGAGGTCCACACCTGCATCGTGAAGACTCTCCACCGCTGTCCCACAAGGCTTGGTGCTCGGCCCACTTGTAATTTACCTCCACACTCGCTTTCTTGGTGCAGTAATCTTGCAGTAATCTACACTGATGACGCTCAACACATCCTTTTTCCCCACCTTTTAACACTCAGATTTCTACTTGAATTTCAGCTTGTCTGGAAGGCATCACATCACAGATGACAGTCCATCACCCGAATCCCAACATTGGTAAGGCTGAGCAGCTGTACTTCAGTAGAACTACAGTATAGGCCCTCACTGTGATCTTCCTACCTCCTTCAAGAACTCTGGTCACTTCAGCTACAGAAGCATGAAGCCTTGGTGTAGTTGTTGGTGACCAGTCATTGTTCTTACATTTACATTGAAGGCATTTAGCAGACGCTCTTATCCAGAGCGACTTACAAAAGTGCTTCACTATTTACCCAAGAAGAACCTCAGCTAGTTTGAAAAGGCTCAAAATTCAAAGATACCTCTAATTTTAGACTCTACTAGACACAAGTCAATAAGGAGACCTCTCTTCTATTTGCCCAAGTATTCTCGGAAGAGGTGGGTCTTCAGTCAGCATTTGAAGACAGCGAGTGACTCTGCCGTTCAGACACCCACACTTTGGTGCCAGGACAGAAAAAACTCTGGACGCTTGTCTTCCGTGAATTTTGAGGGATGGTGGGTCGAGCCGAGCCGTACTTGAAGCTCGAAGGGCTCTTGGTGCGGAACTTGAGAACTTGTTCTTGGTTTCTCGACTCCGTCAGGCTGATGTCAGATGTTTAATGCCTTGTCATCTTCTGTAATCTCCTGGCTGGCTGACCTATGTGTGAGATGGGTGGGACTTTACTTTACTGAACCAGAATGCAGCTGCTTAACTTAACTCTTCTTCAATGTTCTCAAGTTAAGCCAAGTCTCTTGACTGGCTTCCTGTAACTGTCCACATTTAAAAAAATTTCAAACTCAATTTTACAAAAATGGGACAAGAACGTTTTGCAGAACTGTCTTAAATACTACACAGCATTCTTTTAAAAGTACATTTTAAACTTACCCTTTAACCTTCTGTCCTGGCAGCAAAGTGGTGGAACGCTTTCCCCTGGGTGTCCGAACAGCAGAGGCGCTCTCTGTCTGCAAATGCAGAATTAAGACTCACCTCAAAAGTGCTTAGGCAAAATGTAGTGCAGTGAGTACTGTGTATATATGTATCCATACTAACGTTTGTATTTAGTAGCGTCTAAGCTTAGAGGTATCTTTTGGATCCTAGTCTATTCAAACTAGCTATGGATCTTTTCTCTGGAAAAGAGAAAACATATATATTGGTCTTAAAACCATTTTGAGAAGCTGTCTGTTTATGGATGACTGAAACACACTGAAGAAGTTTCCTTCTTATTTTACAGTTTTTTTCCATGAGCATGTGTTCTCATTTATGACCTGATGTTCTGACGATAATGGCCTAGAATGGCTCTATTTTTGGGTGTCAGAGTACGTAGGTGATGACTTAATGTACACTGAGGCCTAAATAAAATGTAAAACACATCTCAGAGTACAGCTGACGCTGGATCACCTGGGGCGAGAGAGTAGGAGTGTTTAATTGATGCGGTTTATGGTGTAACGGCTATAAATGAGAAGGGGGGGGGGGGGGGGGGGTTGTGTTAAACTCTCCGGTAGGTATTAACCTGTGGATGAAGGGTGTTGCCCTTCCAAACACACACACCAAACCCACCCAGAAGCGCCCACCCAGAGACTGGCATGGGTGTTTCGCTTGAGGTTAAGGGCATTCGATTTCTTTCGCCTGGTGTGCATTTCAGACACACACACACATGAGCGATGGCCTGTCGGCAGTATCCTAAACGTTCTCTTTGTCACTGCCTTGAAACTATAGGGAATTATAGGCCTGCTGACACAATAACAATAAGGTCAATTGAACTATCCACTCTCCACCCACACTGAGAAAAATTAAAGGTCAGGTCAACTTGAAATTATAAGGTGATTCACTGCACAGCTTTTTTGAGGTAATTCAGTTTGAGGGCACCAAAGTTCACCTAACTCTCCAAACTCCCAACTAACATTTTAAAACCAAACAATAGGCCGTACAGTTACAGTCACAGCTGCTCGCTCCTTAGCACTGCAGTATTTTTACATGCGTGCTCAACGAAAGCCAATAGTGTAAACTTCTGAAAAGTGACATAATATCCATAAAGCAGATTAGTTTGGCTTCGCTGGTGGATATAAGTGTTGGAGTGAATTAGTAGATGCTGTTGTATGCTGTGCTATAGTTTACTGTATAATGCACAGAAACAAAATCTTAAGGAAATTGAAATAATGTAAATAATCTTAAATCTAGTTTAATTATTATTATTATTATTATTATTATTATTATTATTATTATTGTAACACTGTTGTAACATCATAAGCTCACATCTGAATCTGTATTTATATGTTTTAATTTGTATTTACATGTGTCTACATATGTTTATATTGTTTCAACTGTACAGTTTTTATTATATTTGCAGATTATAAGATTACAATTACAAAGTGCAACCTGTTTTTACAAGGCATTTAGCTTTTTTTTTTATAAAGGTGCATTGTTCCATGTATAATCATTGAAATTCCATTTAAGTTGCATCATTCTACTGAAAAATATGAATGAATTAAGCAGTTATTGTTGTATTATTATAGCCCTAAACGGTAAAATGATATAAAATTAAATGAAATGCGTAGACAATAACAGTAAATGTACATTTTCTTTAAGGTTTAATGACCATGATGTACTGTATTATTACAATGAATACTAACAACATGAACCTTTTTTCACTCTCTTCCACACTCTTCCACATTTTCTATCTCTCTCTAAACAGCACTTGCCCCCTCCCCATCTCTCATCTTATTCTCCTATTTTCCTTGGCAGATGACAGGAAGCTTTGACATCTGCTGATGATCTAATTCTGCAGCTCAGAGCCAAGTCCAACAGAATAAAAAGGAAAATACTCGCGCCGACTGTATTTTCTTCTCGTTCGCCTCACGCTGAACTGGGCCGTCAGCCCTGGTAAACCTCATGTTAATCATTTTAATCACTCTCTAAATATTGCTGGTGTGAGCGGGGTGGTTTGGTGGGAGGTGTGTGATTGGAAGGACTTATGTTATTAATACTGATGTACATCTGTATAGTCAAAATTAAAATGCAATTATACACAATGCCCATGAATGATTTAGGAGTGCTGTTTTTAATACATTTGAATAAAATATTCAAAATTGTTTCTTTCCAAGTTTAACAGATTTATTTTGAGGAACAATGGGCCTCATTCACCAATATCTTCCTATGAATTTGAATTGTTCACAGCTCTGCTCTTATAATGAGAACAGCTTGCAAATTATATCGCTTACTGTAGCGCATTGAACGTACGGTGTGAGCCCAAAATCCTGTGGAATTTTAGAGCTAAATGAAAAAAGGTGGCACAAATCACTAGTAGCTAGTCGGCTTAGCTGACCCACTGGGCTACATGCATGACATGCAGTCCTTAAAATGCACATAATCATACATTTACCTGCTCTAACTGCGCTACGGTAACAATGCTGCCCCTTTTCTTTCCATGTTACCTGAAATTAGCTATCAGCTGAGGTTTCTCACTTCTGACTGAAACCTATATCCTTTCATTGCCGTTTTAACACCTCAAGACACACTTTAGCTGTTCTAACCCTGGCCTGTGAGCCTCAAGAGGATGAAAATAAAGAAACAGTGAGGATTTCCCCACTAGTACATAGCACAGAAATCTCTGTAACTGGCTCCTTTCTACCCCGCCTGCTCCTTACTATGCCATGACTCTATAAAACATGCACTTTTCAGACACTCTTTAACAGGCAAGGAATCATTTAAGCATCCAGTAATTTATTTTTTTATATATATGCGGCCATTGTTTTATGTAGAACCCTTTTCTTTCCTAAATTCAGCTACGTTCAGGTGGACAGGCATTCAAATATTGCTCACACACAGATTTTATAATCTCCATCGAAAAGCATTGTCAACAGGATGGCATTCAATGGAGCAACCATACATTGGCCTAAGCATGTCAGCATGTCCAGTGTAAAATGTTGAGGGTTATAAAGACCCCTCAGCACTGGGTTGTGATGGAACTCCATGCAGTACATTTGGGATTACTTTGAGTGGCTTCATACCAAGGAAAAGGATGAAGCTGACTGATGGAAAACATTCACAAATTAATATTATTTTAATAAATAGCTGCTTTGTGTTTAAAGAAAAAATAAGCTTTGCAGATATAGAAACGTTCAAAAGAAGGGGCCAAAGGTCTCATACAGTAAATGTGTGTGTGTATGACTCTAGGGTGCTCTCTTGCTCACACTTGCAACAAAGAGCAGTATTGTGTAAATGGATTCAGAGCTCGCTCTCTACTTTTATCACCCCCAACGCACATACAAACACACACACACACGCAACGCTTGGGCAGCTTTCAGCACAGTCCAAATGGGAGCAATTGGAATGGTGGCAGTGCGATTGGGAGTGGTCCGCGGGGACTCAGCGTGTTTGCTTTTCTGGGATCAGTTAAAATCATGCATGTAATAAGGAGAAAATGGCTTTTAAGCCTGCCTGTAGGAAGCAGTGCCCAACATACCGCCGCATTATACCTTATTAAAGACAGACCTGAGGGGGGGGGGGGGGGGGGGGTTCCTGGAGACAGCTCAAGAATGTGCTCTGAGAGACACAGCATTTCAAAAGTATTCTTTCTCTACCTGAAGATAATTTGAGGGGGGCTTTTTTTCTGGAGGGTGTGAGCAGGGGGGTTAAGAGGTGGAGCTGACGTCAATCCACTTGTAATTTCATTACTTTTATCTGTTTTCATGGAGTCTGGTATGGAGTCTTTGAGGTCTAGAGTTCTATTATCACTTGATTTACATTACATATTTATTTATATCGTCGTTGCAGAAACAAATGCGACTTTACAGGAGTAGGAAAAAACCTTCAATGGAAGTCAGTGTAAAAATATTTCATTCTGAAGCATTTTGGAGCATTTCTATTGGTCCATTCATCATGGAATTGTGACAGCATGCAAAGAACAACTGTCAGATTCAAATTATGCCCAAAAGTGAAAAACATTAAAAATGGAAATGTGTGACAGTAACAATATATGATACCATAAATGCATAAATATACATACTTCTTAATAAAATATATATTCTAAAATAAAATATAGATTCTGTATGCTGAATAGCCACCACTGGCTAGTCTGCACTGCTGATTTTTCATTTACAAACATTACTGGGTGCGCACAGAGTCAGGAGGCAAAAGCGCTTAAGAAACATTGCTGGTCACTAGTTTGTAAATAGAGGGTATGTAGTCACGTCTCGCTGGAACACGCCCCCTTTCTGCAGCATGGCTGCATTCATTAGGGAAAACGGCCAAACCAGGAATGAAACAAGCGATGATCTGCTCAAGATAAACACAGCTGGACTTGAAAACGATCCATCCAAATTACTAAAGAGCCAATTGTCCATGGACATCGATGTGTAGCCAGGAACGTTCCAGCTAACTGAGGCTCAAATCACACCTGTTTATGGGACAAAACCTTATAGGAATGTTCCTGGCTGTTTTCAGGCTCATTTAGTTGGTTTTGCATGTTTTTGCTTTCATTCAAACTTAGCATGTCACTAAACTTGCAAATACGATGGACTTGTTTTTTCCCCACCTGTTTTCGGAGCGTGACTTTTTTCACCACTGCTTTTGCCTTCTTAGATTCCAGAATGGCGTCAATCCAGTCGTTTCTCTTCTATTGGGCTTTCGTCAGTGTGTAAAAAAAGAGCTCGGAATTCCTGCTGAATCTGTTCGTACAGTCAGTCGCAGAACGGCTCCTCCCCGTTTTGTGTTTTAACGCCATTCACACTGAACGCTAATGCTGCCAATCAGTGGTCATGGCTGCAGTAATTCTGGTGAAGTGACACGAATCCCCTAAATAATTTTTTTCTTGCATCTTAGTAAAGAAGTTTCACTGAAAGCAGTCTGTAAATTGTTAACAATCCATTACGTTTTCCCCCCTGCATGCATAACAATAACTTTCTATTAATTTTATTAGAAATCTGTTTTTGTAGTTCAAGCATAAAGTGGTGATGAATGATTACACTGATTAAATGTTTAGAATCAGCACTTTTCACAGAACTTCACGTCTTGTTTAAATGAGGTCTGAATGAGAAACAATTTATTAAATAGGTAAATAGGTAGACAAGGTGTCTGTGTGTGTGTGTGTGTGTGTGTGTGTGTGTGTGTGTGTGTGTGTGTGTGTGTGTTTCAGGAATAACTGGGTTCTCCAGCTCCTGACCTGGGTAGAAAGCAGAGACACTTCTCAGCGTTCATGGACTCTAACTTTAGTACGAGTGATTTACAGTTAATTACCATTTTTCTTATTTGAATAAAAGGCTTCTTTCCCACTGGGCAAAATCTTTGGGCACTCTTTTTTTGATGCTGGTTGGTTTCCCTGCCTGGCCTAGTGTGACCTTTCACTGGGTCATTATCCATGGCATGGATTATAGTTTTTATACATCACTGTCCTGTTTCTGATCATATTGTATTGGATACAGATGGAATTTGGCCTCCGCCTTGAACCCATCCATGCAGTGAACACACACAGCAAACCCACACACGCCTGGATCGGTGGGCAGCCATCGCCCGGGGAGCAACTGTGGCAGTTGCCGAATCCGGGTTTCAAACCTTGTCAACTCTGTCATCCATAGCCTGGTACTACAACTGCTGAGCCACTACTACACACACATTTTATCAACAGCTAGCCCCTGTCCCAAAAGTATTGGGACACCTACACAGGCTTTTATGACATTCCACTTAAAATCCATTGGTTACTGATATATATATATATATATATAGAGAGAGAGAGAGAGCGTCTCCCATTGCAGCTTCTACATCATTTGTACACTATATATTATGGTGCATTGTGGGATTGTTACAGTGCACTGACAATTCACTACTACAAATAGGGCGGAACCCTAAAGTAGTGCACTATATAGTGAATAGGGCACAGTTTCAAACACAGCTTAGAGAACAGTGGTTTTAGCTGTGCTATTTTGCCATGGTCTCATTCTTGTCCAGTGTGTTTCTGACGACTGAGTCATGAACACTGGTCATGGCTGAGGCAAGAAAGGTTCTTTCTTGGGTTCTTTGCCACTTTCTGGATAGTTTTATGCTTGGCTATTGAAGAGAGTTTCTGAGGGCATCTACTACCAGGAAGACTGACTACTGCTACTACAAACCTTCTCTGTTTGGACAGCATGGAGACACACAGTGCCCTAGAGCCTTAGACATCCACAAACATTTTTCTAAGGAATCTCTCTTATGTGTGACATGATGTGGCTGGCTGGACAACCTGTGTGATGCCAAGTTCACTTTGTTTTAGTTTTACATGTAGATTGGACAGGGCTGGTGGCCCAAATGAAGCACGACCGTTAACTGAAGCACTCCCATTGGTTCTGATGCCAGTTAAACTCTTCTGTTTGGTGGCACTCTCTCATACCTTGCCCACCACACACACTAAAGTAGTATCCAAACGTAAAAAAAATAGCCTTCCAACACCAATTTAATTCACTGTGCCGATGAGGTGCATGTTATAGCTATGCGTGACAAGGACACGTTGTGTGATAACTGAGTCGAGCAGCTGCAGAAGGCACCTGTAGCCCAGTGGCTCCTGTTAACTGACAGCTGCGACGTGAGCCTGACCCTCATATAAGATAACACACCAACAGTAGCCGTATTATGGCCTGTTTGACTGACAGCGTAATACTCTGGCCTTTGATAAGAGGTTATTAGAGGACAGAATGTGTGACAGGCCTCAGAAAGACTGTTATTAAGCTCAAAGGCTAGTCCTTTGGCGGTGCTTAATAGACGGACACACAGACATTGACCCTGCAGATGTTTTTTAACATTAGGTTCTTTTTTTTTTTTTTTAAGTGATAAATTATGGGCAGATTATTTTGAAATGGCTATGCCATGTTTTGCCTGGCCTGCCAGAGAAGGATGAATGAAAATTACATCAATTTTGGGAGCAGCGCTGTAGACACCTAATATGGGCAATTTTTATAGTTCAACATTTTCAGCTCAGAAATGCAGTGAAATAGCGAGTCAAATGTCAAGTCTGCGAAAATACACACTTATAACAGAAGAGCCTTTCAAATGTGGATGGAACACATCGAACCATTAAATGGCGGGTGGAGGTACCATGCTGTTGAAGATGCTTCCAACTGTGTGTGTGCGTGTTGTGATATAAGGCTGCTATAAGAGTCGTGAGCATAAAATAATGCATATAAAATTAGCACTAGCAAGAACTGCATTTTCTTATTGTTAATAATATTCATATTCCATATTATTCCAATGGCGTATTCCGGATGTGCATACCACTGCTGATCATATATATGTGTGATTATTATATTTATATAAGACATTACAGTAAACTGGTCCAAGTAAAACTACTCTTCATATACCCCAGCTTAGAAAGCCGGGGTCAAAGCGGCATGTTACGGCGCCCATAGAGCTGTGAGGGTTAAGTACCGTGCTCGCAAGCTTATGCCATTCACACTCTATGTGACTTTCAGAGTCGGCAGATCGTTGTACTCCTCACACTACACAACTTGTTGCCTTGTTATCGGGAAACTTTTAGTGGTTGTGATTTGCACACTACACAGCTGATCAGCGACACAGGGTTACGAATTAAGATCTTTCACCAGGAGGAACTCACCATGAGTCCGCTCTCCAATAACACGTTCTCACAAAGATATGTGCAAGAACTGATAGGATGCCATTGCGCAAAATGGATGTCAAGAAGAAACGAGCAATGCAATATGGATGAGGAAATGGATAAAGACATGCAGGCACATCAAAAAGGCCCTGTTGCTCCTGCCAACCAAATGTTCCTCCATTTCTTAGGTCCAAGCAGACCATTACGTATAACTCCACCCTGATGTTCTCCCCACTCGGTTTCATGCACTCTCATTGGCTCTTCTACTAGTTCATGCACCAATGTTTCCCACCACCGGATTTAGAGTCGCCAACAGGTCCAGATATTAAATCTGCTAGATATGTGTCAGGGCTTGCATAGCATTTTGCAGTTCACACATAGTGACCGAGCCAGTGCTGTTCCAAAAACAGCTGGCGACTTGAAAACCAGGGCTAAATGTTTGTGAATCTGGCATTTGCGAACAAGGGTATTAAACACATAAGCACTCTAACCACTGATCCACCACTGCTCTAGAGCTAAGGGCAGAGCTAGATCAGTAATCCTTGTGTTGACCATTAAACGTAACCCATTAAAGCAGCATTATGCGACAATTGGTATTTTTGGTTATTTGGCTCCCCCTGCAGTTGCGGAGGGTAATTCCCTTTTACACAACTGCTGTGAATACAAATCAATGTTTGGGCTCCTTCTCAAGGACAGCTGTACGGGTACTTTTGTTGAGAAGCTAAAGTGAAAGAAGCATGAGGACTGACGTGGTACAGTAATATTATAGGATTTTAGACAAATATGCATTGCACAGTTCTTCCAAAAGGTCTCGTGAACATTCAACTAAAGTTATATGGTGCAGTAGCAGTGACAATGTGACTCCCTAGTACAAACCAGTGGTGCCTGATTTTGAAAGCTGTTATTTTAAGGTAAAATTGCTACATAATGTGGTTTAACCCCTTATTGCAGAAAGGCTTTTTACACACTAAAGTATATTATACAGTAACTGCAGGGACTTCTGTACAAACTGCTGGGGCTATTCTTTGCTAACAGAAGTTTGTAATAACACTTTCGGCAGTCCATAGGCTGTGTAAGAAGTTAATGGCAAAATCTGATTTCCTTTGGCCCACATGCTCCTTCGGTAATCAAACCATGCAGTTAGATATATGCAACGCAAAACTGAAGAATATGATGTCACATACCTTAGCTTTACTTAATAAAGTACGTAATCCTGGTTATCCAAACTGGGCTCATGTATAGACCAATCATATGTTTCTGGTAAAAATCACATCATTTGAAACTCCTACACTCATCTACACGCTGGCGGCACAGATTCTATCATTGGTGAGGTGATTTATTGGGGTGAGAGGTAAAGAGTCAAAAGGTCAACTAAAGGCCCAGCATGGCGCCACAGTTTCCTGTCAGCATGAACCAGAGTCAAAATAGCCGTTACTACATCACAGCTAAACACAGCACTCACCATTCTGCACATTCTTACTGGATCTAAGTGTGAGTGTATGAGCAACAGTACGTTTCTTAGGAGCAATGGCCTTATAGAAAGAGAGATGTGATACTTCCTTCCTGGATCAATATGATAACAGCTATTAAAAGCATCAATGCTTAGTCTTAGATGAGAGACTAATCATGAGATTCCAAGGGAAGGGCAAGAGTGTCCTGAGTTGGGGGGTGCTGAAATTTTAAGCTGCATAAAGAGTTATCTTTATTCACCAGCATTGTTCAGGTTGTTTACATAGGTATCACGCCCATAGTCTAACTAAATGCAGATGATTCAATAAGAACACACAAGTGGGAGATATGATGGATGAATAAACATTGATGTATTCCTGTTGTAAGACATAATTACATTAATTTAAAGTACAACATAAGGCTGCTTTTACTTGATATGTTTATTTGCTGGTGTTTCATCGACTGGCCTGCAGAGCAGTCAGTACTTGGGAGCACTTGGGAGAAATGCAGCCCTTTTCCCTGCTGTTGAGCATTTTTAGGCCTTGAATCATTCACCCATGCAGGTCGTAAACTGCAATAATAAAAGATGATGTCAATTTCACTTTGGTTCACATTCAAATGTTACCCTTGTCCATTTTCTTCCTGGTAAATACTCAGATAAAAGTGCACATATGAAAGGGGCCTTTACAGCAACATTAGCGTCCGTATTGCTAACTGCACTATGTAACCTTGACAACACTCACAAGAACTGTGCAACACTGTGTAACCATTGTAATGTCAGTATGCCGCCTCAGTCCTCATGCTTCTTTCACTTCCAGTTTTTCAGCTTGTCCACAAATGAAAATGCATGTGTATAGCGTATCCTTTAGTGGTGGATTCTCAGACTGTAGGGGCAGGCCAGAAGCAAGAAACACCAATTCTCACATAATTCTGCTTTGAACTTAACAGCAGGTATTCCAAATAAATAAATAAATCTACATCCTAAATTGAACACACTTGTTTGTCTTCACTCTGTTGAGATTATCGTTTTAATTGTTATCGTTTTATTGTTCCTAGAGGTCCCTTAGCACCCTCACTTCCATTATCCCTGGAGATGCCTGTCATTAGTTCACAAGAAAGTTGCAAAAGTAAGTGTGTTGCTTTCCTGGCAAATCTGAGCACAGAATGTGGCTTTATGTGACATTAAAGAGATGCCTTTCCTTTGTTTCCCTTGCCTATGGGACTGATGACAGTTTTACCGCTTTCTGCTTGGCTTCCACATACAGCTATTATTAATCTTTTTCTTCCTTTGTGTACACTGTAAAAAAGGGGGTTCTTTGGCTTGTAACAATAGGGGAACCTTTTTTTGTTGCTATATAAAACCATCTTTAAAAATGTTCTGCACCAATACGAAGAACCCTTTTATAAGGCAAAGAAGCATCTAAGCATCCAGAGGGTTCTTTGGGTTGTCATACATACAGAATATCTGCCTTTCTTAACGAACCTTTCAAGAGGCAACCTTTTTTCAAAAAGTACGTCTCTCGGATGGGATTTTCTCACCGTCACCTCTCACCGTTGTCTCCTGGATCTGCCGTTCATCTCATCTCAGCTCTTAAGCGTCTCCCCCAAGTCTTGTCTGACCGCTCAAGGAATTTTGGAATTAAGACAAAGAACATAATATTCAACCCAAAGGCAGATTTCAGTGCAAGGCCCCTTTTGGCATCGGAGAGGTTATATTTTCTAACCAGAAACACAAGTCGAGATGTAACGAATCTGTTGGAACGCACTCAAGTGCAACAAGTAAAGTCTCCTCCGTTTTCACTCTGAGATAAGGAGTCTGGAGGCTTGAGCAGATACAAATGTTCTCTCTTTTTTTTTCTTTTTTTTTCCTCCACAAATCTAGATTGATGTGTCTCTCTTTTTGCGAGTCTTGTCCTGAGCTGCAGTGTAGGGAGTGTTCCACTCACTCTCTCTCTCTCTCTTAGAGATGGTAATTCTTATACCGAGTCTCAGGAGAAGGGAAGAAGGGGAAACTCGGAGTGACAGATTTCTTTCACAGTGAGGGAGGAATGTATTGTTTCAGGCTCCTGAAAGGAGCCCTCCACCAAATCTCTACATCTCTTTCTCTCAGGACTGTAGGGCTGGGCTAGTCCAGCTAGATCTCATGCTTATATCCCTTCGTTACAGCTGAAAATATGTTAAAATCACAACGACTACACTTATAAAAGTGTATGCTGAAGGGTAAGGCATGTTTTATAGTAGATACTGTATTGTGTAGGCCAAAACAACTCTGAGGTGTTGACAGTTGACTCCTCAAAACCTAGCCTGCAACATTTTCAGCAGCTTGCGCTAGAGTAGCTCTTCTGTGGGATCGGACCAGACGGGCTAGCCTTCACTTACCATGCTTATCGGTGAGCCTTGAGAACACCATGAAACCCTTTTGCTGGTTTCACCAGTTGTACTTGTTTGGACCTTTTGGGCATAACTTCTATCATCAGAACCCTGTAACTGCTTTGTTAATTGGACAGTGACAATATATATATATATATATATATATATATATATATATATATATATATATATATATATGCTGTCAATTGTTTCAAATGCGTAATCCTCTAGAACTGTAGCCTGTTCCTCTCATTTGCCCAGGTCATGAATTCTTGGTACAGCAGAGAGTCTAGAGAAGAACTGAAGCTTTCCACTTTGCTCATTTTCTACTGGTTGATTTATATATATATGCCTCGTGAGCTCAGTGTGGTGTGCTAAAGGTGCTGAAGGTATCGCTTTAAAATGTATTTAATTGTATTTGGACAAGAGAACAGTGCAATCATGGATTGTATCACAACAACGTACAGCATGGATGGATGTTCTGGAGGGCCAAACATCACCACCAGCTGACTGATTAAAAAAGTCTCTGCACAGTTTGCGATGTCAGGGTTTTCCGTTTCTATTCATTATTTAGCAACAAGTGCTAGATATTACCCATATAATGCTCGAGTGGGGGGGGGGGACTGGCCCTCACAAGACCGGCCCACCAGGAACATTTCCTAACTTCTTAGCACTGTATGTCCTTAGCTTGAATCTTGTTAAGCGTCTGTGTCTTTCCTCACCACACACCTTCTATTCACCAGCATTTCTACCTCCATACCCTCTTGGATTGCAAATTTATGGGTGAGAGTTTTGTCAAGTTAAAGATTTATGAGGCAAAATCACACTGTATGAACGTGTGTGTGTGGTGTGTTTGTGTGTGTGTCTGTAGAGACTGTTTGCAGTGGCAGCTTCCCAAAATCCATCCAGAATCCTCTGGACAGTAAAAATCAAACGGAGCAGTCAACATTAAGCGCTTTAGTCCTGCACCTTTTAGCCAGAAATAAAACTGTCTGACAGGCCCTCTCGCTGCACTGGCCCTCTTGGCCAGCTCCGTGACTAAGTAATTGTCGGAGATGAGGGAGGAGAAGTGCTCTTTTCTGCTACACGTCTTCTCTCTTCCCTCGGATCAACTTTTACTTGGCTCGCTCCAGAATCTCAGCACTCTGCTAACTATTTTTCAGGTCTATAGCACACTGAAAATGACTATTTGCACTCGGAAATTAGGAAATCTTTTTTGCGTGCTCTGAACAAGGCGTTCCTTCTGGGTGTCGACTTTAACTACCTCTTAAAAGAAAAGTACACATACAGAATACAGAATATATCTTGAGATCAGCAGATCATTTTTGGGGGGAAGAAAATCAGGAGAGAGGTGGAGTGGATTGATATTACTGAACTCCAGAAGAGCAGAATGTTTAGGTAGTGCTGGATTACTGCGCCAAAAAATATAAATTAGGGACTTCCCGAGTTTTCACACCCCACCCTTAATTTTATTGAAATGACCATTTAACATTTGACTGATCTAAATTATTTATTTTATAGCATTGCAACTGAATTTCATTTTGCATAAGCCTACTCCTTTGTCCAAATTTCTCTCAGTTTTGCGCCGTTTCAATTGTAACTCAATTCAATTTATTTATGGTTTTAATTAACCTAGTTCATTCATGTGTTACCATACAAAGAATTTTTTTCCCCAGGTTGAATACCTGAAACCTTTTTCTTTAACACTATCAAAACATTAGAACTGCATTTCCACTGTATCTGTATACTGTAACTGTGTTGTCTTAAATTAACTAAAATTAACTTTAACTTAAATGTATTACTTATTATATAATAATATATAATATAAATATATTATAATTATATTACAATATTCCCAAATATAATAAATTAAATTATTTCCTTTCAACACAGAGCACAACTGAGAGAAATTTAGACAAAGGAGTAGGCTTATGCAAAATGAAATTCAGTGATATAAAATGAGAATATATATTACGAACACACAATTTCTTCCCCACATACATTTTATATTCAGTTTATATATACATTGGCACCATTACCAGCAACATTTTCCATGAAAATATCAGACAATGCCATTGTCCTATATTTTCCAATTCCTATATCATTGCATCTCAATGACAAAGTATGAAAACAGTCGCTATTGGAAACCCTCATCTCTAAACCGCTAACTTTACAGGAAACCGATTATTATTATTATTTTTGTAACATTTAGTTTCAAAATGACTTGATGAGTTAAAAAATGAGTTATTTTATTTAAGTCATTTGTGTTTGCCCAGTCATCATCAAATGCTCACACAATGCAAACACTGTGAAAGAAAATAAAAACAGAACAGAATCCAGTACTAGACAGTGTGATTTTTTCACAGGATCCACTGCCAGACTGGCTGATGAATGTATACATTAGATTAGATTAAACTTTGTATCACAGAGTTATTGACATCTCTTTTTTTTTTTGTGCAAAAAAAAAAAAAACAACAACTAAGTGATCCTGCTAACCAATTCTACCCTCATTCTCACAGCAATCTCACAACAACTCTTTCGTCCTACATTCATGGCATTTAGCCATGCTCTTCACTTCTCTCAGCCTGACCTCTTTACCTAGCGGGTCAGCAGCTGTCACTCTGACAAGAGCCTGTACCAGCGTCCATGAGAAAAAAGCACAGGTTGTCCTTGGCTGGCAAGTCAAAATGACGACTCAATTGTTCACAACTGTCAGTACAGCTAATTCAGTAAAGACATGAGCAGAACTCCCCCTCTGCACTGAAGAGAATTCTGATCCGGATTCTGTCGAATTTACTGATTCATTCCAAGACCGGCCTTAATCTACGTCCAGACAACTCTCCCTGGAAATGTCATTAAACCTTTTCTATGAGAACTTTTTTTTAGAAGAAGGCTTCCTGGACATAGTTTGGCTCCACAATAAGTCTGTGAAACCCATGCACGTTTGGTACCACCAAACAGAGAAACTCTGCACATTTCTGAGAAACCACTTTTCTGTCCACATGTCAGTTCTGTTCAGAAATTACTCACACACATACACACACACACACACACAGTCCAAACCCAGTCTACACACCCATAATCAGTCAACATGTGCGCTTTCTGTGCTTGGCTGGCCCGTGGTTTGTTTTCACTGGAGACAAATTTTCCTTAAATTGATGCAATTCTATTGATTAAATAATAAGCCTCTTCCTCCCATCAGCCTGTCACTCGGAGCTCTGCTAACCTACATAGGTAGGCGTGTGTGTGTGTGTGAGAGAGAGAGAGAGTGAGCCAAAGCCTGTCTGACACAGACAGTACTCTAATCCTGTACGTATGAGAGAAATTTCTCTCTCTGTACTGCATCTATCAAAGCATCCATTGTTTCACTGTGTAAGTCAAAGTCTTTAAAACAGCAGGAAATTGTGGATTAGCAGCAATAAGAGCCCAAATTGCTGGCTTCTTTGTGCCAGTACACGTCAGGTGGTGGCGATGGTGGTGGTGGTGAATTCTCTGTGTTGGTCACCCTCTAGTGGTTTCTAGTGGCATGACCAGCATTATTCCATACAAAATACTGAACTTGAGATGGTATATCTTGGTAAAGGTGGACGTCCTCTACTTATACTTTGCTTAGTAAGCAAAAAGTACCTAATTTTAATCGCGCAGGGTAGCGCAATGGTGTCGCAGGTTGCGCTCCAGATGTCTGGAGTTAGGGGTTCAATCCTTGAAGTGTGACGTTTTCTCAATGTGTCCATGGGAGTTACCTTGGCCATGATAAACTGCCCCTAGGTGTGAGGTAAGGGGTGTGTGTGTGTGGTACCCTGTGATGGACTGGTGTCCTGTCCAGGAGGTATTCCAGCATTGCGCCCAACAATTCCAGACTCCAGACCCACTGAAACCTGACCAGGAAGAGGTAGATAAGAGGTGCATAAGAAAATGGAAAGATGGATGGATAAGTAGAAAACTACAGTCTTGAAACAAAACTGAACAGAATTTAACATGGTTAAAAATAAATAAATAAATTAAAAAAGCAAGGCGTCACACTGATCTACCATATGGGAAATATTACACATAGGCTCTATTAAGTAATCACAATGTCCAAAACCTCAAATGACAGATAACTTGAATTGATGGTGAGGATCATGGTATCTCATGGGCTGCAACTGTGACTATTTACATGTCTACACCTCCTGTAAAAATGATGTACTGTAAATGTGGCAATACAATCACATTAGAATATCAATGATACTGCCCATTAAACAGTACCATAAACTACAGATGACCACTGAAGCTGTATTTTAGCTGACTTGCTTTTGTACAGCTTCAACACAGACAGCTATCACCTTTAACAGGTACAAGCCAAGTAAATGGCCGTGGCCTAGTGACCAATCCCATCACGTTACACACAAATGTTCAGCACAACCTATTATTTCAGATTTCAGTTTACTTTTCATTAGAAAACACAACCATGACAGAACTTTAAAATCGCTCACAGTTACATTTTTAATAATTCGTTTCATAATCTGAATATGAATTAAACACTCAGACTGAAGAGATATCTTTTTAACAGATGCTTATCATTGCCCTTTCCATTTTTGTCATTTTTCACATTTTAACAGAACTTGAATCTGGCAATCTGGATTTTTTTTTTAGATTCTGTCAGAATCCCATGATGACCAAACCATGCTCCAAAATGACAAAAATCTTTTTACATTGATTTCCATTTAAGGTCAAGATACACAGCTATATACACATATAAGAACAGGAGGCACATTTGCTACAAGTGGATAGTCAGACACTTTTTCTTTTCTTTTGCTTTTGTATTTTGATCCCACTTTGCTCCAGACATGACCTCCATTTTCAGCATAATCTGCACTCACTTGTGTGCTTCACACATGTGCTTGCACATTGTCTATATACTGAATCCACAGGGATTCCAGATCAAGCAGAATTTATATAAATCAAGCAAATAAAAAAAACAACCTTCAATCATGTCTAGGCCACGCCCACTTCGCCCACTCAAATACAGCTACAGAACCAGGCACTTTGAGAAGTAAACTGAAACAGATTGTGTGATATTGTGTGAGAATAGGGTAAAGAATAGAGTGCTCGGTCCCCAGCCTCTACTCTTCTGGGAAGGCTTGAACCTGCTGAAGAAAACAGCGTGGCCAGCTCATGCTGGTTGACTAGCTTAGCCCTTGACCAGTGTAGGATGTGTTTCCACCTGGATGACCAGCTTTTCAACCACCCTGACCATCCATCAGACCACCTGAAACAAGTTACCAGCCAAAGCTGGTGTTGCGCTGGGTTTTTTTAACAGGGTATTCTAGATGTTCGAACATTGCTGTGAGGATTTGGTTGCATTAAGCCACAAACACATTAGTGAAGTCAGATACTGATGTTGGATGATTAGTTCTGGATTACAAACACCGCTCCAGCCCTTCTCAAAAGTGCTGATGGAGCTCTAGCTCTCCAGAGAACACAGTTCCACTGCCCAATGCTACGGGGCTTTATAACCCTCCAACATCTTGTTTACCTCCATCTACAGTGACAAGAGGTGGGACATATTAGGCAGCAAGTAAACAGTCCGTTGACTTGAATGTGCAAGCATAAGGATCTGAGACACTTTGACAAGGGCCAAAACATCAGGCAGGTGTTGTGGGGAGTTCACGGGATGCAGTGGTCAGTACCTACAAAAAGGGGTCCAAGAAAGGACAACTAATGCACTGACAACAGGGTCATGGCAACCTAAAGCTCATAGATGCGATCTATGAAGGCCTCACCTCCCAACTTACAGGACTTAAAGGATAACATCTTGGTGCCAGATACCACAGGACACCTTTAGAGGTCTTGTAAAGTCCATGCCAAAGGAAACCAAGAACCAGCCATTATGGCTGATTGGTCTATATGTGCAGTTGCTCCAGAGTGTCTCTTTCTATTGGAAACTGCTTTTCTATGGAGCCCTATTTTTCCAGATGACCTGCCCACTGACAAGAGAATAATAAAGAAAGTGACAAAGCGTCGTCTGGAAGGAGGACAAGAAGGAGGAGTAGCAGCTCCGTGGCCCGTTACAGCGATCCCAACTACCAGCCTGTAAAAATAAATCACACATCTGCTTCCAATGAGCTGCTGGCATATTAATGCCTTTATGCTTGTTATGGAATTCTTGGGAGCATGTGTGCGTGTGGTGTGTGTTTATGTTTGTGAACCATCCTTCCCCCTAGCTTCCTTTATCTGTTCATCATTACTTCTCTCCCTCTCTCTACCTCTCTCTCATACACACACATATACACCACACCACCTCACGCAGCAGAGGTATTTAACAAAGTAATCAAAGCTCAAGCCACACACAGTGTGTGTTCATTCTCATTGTCGAAATGACACAGAAACCATAGTTATCAGATACACTCTTAAAAATACAGTTGCTTAAAGGGTTCTTTAAGCGATTCCATAGAGGAAACACTTCCATAAAGAACCATGTTTGGAACATCAAGTGAAGTATTACAGCAAATGAAGGTTTCTATAGACCTTTAAAAGTTTTTTCACACTCACGCATCTCTATTACAGCCATTCTTCATGGACCCAAAGGTCGTTCCTTAAAAGTACTACTTGGAGCACCTTTATTTTTAAGACTGTACCAGAGCAAACAGGACCTCGATGACACTAACTTAGTGACAGTAATAAAGGACAAACATAACGTAACAATCATAGAAATCGTGCCGTTCCCGATCATGTCTGTGCTTACTGTGAAATGAGGCTAAACAGGAAGAGAGGACAACACTGGGAGAGCATGAGAAACACAACCGAAAGGTCCTCATGTATATAAACGAGCCAGTTTGAAGAAGAAACCAGTGTTCTGATGACCAGGACTAACAGACATTCTTAAACCCTAAAGGAACGAGATGGACCAGGCTTTTGGAAAAGAGGCGAAAGAGGCCGCACACGCTGCCCCTGTCTACCTTCAACTCTAATAAGCACCTCCTGCACACAAACCGAGAGCAAAGGATCCACATGTGGCCCCAGTTAAAACCCCATCAGAAAGAAACGGGCTCGGCAGAGGCTGCTGCTCTTTGAAGTGAGCGTGAATCCGAATTCTGTACCTAATTATGTTGATGTGCCTGACTAAGGAGCGTGTCCTGCAAAGGTACGCTCAGTCATATGCTCTTTGTTCAGGGGGTGGCCATGTAGAACTAAAGTTTAGTTCCATCCAACTGAACTCAAACCAGCCATGTCCCACCGAGGGAGATACACACAGGATGTGGTTCAGATTTGCTCTTCCATTGTTTTGGTCCTTGCTCCATAGAAATGGTCTACTGCTTGCCCAGTACAAAGTACTGTGCTTAATCTTCCTCAGAGGTTATTTCAAGTTTGCATATATACAGGATTAAAAACATATACATATATGCATATGTGTGTAAAAAATACCCCCCCCCCCCAAAAAAAAAAAAAAGAAAAAAGAAAGAAACCTTTTATTTTAGTATAAGATTCCTGGGAACCTTCTCATGTCTTTTTTCATACTTGTTTTTGTTTTTTAGATGAAAAATTATACAATGGAGACTTGCTGCAAATGTAGCAACAAAGAACATGGCATGTTTTTTTGGCCTTGCTGATCCTTTTTTTACGCTGTTGGTTTAAAATAAAAGATATTAACTAAGGACTAAGTAAGGACTACAATTTACATAAAAATACTAGCAGCTAATTCCTGCTAGCATCCCCAGTGGTGTCTATTAGTATGTTAGCACTACATTTAGCTATGTGCAATGCACAAGAACATGTTCAGCAAATTTACCCAACATTAAATATCTAATTACATATTTAATCTATTAAGTATGTGAGCAACAAATAACGCTTAAGCAACAACCAAACATTTCCAGTAACTAGTGATCAATCCTGTGGAGGAATTTTGGCTTCTTACAAAACTGGTTATAGTCTATACTGGTATAGTGATGTTGGTGGGTTCCCTTCCACAACATTTCTATTGAGTTAAGGTCTGGAGTTTAGGTCCAAAATTTAATTTCTCCTGCTGTAACCTTTAATGTTTGTAATTTTACTTGTTTGCTTAGGGCTGTTGTCTTTCTGTGTGACTATATATATATAGTACATTTACAAGTACATTTACAAGTACATTTAGATCAGTCACTACATGTCACAGTGTGTCTGGGACAAGCTGTTTCCAGTTTAAGAACCATCATTTACTGAAGGACAGATGGAAGAGTGGCCTCAGATCAAGTCAACAGTAGATCTCACCACATCTCAAGTTGCCACAAGATGTCAGTAAATATCACTATGCCCCCGACACTGCATTTCATTCCAAAACCCTCTAAACGGATTTCAGAATCTATATTAACTAAATGCCAAATTTGAAGCTAAAATTAATTTCTTTTAACCTAATTGAGGAAATAACAACAATATTCTACATTTAAGTATTAGCAAACAAGTCAAGTCGAGTCAAAGCCTTTTTTGTTATTTCATTTGAGTACGAGTGGGAAAAGGGTGCAAAGGAAAGATGCATTTGGCTCATTTGTTATTTTTAAACTGAGAACTTAAACAAATATTGAAATATATATATTCACTGGCCAGTTTCATATATGCTATGTCAGTCTATCCATTCATTCATGGGTCCAGAGCCTACCTAGAATCATAGGACCCCCTAGATAGAGTGCCAATCCATCGCAGGGTCTCCACACACACAATCTTCCACTTATACTCTCACACCCAGGGGCAATTTACCACAGGCCTACCATTTACCTACCAGGTGTTTTTGGGTTTTTTGTTTAAGGTTTTGATGTAGGCCACTTTTCACCCTTTGTTTGGATTTGAAGGATCATGCAACCCCATCAGCTTTGAGCTTGGCTTGTTTTGATGGAACTCACTTTCACTGGCCGCTACACCTGGCCAATCAAAAGCCCTTAATGCACGTTCTGGCTTCTGGGTGTTTTTTTTTTGGTGGGGGGCGAACGCATTGCGTGCAACATATCCAGTTGCACTGTGTTCCTCTAAATGGATGGGACAGTAAGTCAGCAAAATCCTATTGCTCCCTCTAATCTTGTCACATGTGACCACATCACGCTAATTACAGGGGTGATGCAAAGCAATTTGGTTCCCACACAAAACCAACACTTTATAGCTGCAGAGCAACTCACAAATTAACTTTACAAACTCCTGCACTAACTTATCCTAAATGCTAAAAAGAGAGGTCACACACACACACACACACTTCCATTAAAGATGATAGTCAGTTTAACCTGTCAAACGCTGACCTGTCTCACCTGTTATTACGTTTTCCCAGATCTCTCACTGTGCTGATGGTTCAGTACTTGAGCAGGGCAGCTCTGCACGGGGACAATACCATTCGTACTGAATGGAGGAGTGCGACTGCAGATCAACTTCTTAAGCAGCACTGAAGCCTTGAGCTCAGGGGTCACACTCAAACGAGCTAACTGTCCTTGGAGAAAAGTACATCTGGTTGTCTCTGGTGCCAGGTCATGGTCTTTACTTGTTGTTGATAGTTCGCTGCCAAGCCCCATCTTAACTGTTCACAGAGTGAAGACGGGATGAACAGAAAAACACCTTACGCCAACATCATCATCATCAACAACAACAAAATGCCATTAAAAGGGCCAATCTCTGTAATTGTCATTTCAATCTCTATGCATACTTTATGGAAAGCCACATAAGTCAATGTCCACATGCCAATATCATGAGCAGCACGTTCCAGTGGGCCTTAGTCAACTGGGCATGGGTATCTGAATGTTTGAAAATATCAGCCATAATATTAGCACCACCTGCCGAATATTAAGTAGGTCCCTCTTGTGCCACCAGGACAGATCTGACCATTTACAGCATTGGCTTTTCCGAAACCTCTGAAGGTATCCTGGCACCAAGACATTAGCAGCAGCATCCTTTAAGTCCTGTAAGTTGTGAGGTGGGGCCTCCATGGATTACATCAATGAGCCTTAGGCACCCATGACCCTGTCACCGGTTCACTGGTTGCCCTTTCTTGGACCACATTTGTTAGGTACTTGACCACTGCATAACAGGGACAACCCACAAGGCCTGCCTGATGTTTGGAGATGGTCTGGCCCAGTGGTCTAGCCGTCACAGTCTGACTCTAGTCAAAATGGCTTTTAACAAATCACCTTCAAGAACTGTCTGTTTACTTGCTGTTTAATATATCCCAGCCATTGACAGATGAAAGTGTAGATGAAGACAAATAATGTTCCACCTGTCAGTAGTGCTGTATCCTTATCTGGGCTGTAAAAGTACAACACTAATATTAGAATAAACACAAATACCATACAGAAATGAAATGGTTTTCATCACTAGTTAATCTAAACATCTCCAAAGCTCTCCTCATGGGAGTGTAGTATTGTTTAGAGTTATCATCCAAGACCTATATAGCAGTATATATAGTATATAGTATATTACAGATATATCAGTGCCTAATGATGGAAAATCAGGTGAGCTAATGATTACATTTAACAAATTCATGGACTGGCTGGGGTGTCCAGGAGAAACCTGGAACCAAGCTTTCTTTTTCAAACTAGCTCAGAAGATCCAACTACTTTAAAATGAGAAATCCTTGTTACTTTTTACTGTAATGTTGACCTGCATCTCTTCTAATATATTGTTTGTTACAGCACTTTTTTAGACAAAAATTGTTTTTCTACTGACATATATAAATTCTATATATAATTATATACAAATCTTATATTAAGCAATATTAGAAATACTATTTTTTCTTGAAAAGGATCCTTTTGGCAGTGTTGCTATTGAGCAGTGTCCTCACCAGGATTATGTCAAGAAGTGTAGTTCTCTAACATTACAGATGTTAGGAAAATACCTAAAGGATAAAGGAGTACCAAAAGCAAAGTACCAAAAATGAGTACCACCACAGGGTCCTCTGGGGGTTCCTCCAGGGTTACTCACTGTGAGCATCATATTTAAAAAGAACAAAAACAAGACAAACAAATGAGCAAATGACCTGGAAACGTACCAACAGCCTTATGTGCATTTGGCAATTTTTGCGAGCACCCACCTCAACGCTGCACTAAACAGCACCACCACACATGAACTCACATGTGACACTGCTGGCATGGCCATCTGAGACTCTCAGCCAACAGAAACCGAGAGTTAGTCCAGAACGCTCGTAGCTCTACATTCACTGGATCACGCGAACACTGTTTACTGTGAGCTGCTCTTTCCTCAATTGTTTGATTAAGTCCACATTTCATTAATATAGGGGCAGGTGCAGGTGTGCACACCATTCCATGATGCATTTCAAAAAGCAAATGGTTTAGATTTCAGCCAGGTTTTCAGTCTAAACACAGGTGCTAACTGTTGCACACTCTTCTCCATTGGTTTACCTCAACCTTGTCCTAGAATACAAATCATTGCAAATCAAAGGGCATCTGTGAACCAACTGCTTTCTAAGGAAGAGCGTTTATCCAGTCTCCACTGAAGTCAGGAAGGAGGCATGGCAGTAGACCAGGTATAGTGAGTCAGAGAGAAATCTGTCTCTATCAAAAGACAAGCTTAATCCTACCTGTCATGTGTGAGAGAGTAGAATACTACTGCAGCTGTCAGCACTGCCAGTGGGTAAAACTAATTTAGGCATGACAATTCTTTTTAAAAACATAATCTTCTATTTTTCATGCAAATAATTAAAGATATTAAAGAAAATGTCTTTAAAACGGGATTAAAAACAGTGGTAAACTGACTAGTTTAGGGGCCAAGTTATATACCTGTAGTAGCATGTACAATTAAGGAAGTAATAAGAATAATCCATCCTATTATTTTTGGTGAATTTACTGCATTGTCTAGTTAGCCAATGATTCCTGTTTTTTCCAGTCCCATCAAATCTCACTTTGGAGGAAGCTGCTCATACGTTCCTCCCATTCTCAAAGACTTTTCCTCTGGACCCACAGACACTGCACTAGAAAGGAATTATCCTCCCAAACGACATTTCAGCTCGCCCTCATTCCATTTTCACGCAACTCCTCGTTTACCCTGAGATTCACACCTGACCTACAAAGACGGAGGATGCAATGGTCTAAGGTTCATCAGGGTAACCCTCCTCCCATAGCACTGTCCAGTAGGAGGAAGCTGGAGCTAAAGCAACTAACCAATTACACAGAAAGATAAGGGATTACAGCCCAGGGCTCATCTGCTGAAAATGAGATCAAGGCTGATTAGCGGGGTTTAGCATGACGTAGAACAACTTGTTGCTTCAACCACTTGACTCCTCAACCGGCCACCTCCTTTTGGAGGAAAGGGAACCATTTGGAATAGCTGCTCTGCCACCTCAGCCTGTAAAATTGTGGTCAATTTATGTGACATTTTCCATTTTTTGGAGGCAAAAGCCTCTGTTCGCCAACACTATGGGCTTTCTTGAGTTCTGGGTGGTCAGAATGGGTATGAAGAGGGGAATCCTTTGCAAAGCACCCACTGAAGCTCCCTTCTGGAATGGATTACCAAACTAAGACCAGTAGACTAAACAACTGCAATTGCCAAATCTTCTTTTGAGAACAGTTCTGAGAACAGGACCATTAAGAAACCACCAAGAAAAGTAACCTGTGGACACTGAGTATTTGGCAGATAATTAGAAGAAGAAAACATGGCTTTGTGGCTGGTCAAATTTGACTTGGCCAAGCGAGTCAAGCTTGCCCAGGGACTGTGGATTCTGTACTGGCTCTCCGTCATGGGTGGAATCCTCATATTTAGCATGGGGCTTTTCTTCAAGATCGAGCTTCGCAAGAGGAGTGAGATGATGGACAACAATGAGAGTCATTTTGTGCCCAACCTGCTTATTCTGGTTGGCCTAACCGCTTGCGGCATCAATGCCTTTGGTGGCAAGGTGTGCCATGACTCACTTGACACAGCCAAGTTTGCAAAGTGGAAACCCATGGTGAAGAACTACCTGTATGGATGCATCGCCTTCTGCATCATCCTCTTCATCATGGCTCTGCTATGCTTTCTGGTTCAGGTTTCTCTACACTTCGCCTTGGCGGAAGGTCTGAAGAATGGGATGAAGTACTACAAGGACACAGATACGCCAGGAAGATGCTTCATGAAGAGGACCCTGGACATGACCCAGATCGAGTTCCGCTGCTGTGGCAACAACAACTTCAGGGACTGGTTTGAAATCCAGTGGATTAGCAACCGCTACCTGGATTTCAGCAATGATGAAATAAAAGAGTGAGTGCTATGCTGTTGTTGTATTCCAGTTTAATACATCAGTTCCAAACCTGCATTAAGGATGCCCAAAGCAATGGCAAAATTAAGTGGACGTTAGTGGGTATTTTGTGGTGTGTTTAAGTCTTTACCAGTTGAGTCTAAGCTGTGTAAATCTCTTGAAAACGCCACTTGTCTTAGGAACATCTGCTAGCTCTTTGGGCATGGTAGTGACTTTTTGTTGGCAGGAGGGAGGGTTTTGCGATGTTTCCTTGAGATTGTAGAGGCAGTAGACCAGGCAGTGTAGTAAATATGGCACCTACAAACACACAATTGCACATGCCAAAATATGGAACTACTTTTGCAGAGTGCAAGACCATCATCTGTTCTGCTTGTTCAAAGCAACAAAGCTCTGCTTGCTTGTTTTCACAAAAGCCACACAGAAGATAACAATTTGATGACTACCACTCTGCTCCCCAAAATACAGAATCTTCATAAAACGCAAGTATTCAAAATTATGACTACAAAGTGTAGTATAAAAGCTATATAATAAAATTATTATAACAAGGTACAAAAAAGCCAAACTACGAAGTCAGATACCTTTTTGAATCCTAGTTATATGATTCAGTTATTAGTCCATTTGGATTAGCATGTCTTGTGCAGTCCCACAGGGTTTATTTTGGGGCCTGATGTTAATTATGACCGTAACGTAGTTATGAGTGTGACGAAGTGGGGCTTACCATACAGGGTCTAAGGGGTTAAGCTGGGTTACTAAATAGATAACTGGTCAGTAGAGTTCTTGCGTAGAGGAAACGCAAGCAGGATCAGGTTTACAACCCAAGTCTGCATAAGAAGATAATCTGCCAGGATCTCATACCCACGTCCTTGAAGCTTGCGGTCCACCACAATAATAAAACACAGCTTGAATTGATTACTTGCATTTAGCTCAGTCTTGCTGACTATTCACTCGCCGGTTTCTGTAAGGAACTAGGATTCATTTAATCCATCATTTCAAACTAATTCCAGGAGTGTGGTAAGCTATTGTACTAGCTTAACTCTTGCTGTCCTATGAGATTCGAGAAGCTGCTAGAATTTCCATCTCAAACAAAAATACGAGACGTGGTCTGAAAGCTTCTGAAATACTAAAAAGTGAAAATGCAAAAAGTTATATATATATATATATATAAACTGATCAAATAAATGGCACAGCTTAGATCCAATCTGGTTCTTATCTTCACAGTCGTGTCACAAGCAACGTGGAAGGCAAGTTCCTGATGGACAGCGTCCCCTTCAGCTGCTGCAACCCTGGTTCCCCACGGCCCTGCATTCAGCATCACCTGACCAACAACTCCGCTCATTACGACTACGATCACCACACTGAAGAACTGAACATCTGGACAAGAGGCTGTCGTGAGGCCCTGGTGTCCTACTATGGGGGGATGATGAACAGCATTGGAGCTCTTGTGCTGCTAGTCATGGTTTTGGAGGTGAGTGAGGAAAATAAACCCAGGGCTAGTTAGCATTGAGGAATAGAGCCTTTCTGCAATGTTCAAATACTTTCAAAGACAACATGGTCTGATTTAAAATCCCAATTTGTAGAAAAAAAAAATAGAAAAAAACAAAAGAAAACCTAGTCAGTTAAGATGGAACAGTAGATCTGGCTCAAGCCTACACACAAGCCTAACTTTCCACAGCTGACGGAACTAAATGAAAAAAAAAAAAAACAGCATAGTGACTCGTCAAAAGGCTAATCATGGGTCTTCTCATTCATCTACACCAAATGCTTCTACTAGAAATTTTATCCCCAATCCTCTGAATATGTCAGGAAAGAGTAAAAAAAAAAAAGAATGCATGATATGGACCACATACTAATTACAATAAGCCTTTTAAAATTCTATTAAACTACATTATCAACTCAACATGGAGATTGGCCTGAATTATTTTGACTAAAACCACATATGTTAGAGGACACGTTAGGCCTTGAATGACCAAAATTCCTCAAGGAAAACTTATTTCTAATGGCTGAGCCTTGAAATGCATCATTGAGGTCCACATAACCTAAAGAGATGTTCCACAGATTCACTGTAGTGGTTGCATAAGTGTCAATGTGACACCAAGTGTGAGGGTAAGAGCATCTCAGAAGCTTTAAGCTCCACCAGAGCCATGGGCACACTTCCTGGAATTAGGATCTCAGTAGGTGGCAGAGTAGATTGATTTTAAGGGCATGTAAATATGTTGGTTTACAACTACATTCATTTGGCAAACTCTTTGGAGAACTAGGGCTGGCGTGATTTTCACTTAGATAGTATTTCTCTTTCATAAGCTTCAGGTTTTCTTGCCATTTTTTTAAAAGAATTTTATGAATAAGCTGCAGATATTTACCAAATCACTATCTTTGTTGCTAAACAGGCAGCAGATATGGTGGGACTGAAGTACCTTACAACCTCTTTGGAGACCCTGACAAACCCAGAGAATCCGGAAAGTGAGAGTGAGGGTTGGCTGCTGGAAAAGAGCGTGAAGGAGACCATGTCTGGCATCATGGAGAAGATCAAGAATTTCGGCAAAGGCAACCAGGTGGAGGGGGAGGGGGCAGAGGCTGCCGCCACAAGCTGAGAGGGTCACACCCTTAGCTGGGACTGAGGCCACTCCTGCCAGAAGGAGAGGAAAAGCTTAATAAAGAGAGAAAATAAAAGGTTATTCTCTCTGTGGGAAACACATGCACAAATTCATACGATCTCCTGCACACATACTGTACTACCACAAACGTGAACAACAAAGTAAATAGATGCATCCCTTGAAGAACCCTTAAAAGGGTTGAGCACCAATTGACGGCACAAATTTGTTCATGTGCATGTCCACACAAATATGTAAATATAAAGTCTATATAAATTATAACGAGAGTTTATTTTTAAAGAGATCTAACAATTGTTGTCTTAAAATTCAGTGTGAACTTAGAATACCTTTTAAACAGTCCTACCTCCTGCCCCCAACCAAGCTTCAAACCAACCAGGCCACATGGTCCAGTAAGGTCACTTGCACAGTGAGAGCAAGACTGACCTTCACATCCACGCTTACATTTCTGGTTGAGCGGATGTTTAACCCGACAGCCTCACACATTCGTTTAGATCTCCTGTGAGAATTTCCTAAAACCACAGGACATTCAGACATACTCAACCTACTAATTAAGTGATGACACTCATATGGCAGCTTTCAAAAGGCAGCTGAGAATAACATGGCCTCTGATTGGTGTCCAGGCTCCTGGAAAGAGGGAGCCGCACTCCGCTAGTTTGCTGTTCCAATGCGAACACCTCCTGCATTGTCCAGTACAGTCAGCCAGGCCTAGGAAGAACTGAAGAACAGGAAAGAACTGTAAGGTTAAGTGGTCGGCAGGCTGCATCAGATCAAAACGCAGCATGGTTGAGCTCCACCGATGTGTGAACCTCTCGGGTTAAATATCTGCTTAAGGTGTGGAAGAGGCGGTAGAGCTCCTCTTAACAGTCTCAGAGGCATGCGTGCAGAGTTTCTGCTCAAGAACGTGGGACAGTGGGAAAGAGTAAGTTGTTGTTGTTGTAAAGAGTACCAGCCTGTTTGAGAACTTAGCTGTCAGTCAGGTTTTATACCATTCTAACATCAGGAAACTTTACCCGTGGTGTATGTTTTCTTTTGTGTGGCTTACCTTTGTAATTTTGCCCGGAACTTCTTTCTGTACACCTGAACTTTTGACCTCAGAGTATTACTGTTGTGGGTTGGGATGAACATGTAGACACTTCAGTGTGTGTGTGATAAAGACGTTTAAATAGAAGCTCAATGTACTGGGTTTGTTCTTCCATTACTCTTCATGCTTTTTGAATTGCCAATATTTACATGTTTGACTACATTACACCTCTCAAACCTGGCCTAAACTTACAGTGGCATGCAAAACTTCTGTTAAAACTGGCAACCCTGGCTAAATATCTGTTACTAGGAAAGGTTAAGTGAGTTGGAAATGAACTGATCTCAAAAAGGAATACAGGCAAAACATTATTTTTCACATTGGAAGCAAGACTAGTGTATTATTTCAGTTTTTAATCATTTTAAAGAGGCAAAGTAGCACCATGCAAACGTTTGGGCACCCAAAGACCTCTGAGCTCTTTAATAACTTTTACCACTAGTGAACTTGTTAGGTCCATGGCTTGTTTGTTTACAATCATCCTTAAAACAAGGCTGGCTGAGGCAAATGTCAAAGCTTTGTAAATACTCCTTAAACCTCGTCCCAACATTGTCTCAATCAGCAGCCATGAGATTCTCCAAGTAGCTCCCTGAGACTGTTTAAAATGACAAATCTAAATAATTGATGCCCACAAAGGAGGAAAAGGCTGTCAGCCAAGCATGTTCATGTAACTGCATTTTTTTTATTTGTAATGTAATAAGTAATGGCAGTTAACAGGAATGGTGGAGGAAAACTTTTTGAAGGCAAAGTTAAGCATCTGAATGAAAAAGCCATTTAGGAAGATTTAGCAGAGTATGGAGTGGTATACTGTCCCACTAATCTTCATAGACCTTCAGATTATTACTCCCTAAAAAAAAACACCTTTGCAGAACTACATAATAACACCTTTCCTACTGTTAAGCACAAGGGTGGAGCGATGCTTTGGTCTTGTTTTGCAGCCAGTGACACATGGCACACCTCACTGGTTAGAGTGAAGAAGGGACGCAGCTAGAAATCCCAGGAATTCTGTAAGCAACCATCATATCCTGTTCTAGATGCAGTCTTCATCTTTTCATTCTTCATTCTTCTTCTTCTTATTTTTTTTAATCAACAATGGACTACTTTGAGAGGGTCAAGTTAAATGGTTTAACCACCCGAACAGTCCCATAAAAATCTCAAAAAGAGGAACGCATACAAGAAAACCCCCTTCACTTTTCCTATTACAGTTAAAGAAATCAATTCTCTTCAAGTTTCTGCCTTCTCACTTTTATATTTAAAAGTAACAGAAATTAGGACCAGGGGTACCCAGAGCATGGCAATGTATATAAACTAATCTATAAAGGCTTAATCCCACATGCAGTAGTTGTCAATAAGGTGACTTTTGCTCATTTGTGAGGCACTTCATCTCAGAAAGCATTAAGACAACTAACATTTGTTGAAAAAAGCCTTTATAAATGTTTACATAGATTTAATGTTGGCTGTCATGAACGATTCATTGAGGAATCTTGCTGTTTTACAAATGCTAAAGTAGGGTGTTACAAAAATGTCATATGCAGCTTCTGATCTTCGAAGCTTCAAAGTGCTGAGTGGTCATGCAGAAACAGAACGGGCACAATAATACTGCTGGTCTGTCTAATGAGGGTAAAGATACAGCCTGAGGAAAGATGTCAGGACACCCAGCGGGTGGCAAGCTTCAGCTCCGAGGATAAAGAAGAGTGTCTGGGTTTCCCTAGGGGAGGACTTGGCCCTGCTCATGTATTCGCAGTTGCCCTCAACCGGATTCACTTTACTAAATTTACACCCCTATGTGCTTCTTGAGAAGGAGAATTTTTGTCTAACACACAGGCATACGTCAAGGCTTCAAATAGGTGTATTACCGCAAATCTCAAATGATACCCAAAGATACCCAAAAATATATGAAGCTGTCACACTGTTCTGAATCGGTGATCTTGACTAAGGCAAGACCGAATGAAGATCAACACATCTAGATGACATTCTAGTAAACATGGTCTTTAGAGAGGTTATGCAATAGAAGAGATGAGCCCAGGGCAGGTAAAAGAGATTGGTGTGTGTGTGTGTGTGTGTGTGTGTGTGTGTGTGTGTGTGTGTGTGTGTGTGAGAGAAGGCCGGGAAGAGGATATCTGTCATCTGAAATTTTTCTCAGTTCCAAAGTCCGTGAAGAGTGGCTGAGGGGATAAGTGCAGCTAAGCAGCTTTGACGAGGAGCTTAGCCTCCATCAGGTGAAGTTCTGGGACAGGTGCCTGTGACGCAGGTACAGGGCAAAAGCAGCTTGGGCTAGACCCATGCAGGAACCCCCTACGGTGCAACACAAATCTGAGTGCTCAGGAAGGCCAGGTAGACTCTGGGCTGTTCTGTTCACTGTTGCTCAGTTAGCTCTTAGTTAGTTAACATACCTGGATCTGTGAAATCTTGCACTGCTAAAGCACAGGTCGCACATCTTAGGAGAAAAATAAAGTTCTATTCTACCTTATACACCAATTCCCTTGCACAGCATTACATAGTTCTGAACGAGGGTATACTGGAACCCTGTTTGTTGCTCTAGGTCACCATATATAAAAAGGTTTTCCACTGATGTGAGAGCCGCCTTATAAACAGAGTTTTTTTTTAATTAAGCAAAAGACTTTGAGTTCTTTGAGTTGTCATGGTTCTGTATAGAACATTTTGCCAAGACCATCTTTTACCTAAAGGGGTAAAATATTGAGAGCCTTGGGCTCTCTGCCATCTCACGTACAGGAAACGCACAACCCGGCCTACATTCCTTCACGCTTTCTCCCCAAAAAAGGGGTGCGCAGGTCTCCTTACTTTCTTGGAACACTGGATACTATTATCATATAGTCAACTGTACATAAGTCAAGCATTATTACACGGCAAGTCACCAACTACTAACATAAGAGTTTGGCTTATAATTAGCCCTGACTCCAAATCACACTGTGTACTCCCCATGGCTTTGGGCCAACAGCTTCTCAGCCCTTGCTCAGCAGCGAGTCTTCTTTGGTTTCCTTTAGCAGTCTGGCTGTCCGAGAAAAAGATTCATGGAGAGCACGCTCGAACTCTAGACTGAACTACTACTTAAGCACTGAAAGCCCATACCCATCAATAATGATAATAATAATAATAAATAATAATAAAATACCTCATTCACTCAATATCTGCTTGAACAACTTCCTTAAAATTAGATGAAAACTTGAGAAAACTTGAGAAACGTCCTAACGAATTGTCTAGGTCGTAAACTGAACAAATCCCAAGAAAGGAAACATTGGTCAATGTCAGAATCTTTGTGAAAACTACACAATTACTGGGATTGAAAGGAGGTTTCTTCATAAGAACATCTGGTGAATGAGACCCATTGCCACTTAAGAATCCGATTGAACGAGTAACAGCATGCTGTTGGCTTTATCTGGTGCTGAGGTTTGTCAGATAATACTAACATCCGAAGAACACAGGGTTAGCAATGATCTAATGGTTGTCCCTTTCCATAGATAGGGCAGAGTATAACAGCTACATAACAATGACTGGGCTATAGTCTGTAAATACAAATCTACACTCTTATTTAAAAAAAAAAAAAAAAAAAAGGGGCTCATCAAGGGTTCTGTAATGAATCATGACAACTCAAAGAACATTTTGAATGCTTAAATGGTCCTTCAAATACATTAAAATGTCTTGAACAAGTGTTTTTAATAAATAGAGTAATTAGAGGTGGGCAATAGGACAATATTGTATCGTAGTGTGATACTTTTTATCATGAGAACAGCACGCTTTTCTAAGCATATGTAGGATACTGTTAGTACTTAATAAACACTGATCAGATGCAGGTTTCATTACAAACAGTGTGATTAGACTGGTTTAATTAGAGGACGTGCAGCAGACGTTGCATAAAAATCACTCTATTCAGTACGGTATCTGTATTTATTTATAAGAAGCTGTCACTACGGATGTTTTTAGTCTGTGATTTACACGTATTGTGAAAAATATCGTGTAAAATGTCTTTAAATATCATATAATATTTTTACCATTACTGACCCTAGTGTGCCTATATGGCAAGTATGAACGTAGGTACAGAACAGAGCGGCAACAGATGTATTAAACGCCAACTACTCTTTTGGACAACCTACTCCTTCAAAACTTCTTCAATACTATGCCACTAACTTTCATACAACCTGACTGGAGTTTCACTCTCTGGCCCTGTAATCCTCTTTGTGGCTGTGTTCCTGGATGACCAAAAGGATCTGACAGAACTGGGCCACACTGGAGAAGAGCTGTAGACAGCAAAATTGGTTATAATTAATGGGGTCACACACTTATCTACACAATTATACTACTCACACAACCCACGCGCCCACCTGGCCAAGCTTTTAAGCCCACTCAATTACCTGCGTGGATAAGTACCTGTGGAAGCACACAGTCACTCGATCATATGAGGTGCACTTCTTGTCTGATTGTTAAATCAACAGTCTCAAAGCTTCTTTTTTTTTTTTTAACCTTATTTATTTAATTTTTGTTTTACAATATAATACAAGGTACCCATTTATACAGTAATTCACATATTAACAAGTACGTCTGATGCTTTTATACCAGCTGTAACTGCAACACCAGAAGTTTGCCAGAAAACATGCTTACTGTGAGAGGCCTGGAAACCCAGAGAACCCTGAAGAGACTTTAAGTGTGTGTGAGAGAGAGTGCATGCATGTGCACGCACACATCCCACATGATGACCATCCTCTAATCCACCACTTCAACATCATGTCGAGTGTCATCCTGCAAGAGTTCAGGATTTTTTTGTTTGTTTGTTTATTTTTGCTTAATAAAAAACAAACCAAAAAATACAAACAAAACAGGGATGCTTCTGAAACTTTTGTAAATCAGGATGTACAACTTACAGTAAACTCAAAGTCCCTGTTTTGTCAACTCTAACTGGGGCTCTTAAGATAAACAATATACAGTTAAAATATGCAAAATTTAGCATTGAGACATGATCCAAAAAAAACAAAACATGATTAACATTTAACAAATTCTTACTTATTTTTTTCCATTTTCTTTTTACTTCAAACACAGCGAAACACATGCACTTCACATATGCAGATATTAGCAGCTTTCAACATGATGTTGAGACGTGGTGGAGTGTCCCTCGCAGGGCTAATCTGTAGCTCGTCCATTAGTCTGTCTGTGTATTATGAATATGTCTGGAGGATTTGTTAGGATATGATTTATCAAAACAACACTTGAAACTGCCAAATTTGGGGAAAGGGAGGGGGAAAAAAAAATACTACAAAAACTTCAGGAAAGTCAATGTGTGTATAATGAGCTTCCTCAGCACAAAAGCAAAATTCCTTAAGATTTGTCCGAAACGGAGATAAGCCGCAAGGAACTGTTTCACCCCCCTTAAGTTACACATAAAGATATACATAAATAACACATTACAAAAGAAGGGTGAAAAACTGACACAGGTGTTGCAAAAATATCAAATTCACGTAAACAGACAACCATAGAAATCCATCACACTGGATACACACCAGCCACACACACGCACGCACATACGTTAAAAACAATCTCTCCATGTGCACGTGCACACAAACCCAGACAGTGCAAGCATTCTCTCTCAGGACAGACACATGTTTTGTGTGGGCCCAGATTTCCACACAAAAGTCTGAATTCACTTCACAGAGCATTCTGTAGCTGGGTGCCCTTAGCAGAGATATTGCAGTGACCAGGAACCGGGGAGGGGGAGAAGGAGGATGCGGCCCGTGCAGCCTGAAGATGGCGCCATTCCATTATTATGGCTACTATTGAGACCCAAAGGTCACTGATTAACATTGTGCTTGCTTCAAAAAGAACACCAGCAGTATTTCATATTAAAGCAACTGTTCAATGAATCAATTAAAGTTGGCTAGCTTAAAAATAATTTAATAGCATGTGGGACAAACAAATTAAATAGCATTCCTATGGAGAAGCTACTCAGAAAACTCATGTTGCAAGAGAACCACCTGCAGACAGTTAAATACCTTGGCTATATGTATTTTTTTATTATTATTACTTTTATTATTATTTTTAAATATATGTATTTATATCAAATGAGAAACCAATTGGGAGGAAAAAACCCTCCTAAAAGAGACAGAAAAGAAAAAAAAAATAAGGAAAGGGAAAAAAAAAAAAAAAAAAAAAAAAAAAAAAAAAAAAGTCATGCATTCATCCACTGTCTAGTACAGGAAATCAGAAAGGAGTGTGCAAGAGGCGGTGTTGCCGTGGCAACATCTGCTGTAAATGTGCAGATACCCGGGTTGGCGTTAGCAGAATATTTCTGGGGCTGGTAGAAGCATCACAGGTGCTGCCAGTCGATACCCACAAGAGTCTGGTTCGCTTCCTGGGCATGACCGATCTCCTCCGTGATGCTGTGCTGGCGCCAGAGCTTCTGGATCTTTCTGTAGCGCTCACGGCACAGGTGCAAGGGGTTCCCCCGTCTGAGAGGAAACACACAATTTTTGTGTGATGAAGAAAGATGGCACAATCACAGTTCCTTCCTCAGTAAACCACATCAGAATGCTTGTAAACATGCAGATGAGCAACACATTTTATATAGTGGTAAATACACTATATGGACTGGACTTTATGGAAGTTTATCTTACTTATGTTGGAGTAACTGTCTCTACTGTCCAGGGACTGTCCACTCAGTTACCATTAGATTACCATGAGTTACCATTAGATTAGTAACTGTCTCTACTGTCCAGCTTTCTACCGGATCTTAGAGAATTTGTTTGCATTCAGCACCAAGAGTGAGGTCAGGATGTTGGAAATTTCCCCTCTATGCTGATTATGATTCACTTGTTTTTCCACTTGTTTTTTTTGGGACATTTTCTATTTATATGTTCATTACACTGAGCCCAACAGAAAAGGTTTCCTGTTTCCTGCTTCAATAATTTAGTTATATTCTGCATTTAAATTTGAAATGGGTCAACTGACCACTGAGGGTTAATTTCACAAATTAGGAAAAAAAAAAAAAAAAAAAAAAACATTAAAATGTGGCATGCACAAAAGTAATGTGCATACAAACTGGTCTCCAAAATGTGTTGGTTTTCTTACCTGAGCCCTTGGTCAGTTTCCCCATAGTCATCCAAGTATGGGGGAGCATAAAAGCAGCCCTTAGTTTTCCCAGCCAATAACAGAACCTGACTCTCCCTCACCCTGAAACAGAGCAGAATAACAGTGTCACGCGAACATACAGTAAAGCATACTAAACACAGTGGATACATACTAAAAGGCTTTTCACACAGTTCGTTTACAACTGGCAAAGCAATGAGGGAGGCATGAGGAGAATGACCTAATCCTTTAGTTGCTGGCTCTCTACTTTAGATGAATATTTCTGTCTATACATGATGAGTAATGCTAGGGTTGCAAACACCATTGTTAACACTTAAGAGACGAGTAAATGTTGGCGTAGTTCTGACCTTTCAGGCGGACAGGCAGAGTGGAGAGTATATGTAACTATGTAAAAAGTCATTAAGGCAAAAAAAAAAAAAAAAAAAAAAAAAAAAAAAACACACACACCCCTTACATTTACAATAATATTAAGAAAAGCATCCATCACATGCTCTTTCTAACCTGAGGAAAAGGCCAACACCAGCTCCACATGCAAAGGTGTGTGCAGTGCAGGCTCCCACGTCCTCTCCCTCCAGCTCAGTCTGGCAGCAGTAGCTCTGAGAGCACAGCATTGTACCACAAACTAGGCACAGCGTCGGTGCACGAGACTTGTCCCCTCCTGACTTGGGACAGCTGCAGAAAAGAAAAAGGAAAGTAATTGACCACAAACACATAAAACAAATGTCCAGAGAACAAAAGAGAACAAGACACTGCACTCAGTATGTGAATATGATAATCAAATGCCAAAGTGACTCACGTGAAGCTGGAGGCTTGATTGATGAGAGCACTGTAGTCTTCTGGCAGCTCAATAAGCTTGTTAGACTCTCTAGGAAAACTAGAAAGATTTTTATATTTATTAATAAAGCCATTCGGTCTTAAAAACACCAGAATGTCTCTGCAATTTTTAGATGCATCAAAAATGTCACCTTATTAGGGATTCAGGGGACTGGAGGCACTGACGTATGCCTGGATGAGAGCACCACCTAGAGGAGAGGAAGACACAGTCAGCTGCATCAATTAAACCATTACACTGATCTCCCAGGAACACAAATCATGTGTGCACATTACAAAATCCTGATCAGATACAGAACACATGCATTTTAACGACTAATGTTGTGTCTCACCCCTGAAGCAGAGGCTCCAAAACATCTTGGTAATTATAGTAGAGCTGCAGCAGGTTGGAAGGCAAACACAGGTATGAACAAAGAGCCTCCCATTCACCTGCACCTAGAGCTAGAGAGAGAAAGAAGAGGAAGATAAAGAAATACTGTGGAACCTCAAATATACACTATATGGACAAAAGTACTGGGACACTTGCTAATTCATTGTGTCTTCTGAAATCAAGGGTTTGTGTATATATATATATATATATATATATATATATATATATATATATATATATATATATATATATATATATATATATATAAGGGTTATCCTGCTTTTAACTGTTAACTGAGGTTTCTACTAGATTTTGGTGTATTGCTGTAGGGTTTTATTGTATTTAGTGACAAAAGCATTAGTGAGGTCAGGATGTTGGATGACCACCACCCCGACTCATTCTAAAAGTATCGGATGGAGCACCATTATTGTAAATAACAGTTCCACAGCTCAATGCTGGGGGGCTTTATTCCCCTCTGTCCCATGTCTGGCATTAGGCACAGTACCAACGGATTCATGTTTATCTGCTCCAGAGAGTCCTACTCTATTGGCATCTCTATAGGGACCAGACAAGCTGTGTTTGTGCATTTACATATCTGTGTGCTGAACACATGCATTAGAAGGGGTGTCCTTAAACATTTGGACATATAGCGTACATGCAGTACATGTACTTTATGTTAATAATCATTACATTAATTGGTCTGAATTGGCAAAAGCATGTTCAGGACGATGAGTCTACCATGCAGCTCCGGTGGAGTGGGCACTCCATTGAGATGGTGGAAGAAAAGAGCTGCTCCCCTCAGGAAGGGAAGGATGCTTGTCTTGACACAGCGCCAGAGGTGCCACCCTGAGCTCATCTCACGCAGGGCACTAAAACAAATATATTATAGACACAAATAGACAAGTGTTAAAAGTGAACTGCTGTCATTTTTAGATTAGGCACCACTATTTTTTTGCCAATTAAAAAAACTACTGGTAGAACAGCATGAACAGCACTACCAGGAACTATGTCTGAAGCATCTTTCCCAATCAAATCTGCTCTCTATATTTTTCTCCATACTCCTTTTAATCGGTCCTCTCTAAACTCATCTTTACACCCACCCCCTTTGTTTATGCCACATTTATATTACAGCTGCAGTCACACCTATTCTCAAGAAACCAGACCTCGACTTGGCATGACAGACCCATTTTCAACCTCTCAGTGAAGTATAGAAAATGTAGTTGCTCCAGTCTGTCCTCCTGTGGAATTTAGCATCAGCCTTAAGGCTGGCTCAGACTTGGGGCCAAAGTGACAAAACACAAAAAGGCACAAGTGCGTGTGTCACTCGAAAACTGACAGCGCAGACAGTCAGAGTGGTGATATACATGTGTCTGAATGCTACTGCCTTTTCTGCCTGTAAGCCAGTTTCTAGGTACATATTATACTCTTAATACTTTTTATTTATTTATTATTAGCTGTTCATTTGCTAGATGTGATATAATTACATCATACACACATACGATCTACTGAATTAGTTATACATGCAACATTATTATTTCACAATTTTGTATACCAGGCAAGTCCCAGAGCCAGCTGTTGATGACCTTTGGTGCCTCACCTGCCAAGACGAGTTCTCAGAGTGTTATAGAGGAGACAGATACCCTCTTCCTCCTCACGCTCCACTCCTCCACTCTCCTGCTCCATGGTCAGCTCCGCTGTGGACACACCATCATAGTTATAACTGCACAGGAATAGTTTGCCCAACAAAACCCTCAACATAAATACCTGCACAGAAAAATGTTAATTACAGTATAAATGATCAAAAATGGTCAAAACTAATCAAAATGGGTTTTATAAACCCTTCACAAAAGCGCAGCCGTATGACAAGCAAGACATCATTCCAATCCTGGAAGCACGGTGTCTAGAACACCTCACTGATTTTGCAGTTCCAACACAGTTGATAGAGACGGCATATCACTTTTCTTATATGAAACTGACCTTGAGATCTCAAATAGTGGTTGATACTGATCTGATTGTTCCTCTTTAAAAAAATACTGAGCTTTAAAATGAGCTTTAAAAAGCAAAACACTAAGCAAAACACTACTACTTATAGAAAAAAATAGTTAACCTGTCATTTCAGGCTACATTTGTCTGGAAGTAATATTTTTTTATTACTTTGTGATGCTCAATTAAATACTAGAACTTGACAAACGAACATGTTTATTTCTGGCTAACCAGAACTTCACTGCCAAAAGTTTAGATTAGTAAGGGTTGAAAGCACAGGGCTGAAATTAAGCCTTTTCTGTGGTGGTGAAACTACAGCCTGCTTGCTAAGCTAATCTACAAATCCAAACAGGTCAATTTTTCATCAGATATCTGCCACAATAACAATATGCAATCTCCAACAGCCACTAAACTTGACAACCTACTAAACGTGACAGTTTAGCTAAACCAAGTGTGTTTGAGCAGGTAACAATCACCACACTGTGCTTGACACTGGCCTACGAGGGCTACTTTTGAGATCTCCCAAAGTAGAACTTGTTTGTGCACTGACCAGGGACAGAAGTGAGGAGAATCTGGACCAGGTGAGCCACAGTGACCAGGTGCAGAAAATGTAGCTGAGCAGCATCAACACTCAGGCCTGATGCATCCTGGCAGTGCACCGCTGAGTAAGATAGCACCAAACTCACCTGACAACAGACACAAACAAAGGCTCAAGGATCATACATGCATTTACTGAGCACATAAAACATTACATTAATGCTGCACTGTCCAAAAACCAGCAAACGGAAACTAGCTGAGCATCTCTTAGGGGGAGAAAAAAAAAAGCCTTTTCCATCTGAGAGATTTATTTTAGTCTTGTAGACAGGGTTCATTCACAATGCCAGCTCACCAGCAGGTGGAACATGTCAACATCCACAATGCAGGGGGAGTTTTCCACTTGGGGATCAGGAACCAGGGCTGTAGAACACACAAACACACACCATGAAGACGTATTTTAAGAGACAACTACAAAAAGCAGAAGAGAAAAACGGAAATATGAGGCAGGAAATAGTACCTGCTGACAGTCGAGTAAAGTGACTCTGTACTGCAGAGAGACAGGAGACGGTCCAGCATGCAGAGCCAAACCGGGCCAGGGAACTTAAACAGTCATCCTGCACAAGCAATAATAACCCACACAAAACAATAAGTACTGCTTCTAATGAAAATCTGTTCTTTCCTTACATATCGTCTACGATACTACAGAACAAAACTGACAACCATGTCCCATTTCATCTTAAGGATGCCTTCATTACCTGTCTGCAGGGTAAACTTCCAAACAGAGGCTTTTCCTCATCTACCAGCAATCTCTCTGCATAGCACAAACACAGAAAAACAATTAAATTGCATAAGCCAAGTTTGTCTACATATAAACTTTTCAGCATACAATAATTCTCATTTACAGCAATGTGTACAAGTGTGTGTGTAATTACCTATGGACTGGATGGTGTAGGCACAGCTGCCCCAGCACATGATAGGCACACGTGGGTCCTGCTCGTTTGGGTGCACCTTAAGGCCAACTTTATATGTTGCCGTTCCAAACGTTGTCAGCATCTCCTTTATGGAGCTCGAGTAAGGGTTCCTGCAAAACACATCAAGTGTTTTTTTTAAACTATTATTTTATTTTAGAGACCAGGGAGTAACGCACACTGATGTCCTATAAATAAACTAAAACATATGAACATGCTTACACTGGAGCGTGATCCAGTCTGAAGCCCTCAGGGGGAGGACAATCTTCCACAGTCTGTGTTTCACCCATTGCTGAAACATTTGCAGACACACAACAGATTATACATCACTGCTACAGCAAAAACTTCCATTACCATCTCAAAAAAAATTTTTTACTTGTGCACTAATGCGCCTTAATGCTAAGAGATGCTATTCAATGATTAGTCATTTAAACCATTAATCAATTTAGCATAAACTGCTAAATGCTGATGTGTCAAGTTAAATAAATATGGAAGTAGAGCTAGGCAATGAGACAATATTTTATTGTATTGTGAAATTGTTATAATACACATCTGCCTTTATGAGTGTATTGTGGACATTGTCAGTGCTTAAAAAACACTAATTACCTGCACATTCCATTACAAAGAGTGTATTCAGTCATTTTTAATTGAATGGAGTGAAACATATTTTAAGTACTCAGTATGGGACAGTACTTGGATAGCAGTTTTTTTAATTTTACGCTGTTGGTGCATAAATATCGTATATTGTAAAAAATGTCTTTAATCGTGATAACATTGTTTCCCTATATCACCTATATTCCTATATATATGGAAGCATTTGTCAAATAAAAGTACACATTCGAAATTAAGGAGTGTGTGTATAAAACTGAAATACTCACCTGTGGGCTTGTTCTTTCTGTGAGCAGAGTGCAAGGCTTTGATCTGCTGAGAGGTAGTATTCAGCCACAGAGACAGACCTGGCTGCTCACTACTACTAGAACAAAACACACATACACCAACCAATAGAGATTAAGATCATAAAACTGTGCACTGCCAATTAAAGTATGATAAAAGCTTATGGAAATAAACTGAGCACCATGTTGGTTTTGGGAGAACCCAGATTCGCTAAAATAATAAGATGAAGTAACTTTCAGAAAACACATACAAACGTTTCAATTAAGTGAAAAATGTGTATTGATGGCACTGCAGCATTGCGTGACAAGCTACAAGTCGACAGGCATGAAGGTCAGAGGTGTGCAGCTTAAAAGGGGTTTTCAGGACTGTTACAGATCAGGTGGACTCGCTGACTGCACCTGCACACTAACCTACTGCAGCCATTATCTGAACAGAAAGATCACCACGCTCTTTTCAGGACACAGAATTGGCTTGAGAGGTGAACTGAGCGCAAGTTAACAAAATATACAACAACAACAACTGTCTCTGGTGAGAGAAGCTGCAGAAGCTATGACACCACAGATGGCACTGTGAGAATGCAAACCATGTCCATGCTCTATTCCATAGTTGGAATATACATATATTGAATAAACAGACAAACCACTGTAGTGGACTGTCTATGCAACACTACTGTTCAGAGAAATATATTTGGCCGTAAGTGTGATTGTGTGTGTGTGTGTAAATGCGCATGTACCTGCATGAGGCCTTTGCGAGAGGCAGGAGAGGAATGACTGTGTTACTGAGACACTCGCAAAGTGGACACAGGAACTCTCCATTCTCTACATCGTAACTGGTGTGCACTCGCAGTCTCTGCTGCCTGCGCTGCTCCTTAGCCTGCACTGCCTCAAAGTACCTGCAGGAGGAGACAGCACGCAAGTTAACAGAGCTGGCAACCAACCACACAGTCCACTCAAAACTCTTACAGCTCACCGAATCACAATTTAAGGAGGCGAGCAGGGAGTATGGTTTTAAGCGTGGACATCAGTGCGAGGTGTTACCAAAATCCTCACCTCTGCCAGCAGTGAGAGTGCATTATGTGCCCACAGCTGCCCGTGTGTGTGCCGAAGGACAGGTCAGGGTGCATGAAGAGGGGGTCGTAGCTCTCTGCAACACATACAAATATACGCCATTACCACAAGGTAAAACAATAACTGAGCGAAACAATAACTGACATAACCGAACATCAGAAGTCCTTACCGGGGTTGTGTGGTGGTCTCTTGCGGTTTTTAGACATGACTGTAGAGCGCTGGACAAAGGCGGCAAGCACCATTGCTCTACCATCGGATCTAATCTCTTGTTCCTCTTGACACAAGATACACGTCACCACCTGCCTCCTATCTCCTCCACCTGCACGCCACCGCCGAGGTCCCACACACACCAGAGTGCTGTCCCATGAACTGGGGCTGCACCACACAGTGAAAGATAGTCAAGTGTTCTTAAATGATTAGCTGGACGGCAAAATGGGTGTCTGTGCAGTTTGTGCTAGGGTATTCATAGACTAGTCATATGCAATATCTATTATTAGGATTTTAACACTGTTGACAAACAAAACTGAACAGATGTTCAGAATCTAGGGCCAATGTACCTATGTTCTTGTGATGTGGAGGTAGAGGCATCCAGCTCTTCTAAGCTTTGCTGGAACAGCTCCTTGTTCTCATTGATAAAGTGTCTCTGCATCTCTGACATCTGAGCCATGATCTTCTCTCTGCGCAGTCTGGCCATCTCTGCCTTCCTCTTCCTCTCTGCTTTGTCTTTATCCCGCACAGTCTGCAAAAACACCCAAGTACAGTCAATTACTCTTAGGAACAGGGATGCAAAAGCATAGGAAGCAGGGCAGAAAAACAGACCTCTTCTTGGCAGTGACCACTTCCTTCAGGGGACGGCGTAGCAGCGGTGCGCTCCCGCATGGTCTTAATGCTGGCCACCATCTGTGCAGGGAAAAAAAAATAAACAATTCACAAAAACATAGCACATACTAAAATTGGACGACCGTGCAATTCAGCAGTCATGCAAAACCAATGTTTTACTGCCACCCAGTAGACACATTCAGTACTTACACAAAAATAACAACTACTGGAACAGTAGAAATAATAGATGCAGCCTACCTTGAGAATCCAGCGGATCATATCTTTGTGCACCTCTAAATGAGGAGCATTCTGTAGCGTCTCCAACAGAGCCAAGACACTGGGAGTGTTGCTAGGAGCTTCGCCAGGGCCTATTATGCAAACACCACCGTTTTAAGTATCTACCAGAAAACCCTACAAATTGGTATAAACATGCATATATACATGTATAGCACTCACGAGAGATTTTGAGAGTAAAGTTGAAGGTGACTTCATTGTCTTCACAGCTGCTCTCTAGCTGCTGCTGTTCCTCCAACAGAGCCATGCCTATCAAATGCAGCACCTATGGGGACAATAACACAAACATGAGCATCATTCAGCCATGCGGCCGTAATTGTACATAAAACGGAGTAATCCTCTATGCTAGCTAACACCAACACTGCATACACTGTTTTCCTCTTTCCTCTAATACGTACCCTCTGCAGCATTGACTCAGACCAGTGTCCTCCACTGGGCTCCACAGCCCACTGCAGCACAGCGCCAAGCATGCCCAGCAACACGTCACACTGCAGAATGTTCACCAAGCTGGCAAACAGCGGGCAGAACGGAGGTAGCACCGGGGGTGGCAAAGCTGAAAGTACAAAAACACGTGATGAAAACCAAACTGCATGCAATAAGAAACCCTAAAAAGTAAACCCTAAAAGCTAACTAAAGCCCTGGACCTGAACCCTAGTCCTGCACCACACATTTTACTGTTTTTCTGCTCCAACACATCCACTCTATTATTAATCCATGATTACTTGGATCAGGTGCATCAGTACTGATACACTTGATGGTATATCAAGAGATAGTTAGAGTGGGTAAATCTCAGTATTGATTAGGGATGTAACGGTATTCAAACATCACTTTTCGGTACACACCATGGTCCTGACCTGAGTGCCGAGTAGCAGCAGCATGATCGCTCACGTTTAGATGCCAATCTTCAATTAAAAATAGCCTATTGGTAGCTTTTACAGAGCAAATGTTAGATGGCATGAGCAGACAGTTAGATATCAGGATTTGAAAATACTAGGTGGGATCATTCCATCTCCAATCAGCGTGGGAAGTTGTGAAAACCCATATAAGAAATCACCAAAGTAAACTTAATCTGATGCATCTATTGTATTTTGCCAAAAAAAAACAAAAGACCTGACTTACAAGAAACAATAAGGGGCAGGAGCAAAATCTGAAGAAAGTTGAAGATGCCCTAAAATATGTGGCCAACCAAAAAGAGATTAAATGCTAAGATGTTCCTTTAAAAAAACAGAACTTACCCGAGTCCTCTCCATTCTGCCTCTTCAGCTTTCGCTGGGCTTCTTCTGCCTGATGTCAAATAAATCACAAATATTCTTTTCACTGAAGTATATACATTAGGGGACCAGGTTTCTTGGTTTGAATATGAGAAATGAAATATTATTGTAAATTATATTGTTACTTTGTGTCAGAAATGAAGGAACAGCTGAAAACGCAAGCCACAAGCACAAAAGTAGTGTATACCTTGGACTGGTCAGCTCTGGAGTAGTGGTAGAAGTAGAGGTTGAACTGCTTGGCGCACTCTGGCCGAAGTTCGTACAGTCCTCTGCCAGTTACTCCCGGCTTCCTGTGTAGCAGAGTTAGGTTCATTTAGTCATAAAAGCACAACGAACTGAGAATTAATAGGTTAAGATTTACACTTACTTAAACGAAGCAACACGGTCAATGACTCGCTCCATCCCCGTCTCCTTATTCTCCTGTGGGGGAGATACAAAATGCCACAGGTTTTCAGAAGTCATGCCATAATCAAACAACTACTTGCTTTTAAATGTCCTCAAAGTACATCCTCAGGAGGGGGGGGGGGGGGGGGGGGGGGGGACTGGCTTGTAAAGCCTTTCCAACACTTCAGAAGCACGTAACGTATCAAATGCAATGCTGAGATGGTGCCACAAGGTGGCAGCGAAGGCATATAAAGAAAGCAGGCTTTCATTAAATATGCTATAATTGTGTAATCACTCAGCAAATGAATGTTTTTGGCAGGGGACCAAAAAGAAAGCTATTGATATTCAAAGTGTGTGTGTGTGACTATCATCTACAGCCTCAAAACTGACAGCTATGAGAATTTGTGCATACGAAAGTGTACTCACATTCTCAGGCAATGCTTTGACCAGCTCGCTGTGGGCCATGGGTCGAATACAAAGCTGATGAATGATCTCTCTCTTTAACTCATCACAGTTCTCCACTTGTCCAATGCCTGATGCAAAGCGCTCACCTGAAACACAAGCATAGTTGCCTACATTACCCCACTATAACAGTAAAATTTCCAATATTGACACACACAGAGTTCATGAGATGTCTCATGTAGCTCCACCAAAGTTACATAGTGCAGGACCCAGGGTGGCAATGAAAAAGATGCCATTCTCCCAATTACAGTGAGTGGAGCATCAAAATGATTTTCCATCTAAAGTGGCATTTCTACATAATTTTCTTAAATACATCCACCCACAATATTAAGGGGTCTCCCATCCTTTCGGCACATTTGAAAAATGCACATTACCGGGTTTGATTAAGTGTGCAGAGGCCGGGGGTAGTGAAGAATAAGCAGGGTTGTGGGAATTGGAAGGTTACCAACCACCGTAACCACACAGAGTTACAGAAGCAGTAGACCCGAATGTTCACATTGTTGGGTGCAGAGAAGCCAGGACCGGAGCAGCAAAAGTGTCATAAAAATAGCTATAGTTGGGCAAACCACTCGCTTTAGCTAAAGGCTACAATGTGTGGTTGGTATGGCGCAACAGATAACACCACTGCCTGCCAGTGAGATACCACATCACGTGGGAGACTGGGGTTCGATTCCTGATCTGGGTGACTAAGCTATGCTACACCAATAGAGTCCTAACACTACACTGGCCCACCTCTGTAATACGAGTAACCTTGTAAGTCGCTCTGGATAAGGGCATAAGCTAAATACCATAAATGTAATGTATATTATATGCTACAATTTTGAAGAAATCATACACTACTGTTCACTCGCTCTTTCATTTATTTTATAGTGACATGCACTCACCCACAACCATCATGATTAGATGCAACATCTCCTCAATCAAAGTGCTGTTCTGCTGGACCACATCCTGTAACATGGAATCACACAAAGGTGAAAAACAGGCTGATAAATGAGAGGCTGAGAATGGTAATTATTTTTAAGGGCAGGGTGCCACAAAGTTAATCACAGACCTTATTAGCGTTCTCTCTGTTGTATCTTTTCCTACAGTCAGCTGAACTGAAGATATGAAAAAGCTCAAAACGACTAAGCACAATCATCAGGAAGTGGTTAGGATCCATCATGGAGGCTCCCGCCTAGTCAGACGACAACATTAACAAGAACAGAAAATGAATAAAGTCTTTCCTTTTCAATAGGTTTTTAGAACACAAAGAAAAAAACATTTGTGGAAACATGGCAGAATGCTGTGAAAAGGTAACCAATGCCTACCTGTAGCATCATGAGGTCCTTATCGAACATCTCTACTCTACACTTCACATTGTGGTAGTAATAGATCTGAAAATTAATACGAAGCACTGTTAGTATGCTTACACTGCACAGTGATTAATAATACAGATCTAGCAGTCTTAAAACAATACCTGATTGACCAATGAGAAACCATTTCTCCTCCACATCCCAGCATGCACTTGGGCACAAAGAACCAGGCAGCGAAGTGGGTGTTCGATCAGCATGGGAGGGCTCAGTTCACTCTTGGAGAAAAAAAACAAAACAAAAAACAAAAAAACACATGTAAATGCACAGCAACCCCCACAACCACCACAGCAACCACCACCACGCAAAGCTTACCAGAGGCAGCTGTTCAGGGAATCTGTAAGCTACTTCTGTCTTGCTGAGAAGAACATGAAGTCCTTAACAAACAAAAAAATAATAATAATAATAATGTGCAATTAGTAAACACTAATAAAATTGAATTGCTAATACACTCCACATTCATCTCACCTGCCAGCAGCCTGGACACCGGGAGGTGGATGCTGACTTTCTCCTGGGAAACACAGTAGCGAATTGTATCCACGGAGTGGCCACACATGCTCAGAGTGATGGGCTGCTCACCGTCAGTAAAGCCACTGTGGCAATGAGTCAGCGCCGTCAGGCACTTTTTATAGGCTTCAATCAGCACTCTCTCCTACAAACACACCCACACACAGAATGTTAGACTACCAGCAGGAAATCAATTCAGACAGTACGCCAAAAAGTGATACATTTCCAGGCAATATCAAGAGAACACAAGATTACGTCCTAAAATCTCAATCAGCCATTTTTGAGGTATTAACGGAGGCAGCATGACTGTGTATACGGTCTACTTTACCAGTTCAGTCTAAGGTTTTTAGACTAAATATTATGTTAGTTTTTGTGAGTATGGGATCATGCTATTTTAGCGATGACACATCCAAATGGGTACTAGAAAGACTTTTAGACTATTCACATGTTAAAGTAAATACATACAAGATTTTGACATTCACCACTTTGGGATTTGTCCAAGGACAAGGACAATGGGATTAATCATCATAAGACAAACGCAGACTTTTCTTAAGAACAAATTTAAGAGCATTCTTATGATATTGGTAAATGAGGCCCAACACGTTTGGGAAGAAAGAAACGGCAGTAGAAATAAAGCTTACTGTAAAGTGTAAGGTTAAAAGTGTGTACCACAAGAAGACACTACTGCTGGAGTATAGTCAACCTGCTGTGTTGAGCCTACATTTATATTCTAGCATTCCTGCTGCATGTTGTAGCATTTCTAGCTACAAATCACTCGCAAGTCATATGATGTTGCGAAAACACTGAGCTCATGTAGATCAAATTGGCACTTACATCACTAGCACACCACTCCTGCTTCATTGAGATGATGTGTGTCAGCTTCATCTGTAAAGTGAAGGCTGCTTCCCATTCTGGCTCCATCTCAATGTGCTGACCCACCTGTCGCACTACTGGGTCCATACCCTATGGAAAGCGCACAAATACATCTGATTATAATTCACATACCTGATAATAATCGGGAGCTACACCATACTCTCAAACCTAGCTCAGAGAAACGTACCTGCATACACTTAAGCAGCTCCAAGAAAGCATCAAGTCCTTCCAGAAACTTCTCCCTGAGTTTGTCTGTCCATTCTGTTGGACAGCTAATCAGGACATATCTGCATAAAAAGAGTATTTGTTCAGCACAATACTGTTAACCAAAGGGGGAAAAAAAAGAGAAAAATATCAGAGCGTATGTTTTCGCAAGTCAAATGGTCCTATATATATATATATATATATATATATATATATATATATATATATATATATATATATATATATATATATATATATATACACATACAGTCATGCCCGAAAGTATTCATACCCCTGGCAAAGTTTGACTTAAATTTACTTTTATTTAACCAGAAATTATATTTTTGCCTGGAAATGACACAGGCATCTCCCAGGAGATAACACGATGGTGTACAAGAGGCATCATTGTGGGAAAAAATATTTCTCAGCTTTTATACACATTTGAACAAAAAGTGGCATGTCCAAAATTATTCATACCCTTCTCAATAATTAATAGAAAAGCCTTTATTGGCTATTACAGCAATCAAACGCTTCCTGTAATTGCTGACCAGCTTTTTGCATGTCTCCACTGGTATTTTTGCCCATTCATCTTTAGTGATGAGCTCCAACTCTTTGAGGTTCGAGGGTCTCCTTGCCATCACCCTGATCTTTAGCTCCCTCCACAGATTCTCAATTGGATTCAAGTCAGGACTCTGGCTGGGCCACTGCAAAACATTAATGTTTTTGTCTGCTAACCATTTCTTCACCACTTTGGCTGTGTGTTTTGGGTCGTTGTCGTGCTGAAATGTCCACCGGTTCCCAAGGCCAAGTTTCTCTGCAGACTGCCTGATGTTGTTGTTGAGAATCTTGATGTATTGCTCTTTTTTCATGGTGCCATTTACTGCGATCAAGTTCCCTGGTCCATTGGCTGAAAAACACCCCCAAAACATTAGGTTCCCACCACCATGTTTGACAGTGGGGATGGTGTTCTTAGGGTTGAAGGCTTCTCCTTTTTTACGCCAAATGGTGCACACATCATTGTGGCCAAACAATTCAATTTTTGTTTCATCTGACCATAAAACAGAACACCAGAAGTCTTCTTCTTTGTCCAGATGAGCATTTGCAAAGGTCAAGCGGGCTTTTGTGTGCCTTTTCTGGAGAAGTGGTGTCCTCCTTGGCCTGCGTCCGTGGAACCCAGCAGTGTGCAGTGTCCGTTGAACTGTCTGCCTTGAGATGTCGCCACCAGCAGAGTCCAGATTCACCAGGATGGCCTTGGTGGTGATCCTTGGATTTTTCTTCACCTCTCTCACTATTCTCCTGGCCAGCACAGGTGTCACTTTTGGCTTCCGACCACATCTTCTGAGATTTTCCACAGTGCGGAACTTCTTGTATTTTTTAATAATACTTTGCACTGTAGCCACTGGAACTTGAAAACATTTTGATATGGCTTTATAGCCCTTTCCTGACTTGTGAGCGGCCACAATGCACAGCCGCAGGTCCTTAGTAAGCTCCTTTGTCTTAGCCATGACTGTCCACAAACCAACTGCAGAGAGCTGCTGTTTTTCTCCTGTTGAGTTGATTAAAACAGCTGTTCCCAATGAATCAGGGTAATTAGGATGCTTTAAAACAGCTTGGACTATTTGGAATGGTATAGAACTTTGGATTTTCCCATATACTGTGACAGTTTTCAAAGGGTATGAATAATTTTGGACATGCCACTTTTTGTTCAAATGTGTATAAAAGCTGAGAAATACTTTTTCCCACAATGATGCCTCTTGTACATCATCGTGTTATCTCCTGGGAGATGCCTGTGTCGTTTCAAGGCAAAAATATAACTTCTGGTTAAATAAAAGTAAATTTAAGTCAAACTTTGCCAGGGGTATGAATACTTTCGGGCATGACTGTATATGTATATATATGTTTTTTTGTTTGTTTTTTTTTTGTTTTGTTTTTTTTAAGGATATTAACATTGTCTTGGAGTAGGTTTGTTTGCAGCACATTAAATATTTAATGTTGGGGGTTGCTCTCCTATCTATCTATAGATATGCCATATCTTTTATATATTTATGAATTATTATAATTTTTGCAGTGGAAGAAATCTTTTGTTTTGTCCAAAATCATGTTTCTTACTTGAGGTCTCCTATAAGGCTCTGGACTCTGCGGAATTTAAAGGCTTGCTGTGCAGTGTAGCGTTCGAACTGGAATCGTCCCTGCAGGTCTCGATGTCTCAGATGATCCACAAAAGTGCGAATGATTGTGGTCATCAGATTCTCCTCTGTGATCAGCATCCGTGCCTGAGGTGAGAGATACAGACTAAGGGTGCAACCATACAATTTATTTACTGCCAACAGAGAAGCACCATGACAAAGTGTCACTAGCTACATCAGACAATACCTCATCTTTTACTATTATTATTAGATGCATTTTTACACCAGAAGGACTAGGAACATATTACAGCTGTGTTTTATCAGTTAATTTGGCATCTTGTGCCATGTCATGTGAATACATTCCATTCCAAAATCATTTTCATTGTAACATAACAGTATTTTTACTGCGAAAAGTTATCACCTTAAACAAAAGTAAAAAATAATTGTGGTGATTCAATTTAATAAAGTCTTGCTTATTTCATTATGTGTAAATCCAATTAAAAATACATAAATGAAAACCTAGCTTTAGGGTCTTCATCACTGAAGGAGCATCTTCTTGTGTACTTACCAAGGACGGCACGGTGAACATTTGCACAGAAAGGTCAGTGATGGAGAACTCCCTGTCGTGGTCGTCCTTCACGTAGTCGCTCTGCAAGCGCTCATAGTTCTGCCAGGAGCAGCGGGGCAGGCGGAGGAGAGGAGAAAGAGGCAGAAGAGAGGAGGAGTGTGTGGGGAGCAGGTACTCACCATGGTGGGGACGGTGAAGAGTTGCACTGACAGAGAGGTCACTGACACTAAGCGCTCGTGATCATCCTCCATAAAATCTGTCTGGAGGCGCTGGTAATTCTAAATGATAAGGGAAAGTGGGGGGGCACATTCATCTTGCGGGTCAGAGGTCAGGGGACACCTCGTCCTTCACTTATACCCCATGCTTAAACTGGTGGTATGGACTGTGGTGTAGAAGGACGGGTGAGGGGTGTTCTAGAAACTAGAACTTGCAAAGGTGAAGACCAAAAAACATGACTACTTAAACACCTAGAGCTGCATAACCCGCCCTAACAATTTAGCACCAGACAGCCCAAAATACCCCCCCTCCTGAGCAGGACAGTGTTGCATGCTTGCTGCGTTTCTGAGAACTCAGAGCAATCTGTTACGTTTCTAGCCCTATGACCCGTTCAGCATGTACTACAGGTCACATCTTAGCGCTCCTGGCATACTGGCAGACTTCCTGGAGCTTCAGTGGGTCAGCCAGAACTGAGGTGGTGAGGTGATCTACTACAGCCAACAAGCCAAACAGGACAAAGGTCAAGCTGAGCCATCACTCTCACACTGGGCTTGTGGTCCAAATCCAACTGAAGGATATGCACAGTGACAACGTGTTGAGCCACTACATACAAAAACCAAACCCTTACAATCATTACTTATATTTACCTGACTAGTCTAATAGGACCTAGAATTAACTGTCAGTCAACAAGGTAAACTTTTCTCTTACTGGAATGACTCATCATGCCATTAATTAACATTTTAGCAAAAAAAAAAAAAAAGAATAAAAAAAAGAAAAAAGGGTTGGGAAATAACTAGTTACTCAGTGACTGAGTTTACATGGTAAAAGGAGCCAAGCAATTAAGAGGGATTGGGTGTTTGGGGGTGGGGAAATATGACATAATGATAATTTACATAATAAAAAGCTTTCGGCATATTGCGAACACGGTCAGTGATGAATGAAACATGAAGTCAACCACCATTCTTAAAAAAAAAAATGCTTTATACATAGCATAGTGAAAATATATCAAGCTTAAAAGTATTGCAATATTAAATTCTTGCCATATTACCCACCCTTAGTAAGCATAATGCAAACCATTATAATCTATGTTAAAACACAGGTTCAGACACATAATTCCAGTGCAAATAAAAAGACCATGAAACTGAAATAACTGAAAACACAGTAAAACATTAATGTGTTCAGGGATTGAAAAAAAATTATAATAATTAGGGGGGGGGGGGGTAATATGCTGTCAAATGCTTTGATTATGGTGCACAGAAGACTTACCTTTGCAAACTGAATAGCAAATAGCTTCTTATACTTCAGATCCATGAGAAGACTGCTCATGAAGAGCTGGTGGTAAACATTCCTTGCACCTAAAGGGGAAAAAGTTAATTATATTGATTCATTATTTGTGACCATTTGCACATCTTTATGCAACCTGATGCATTAAACTCTCCTCCTTCATTTACCTTTCCACATCTTGGAGTCGCAGAGCATGAGTGTGTCTACTAGAGAGGAGTTCTCCCCTTCAGGACCTTTCTGCAGCCCCACCTGGCACAGAATCCTCCTCAGTGCATCTGAAGAAAACAGTACTAATATGTTAATATAAGAGAAACATGCAAAAGACTAATATCAGTTTGCAAGGTTTTTAAGACTGGCTTGTGGCCATTAAAGCCTTAAAAGAGGTGAAAGGTGGAAAAGACAGAACTTGGAGAAAGACCTGAATATCTGATGATATGTCCAAGCCAGGCCAGGGCTTTGAGCGCAAAGCATTGGTGGGCCACTACTGAAGAGTGCATAACCTGAACCCGGAGTGGCTTCGTCTGACGACTTGTGTTGCGCTGCAGAAACACAAACATAGTGTAGTCACTCTCGCGCAGCGCGCAAACGGCACACTGCAACAATACATGCCAATGCAATTCACATCTTCACTGCATGCTTACATAAACTGAGGGGGGGCCCCCCCCAAAGTTTCATAAAACACAACCTGGTTTAGAGCAACAATCTGCATTAAGCGCTGAAGACTTACCACAATAATAGACTTGGCCTGTTCACAGAACTGAAAATCCCCATATCGTACAGACTTCCGTCCCTGCAAACCACAACACACACATATAAACCAAAAAAGCAAGAAGAAAGCATTTAAAATACTAAAAAAACACACCACCACTGAGAAGGTAAAGTGCATAATGTGTTACTGCTCATAAACCAGTTTCTGGCTATGACGCACAGCCAGAAACTGGGAAAATAAATAAATAAATAATAACAGGGTGTCTTGACAATGGGTTACCAGTTTATTAGCTACATCTACCCACCCTGTACCAGCACGTATTTGCTTTATTATGCATTCTTCATTGTAATACAAAAAGAAAAAAAAACAATGCTAGTTATTATTTTGTTCCCTTACAGTTGTTTCTTTCCACCAGAGACATGGACAGGCAGGCAAATTATGCAAAGCAAGACAATCAGTTATTGTAAATCTAAGAAGTGCCCCTTAGTGTGCCCGATTTAATTGGGGGGAGGCAAGAAGTGCAAATACATGGTTGGCATACCTGTTTAACTAGCCACACAGAGTTAGCAGAAGTTTAGGCACCCCTGACCAGCTTATATATTTAAGTTTGAGACAAAAAGAAGCAAACATCTTTTTTATAAATAGATGATAAATGCAGCCAATGTTGTGTTTACTTCGTTTCCCATTCACAAATCAAGACCAGGGGTGTCCAGACTTTTACCTACAGCTAGAAGTGAACTGCAACAAAAATTATGTCCTGTGAGGAGAGAGCTTACATCTCGGTCCACGGTAGTTGCAAAGCTGACAGCTTCCTTCTGCGTGCAGTTGACGGCTTTCTGTAGTGTGTATATGACCTGCTCATAAGTGTGAACCTCATCGTTGAACAGCATGCAGTAATAAGTGTCTCCACGCTCCCTGAAATAGAGAACAGACTGAGTGACATGACTGTAAACTAAGGGTAAACTTGTCAACTAAGAGGACAACCACAAAGAGAGCACTTGTGTGCTTTTGTAATGAAACGGCCTTAAATAAAGTTGGTCGATTGCCTCCTGGACAAATACGGACTTCTCAAGCAAACTTAAATAGTGGTTGCTGTGCAAGCGTTTATGTACATACGGTGGTTCAAGTCCCTGAGGGAGTTCATCTTCCTTGTCCCAGGTGAGCATGTCCACAGCATATTTCAGGATGATAGAAAAGATATTATATGTGCGTGCAATCATGTCTGCAGAGAGATTGGCAAGTGGATCCTACAAAAAAAACAAAGTGAGATGATCAGATAAAGCAACATTCACACATTCAAGCAATGGATCAATGGGGGGGGCTTTTTATTTATTTATTTATTTATTTTATTACTAATTGTGTAAAGCTGCTTTGTGACAACAAAGCACTATACAAATAAATTTCATAGATTTCCATATCAATTCTCTCCAAAGACAATATATACTGATGGATTGAATTTGTATTAAATCCCCCTGGATGGAAAGCCATCCAGTGGTTCTGCACTCACTTTACACAACAAAATGTGAGCATATACTTTGTATGTTTAGTTATGTCTTTGTTGCCCTGCAGCAACACCATTGCTGTATTTGTGAAACTCAGAACCTTGTAGGAGGACACACCAAAAGAACAGTTTGGCAAAAGAATGAACATGATTCATCACTTGCCCCAGATGCAGTATATCAGCCAAGACATGTTTTTTCTAGAACGAGTAGAGCTAGGCTAAAGTTGCTAACAAACACTGGACTTAGACTTGAGTCACCAATCTCAATGAATGAATGGCCAAAAAAGGTCTTCATTTCATGCAGGTAAACTGATGTTGTTTAGAGCATCGCTTGACTTCAGACTGAGGAAAATTGTGGTTCCAGTTTAAAAAACAATGGTGCCACAAAGCCAGATGATAGCTGTACCTCAATGCTTAAATAGTACTCATTCATTCTGTTCTATTAAATTCATTGTGTACCCATTAACCAAACATTGTGTATAATAATGTAACATGTGTATAACTGTAGCACTTCCATGCTTTCAGAGTAAGTCATTGAGATCATTTTCATTGTAGTCAGTGTAGTTTTAAGGTGAAACATAGCTGAGATTTTCAAAAATATCAAATAAGCAAATAAAGCCTGGCATGTATTCACTAAGATGAGACTGGTGACCGTTTAAGTCAGTGTTTATTCGCAACATTAGCTTAGCATCCCAGCTGATCGAATTCATCTGCATCAAGCGATCACTCATGTTAATTTGTTGTTGTTTTCCTTTAGTGAGTCCTTATTTTTAGGTATTGTCCTCAAGCATTTAACAGAGCTCTACTTCTTGAAGTAGATGTCCATAGATGTGCTATTACATGACCACTGGATTACTGCAGACACAAGCCATAAGGAAAGCTGGTCTTACCTCCTGGGAGGAGTCACTGATGTTGGGCTCATGTTTCTGACAGTAAGGACCCTTTTTCCAGGCCTCTGTATCACCACAGTCACAGAAGCCTCCTCCCCCAGAGGTGGTCATCTTGTGAGAAAGAGAGAGACAGTATGAGTAAGGGGAGTGAGCGAGATGTGTGTGCAGTGATCTAGCGTGATCAGAAATGGTGGCAAAGTCACATTAACTTAATCCAGCAAATGTTATTTTTAAGCAGGTCATTGATACGTCTGCAACTAACGCGTGGGCTGGTCTAGAGTGTTCTTTAAAAGCAAACACAATAGTAACCATGTACACACAAACACAGAAAAAGATAAACAAAATATTGGCAACTAAGGTGCATGCTCTAAGCATAGCAGACAGAACATGGCATGTTGTTCAACACCAAATTAGCTAATATCTTTGCCGAAATAACCGTGGATCATATATTTCCCACAAAATATTTAACACTGGCCTTTGAGAGGACCTCTACAAACAGAGCTTCTCAGTTCAGTTATCTAATGGAAACATATTAGCGGAACTGAGTCGGCCAAAAAGGAGTTAAAACTGTGGCCTGAAGCCCAGCGGTGGAATGTTCCACATCCCTCCAAAACCCATGTGTCACCAGCGTGGCCAGTTTCCACTTTTCCAAATGGGATTAACCTGATCTCCTGGTTTGCACTCGCAGCTGCAGTTAAGAACCCATACACTGTTTATATGTCTGACTAAAGTGCCTTTACTGAAGCTTTACCATGGTAAAAGAGACATTCCAGAGAAAGCTATTTTTTTTTGTATGTTATGCATGTTCATTCTTACCCTGTAACGATGCTCTTTGTGCACGCTGCCTAAAAAACACTGCATGCATAACACACAGGTAGGGTCTGCTGCGCATTCCCTAAAGAGAAGAAATGGGACAAATGATCAAATAGAGAAATCACAGAGGGGAAAAACTAAATAAATAAAAATAATGATGATTAATGATGTATATCCAAAAATACAGACAAAGTAAAGAAAAAAGGCAAAATAATAAAGCAAAAAGCCTAACGAGTGCAGATGCTTTAAAATCTAGTCATTAATTGCAGGAGCAGCAAATACAAATACTGCTCAACTGGTCAGTGTTTTAATAGGAACTGTGACTACAGTGAAAGTGGCATTAAAATGTATAGCACACATATATACACCATTTTATGTATAGTATCTTAAAAGAACCATTTACAAGAGGTTTGCAGTGCATCTGAAGTGGCATTCAAAGACTGATGCATTCTAATGGATCTCTGAATTGGCATGGTTCAGTATAGGTCTCTTGCTATTACAGAAAAAGCCTAAAGGAACCATCCTTTTTTAAGAGCGTAGAGTTGGAAATTGTCATCAAAATAACTCATTCAATGACTGACCAGTCAGTGGCACCCAAAAGTTTGAGCACCCCAGACAAAAGTTAGTAGAGGACGAAGTTACCTCCAAAAACATATAAAAATAAAATATTCTTTTCAATGTTTTAGGCAAAATAAGTTTGTTTTGTACAATTTTTTTGAGTTATAGAAATAGAGATAGAGATAAGTCAAACAATAAGTAAAGATATGTTTAGAGAATTAAGGGTCCAGAACTTCACAAAAAGAACACCTAGCCAACTGTTAAGCAGGGGAGTGGCTCAAACATGCTTTGTGCTTGTGTTGCAGCCAGCGTCATGGAGAATATTGGAATCAATTAAATGCCAGAAGTGCCTTTTGCACCCCTTTTAAACAAGAACTACACGACTCTTAGCTAGCATTAACAAACTGTGATAAGTGCCATGGTCTGTTACTAAGTAAAAGCAACTAAGAAATGTGAATGCCCGGTTCCTTTAGTAAAGGATCCCCTGAAGGGGGTTCAGGGAGTCTTATGTTATTGGGGGCATTTTGCTGTTGGTTGAGGTCTAGGTTGACAGGGTAGCTCATAGGGGCACTGAGTGGTTTGATAGAGTATGGAAATGATGTTCATTTTATGCTATTGCAATCATTAGATCTCAATACAATTGAACACATATGTGAGATTTCAGAGCAACATGTAAAGAATCTCCACCACAGTCAAAACCATTTGAGTAACCATTTAAGTGGAAGCATGTTTTTTCATATCTTCAGAACAGTTCCAGAGAAAAACAGAACTATGCAAAGAAAAACTGAAGTTGCTCTGGTGTCTTTTGGTGACGCAACACTTCTCCAAGACACTATGTTGCTAGTTCAATCTTATGCAGTTGGCTAATTACAAAAAAAAAAAAACGTTCTGAAAAATGGATTTAGAAATGAAAACCGTAAGGCATGATAAACTCACCATGAACTCATAACCCCTAGCTGTTCCTTGTGTTCTCAGTACTAACAGAGTGTAACTGAAAATGCAGACATGCCACCTCAGCCTCTCAGCAGGCTTACAGCAAGCTGGCCTAAAGGACTTAACCTAGTAGCAACCTGACCTAATTCAGCCAGGAATGCCTGCAGCCTCAGTGTCCGACATGGGCACAAGCCTATGATGTAATAATTTTGGAGTTACATGAAACTTTTGCCAGCTGAGCGCTGATAGTATAGCATTACAATACAACTAAACAAAAGAACTACTCAGGACTAAGTAGATGAAGGACTGGTGCTCATTACCTGCAGGAGTATGTGGGCTCCCCAACTTTAAAGACATGGCCACAAAGCTGAGAGGGCTGGTTGTTTTGCTCTAGCTTAGCCAGGCCAACTGATGGCTCTTCCCCGCACAAGTACCACTCCAGCGGGGCCTGGAGTAGCAGTTGGGCCAGCAAGTCTTCACTTTGAGGGTTCAGATTGGGCCCCAAGCAGTAGATCTTTGGCACATAGCGAGCCATGTGCTGGTAGACATCTTTGGGCAGATCGGTTGCCTGTAGCCATTTCTGTGAAAGAATAAAGATCAGAATTATATTATGTCATATCATCTTCATCATCATTATACACACACACACACACACACACATATACACACACATACATACATACAGGAAATGCACTATTTAGCCTACAGATTTAAAAGGGGCCCTAAAAAGTCAAACCTTTTTCAACAGAAAACACAACATAGCCAAGATAAGGCTGGGAAACAGGCCAATTCCAATCGTCTTGACTTGGGGGCACAGCTAAAAGCTAACCGGCTACACTCACTTCAGCTTGCCAACAGCACAATGCGCTAAAAGCACACAACGAGAGGACAGCAACATTATCTGGTACGATTCAAGAACAACAGCGTTTGTTACAGTGTTACAATTACTATAACCATCGCTGTAAACCAGCCAATAAAAGTGCATATAATTTCACTGCTCCATGGACCAGGGAACCGCTTGGATCTGTGAACATCCGGAGCTCATTTGTCCAACACACTTCCCAACACTCCTCACTGTTTGCATTGTTCAAGAAAAGGTCATTTCAGAAATGACAAATTTCAGAAAATCAAAAATGCAGGCCACTGATGCAGTTTTGCATATGGACATACCTCACCCTTCATTTGGCTCCATCTCTAATCTTATACCTACCACTTATCTTTTTCTCTTTTACTTCTTCTCGTTCTGCAAAAATGTAATTAGAAAGTCTACCTCCACAATTAGTTTTATTTTGCAAATGTTTTGGATAATTAATACCAGGGGCAAGGTTAAAATCTCAAGGTTTTAAACATTATCTGAAACAACTTGACCCCGAGACTTAATTTACGATAAACAAGTCGTGACATTCAGAGATTGAGCTTCTGGCAGTGGTTTTGCTTCTCTTCAATCACTTTAATTGCAGTCCAGTTTGATGAGATGAGCTCAGCTCGAGACGAACAACAAACCACAAATGAAAGAACAAAATAAATTAATCTGACAAAGCAGCTCACAACACAGAGCTAATTTCCAAAGGAACTGGAATGGAGCCTAATCAGATGGTCAACAACTGGCACAAAACAACATTTTGTTTGTGTTTTTGGATATCATGGCCACACATTTCAGCATGGACAGAAGACTGAGAGCGATCATTTATGAGAATAAAGGAATCACCCGTCAGCTAGGTATGGCTGTTCCTATTCGAAAACACTGACGCACTCTTCATCTTAGCAGTTACTTTCTGGTCAGGGTCGTGGTGGCTTCTGAGCCTACCTGGAATCACACACCACAATGCACAAATCCTTGTTCGACAGGGTGCCAGTCAATTAACTCACACCTAGGTTCATTCTAGCATGAACAATTACCTTCCATGTGTGTTATGGAAGACAAACCAGTGTACCTGGGCCTGGACCCACACCAAAAAACAAACAAAAAAAAAAAAAAAAAAAAAAAAAACAAAAAAAAAAAAAAAAACACCCATGATCCTTAAAATTAGGAAGACTAATTTTTCCATGATATGGGCCATTTCAAGCTCAATACATAAACTCACAGGAGCGCGGGCCTAAACTCTGTGTCTCTGTTTCAGCTCAGACAGTGTCGCTAAAGGGCTGCTTTGGGCCTGCAACAGGATCTCTCCAGTGACCAGAATCAGCTTTTCACCCACAAAAACGACTCCCTGTGCCTAAAAATCTGGAACGCAGTGTGTGATTGTAATGACGCCACGTTATGAGAACACAGAGAGGGCTGTCATACTACAGCCAGCGCAGTCTGTGTGTTTTGTGTGGGTTTGCTTTGTTGCAATTCCCACATAAGCTGTGCAGACACCACGGTGTTAAAACTGTATTAGTGCATGGTTAGAAGAGTTGCATTGCTCAGCCCAAAACTTGGGTCAAAATAATACAGTCCTCAACCACAGACAGACTCGCTTAACACCCTGATTTAAAAAAAAAAAAAAAAAAAAAAAAAAAAAACAACAGAGGAAAATAGAGTCACCCTTAATGAGGTCACCAAGATCCGGGTTTTGACTGTTTTACAAAATCCTTGCAGAAAACTGTATTAGTGCATGGTTAGAAGAGTTGCATTGCTCAGCCCAAAACTTGGGTCAAAATAATACAGTCCTCAACCACAGACAGACTCGCTTAACACCCTGATTTAAAAAAAAAAAAAAAAAAAAAAAAAAAAAAAAAAAAACAGAGGAAAATAGAGTCACCCTTAATGAGGTCACCAAGATCCGGGTTTTGACTGTTTTACAAAATCCTTGCAGAAAACAAGGCTCAATGCTGTGCAACGATTCCCAGCAGGCTAATGTCAGAAACGGCACATTTTGGGGCTGCACATGGCTTCATTAAAGAACAATAACTTAACAAAAGTCAAACTGTATCTGGCAACCAGACTACGTTTCAAAGTGTAGATCCATAGATAGATGGACTTCAACTCAAGAGGTGTGATCTAGGAATTACAAAACTTCAGATCAGACTGTCTGTTCACTACAAAACCGAACAGATCATCAGTATTCAATCACTTATTTTGCCAACATCATTAACATGTGATGACATTGTCCATTCCACTTCAGAGGGTTTCCTCAACTACTTAGACCTCACTTCCGAGGCAAAAAGCACTACATGTGCCAATGGAACTTGGCACTTTCTGACCTACTAACCTGGATTAGACCTACAATCCTACGGTTAGCCCTGTTCATTTTTGCAGCTTGTTTTCATGTGCCATTTTCAGCCATGGCACAGTTTAATAGCTAGCCATATCGTCCATGTAAAGGCTACGTTGCACTGTAAACAACAAGAGACTGAGTAAACACTCTGTGTTTTTACTCTCCTGAGAACAGTAAAGTGACCAGAATCTGCACTACTACACTAAAGAAAACTGGAACAGAAATAAGCTGGGTATTGAGAGTCTGATCGGCTGGAGGCTTAAAGTCACAGTAGCCACAGTAGTCTAGCTGGCGCTGACATCCAACACTATGCAAATCTGAGTAACCTACCTGTCAACCTTACCGACAGAGAACAGCAAGGGGTTTCTCAACCTGGCAGGACTAAGGAGGGCTTGTAATGCGCAGCTCCAGGCGAAGCGTAAACTTCCCTAGACCTGATATACTGACCTCTTCTCAGCAGAATAACGACGTTTGCGAATGTACACTCGCCTTTAGCAGGTTTTACAAACACAAATAGCTGAAACAAAGAGCTGTGCTATTTACCAGCTCGGTCCGGATCAGTTCACTTCACTTCGACCTGACAAAACTAGCTAACGAAAGCCCACAGCTGGCAAAACACGCAGGACTAGCTTTAAAAAAACAACACCTAGCTAACGTTATGTGCATATGGAAAACGCCGGACGAAAAATATCAAGAGAAAAACACCACCGACTTCCTCAAACAACACGACACTCGCAAGACATACACAAATAAATATAATTAAAGATAAAACTCATAGTTTGCCCACCTAGAATTAAGTGACTGTTGCTACTTAGCGCTAGTTTGTTAGGCAGCTAGAGCTAGAGCTAGAGCTAGTGCTAGCTGGCTGGCTAGCTGGCTACCAAGAAAGCAAGCTGTCGCCGTACCTAATGTTAGCTAGCGTTAGCTTAGCAACAGCGCTTGCTAGTCTGAGGAAAACAACCCGAGTGGAAGAAAACCAATAATCACCGCGGAAAGAGGTATAACCGCCCTTTTACCACACATCATTCACAAAGTGAGTAGTCAAGGATGTGTTTCATAAAACTGTCGCCTACCGCAGCGGTGTCCTTGGCTGAGAAATTGAGGAATTCGCTGCAGAGAGCAGACGGGACTTCACGATCGGTTTCAGCCGCCGCCATCTTCACTTCACTGCTGGATCACGGGCGAAGGAAACGGAAATCAGCCGTTCAGCCAACTTCCGAAAAGAAACTGCTCAACTTTTCAGCTGACAAATGTTACGTTGTGGTCTGTTGTTGTTGTTGTTGTTGTCTCACAACGGATCATTGCGAAGGAGTCCCAAATGCAGCCACCCCACATATGTGATATGTCGTACCTCATTGGCCACAATAACACACTCTTTGGTCACTTGAAAGAAAATGGCTTTAATAGTCCTATTTATTCATGGCACAAACAACATGGCCAGCTACATTTAACCAGGACTGTTTACCCTGTAGGGCAGGCATTGTGAATTGCTCAGTTTTGTGTGGCTATTAGCTGCTGAAGTCAGTGGTCCTGAGGACCCCCCTCTACTGTACATTCATACAGCTTTGAGTTTTCCTTGCTTCCAACATACCTTTAAACCGTTAGTTATTATTAACCCTTATTTTTAACCAAAATAACACTGTCTGATCTTCTAAGGCAGCTCTGAAACCATTGAGCCTCACATTTGGAATCCCCGAGGGATTTACGTCCTACGGAAAAGATTAGCATCCAGTACCAGGTGTTGGACTACATCCAGTATCCATATGTGTAAACCTAATTTATATAGATACTACACATAGTGTACCTATGTTGTCCTGTTTGGAAGTAATGACAAATGTCCCGGATAAGTCCTGGAAAATGATTTCCTGAAAAGAGCAGATGTGCATTCCTATTAGACTGGCTAACGAAGACATGCTGCTTTGTGAAATATAACCCAGGATCTTGCTGGTTCAGATCAGCACTGCATCCAACACATATCGTAAGGCATTCAGACAGACTGTGATCAGCGTGCCATCTGTGCTGGTTTTCAGCCAAGCAGAACTTTTGCCCATTGTCCACTTGTTGTAGTTTGTTGTATGTTTCCCACACAGGTTGTCTCTCTTTCATAAAGTCTCATTATTCTCCAGATTCTCCAGGATCACTCGTCCAGTCTCGCCTAGCCTGTGGTCGTTGAAGATGTGTTTGGAACATCAGCAGCAGCTGTGAACATAAGCACAACCATGTGAGCTGTTGTACATGTGGGGTAAGTGTTCATTTCTTTACTGTGGAAAGATGAAGAAGACATGCCTTGGCTCTCCTCAGCCTTCTCTTCCCTCATGAATCACATAAAGAGTCACTCACATGTAGATTTTGATTGAATCAGTTGGACCAGCATAGTCTGTAGCTTCTGCACGTCTTCTCTTAAAGCTCGCAGATCCTGACTCTGCTGCTGTTGGTCCTTTTCAATCTTGCTTAGAGTGCCGAGAGCTCCTTCTGGCACTGAAGACATGGAGCTCTTCCTTCTGTAACGAATTTTTTTTTTTTTTGGCATGCTTTTGTTACTTCGCAAAAATACAATTATGTTGCAAAGGAAGGAAGACAACTTATCATAACACCAAGTAAAGCCAAGTAAACTCACCTATAGCTTCTGTCATTCTCATCTGCTGAGGCTGGTCTGTTTGGTCTTGTCTGTCTTTGGATGTCCAAATATTCATCCAGAGTATCCTGCAGAGGTCCCAGAGTTAGAGCCTTGCCCTCTGTGCTTATAACTGAGGTTTTAAGAAAATATTGGAAACCTGTTTCCAATCTATTATAGACATATATTATGGTACCTTGATCTGTGCTGTGAGATGCTTCATCACTTCATGTTGCTCTGGGTCAGTTATGATGTCATCGTCATAAAACTCTCCAAGGGGGGCACAGTTTTGATGGATGTACTGTTTGTCATAGAAGCATCGCAGACTAGGCATAGACTCCTCTACCTGAAGGATGACGGACGCCTGTTGCATCACTGCGTTGGCCAGCGCGTTATCATACACTCTTCAGAAACAGCATAGAGAAGCTTTACTGGAAGGACAAGTAAAACATCTACCACCCAACAGCAACAACAATGTGGCACAACAGTCATTCGATTGTTCTCTCTTCTACCTTTGGAAGGTGTCGGACAGCAGGGCGATCATCAGGTTGACACACAGGACAGCAGACAGGGCCAGGAACGTACCGCAGAGCAAGTGAGCCATGACCGAGTCCACAGCCACCATGGCATCAAATTCATAATCATCCACCAGGGTCAATCGGTACAGACTGTACAGCATCTTAGGCACTGTCTGCATACTGGGCACATCGGCAAGGCCTTGGAGGAATGAGAGGGCTTAGCAGAGCTGCCATTCTTTCATTGAAAGCCTACAGTTCAATCTTTTCTAACGCTTATTCGATACATTTGAAATCTCACCTCCAAATATGATCCAGAAAGCACAGGCATATGGGATATAGATCTCTGCATACAAGAAGAGGAAGCGTAGCACATCGCCCACAATCTTCCCCAGCATCACAATAAAGGGACCCATAGCCCTAAGGATGGATGGAAAATCAGCACTTTAATGACCATAGTTTCTGTGATGGATTGGGTAACCTAGTCTGAGATTTCAAGATGTACAAAGTACTTTTCCTTTTCAGACTAGATTGAGAAAGAGCGCTTAAAGGTAGGGATTGACCAGCACCTACAGTGAGATCTAAAAGTCTGAGACTACTTTGTAAGGTTGAATTTTATAATTTCTTAGTACATTGGTGGTTTGCCACCTGCTCGCTTTAATGTCTCTTTGCACTTGTGCCACAAAAGTCTCTGATGTGCAGATCACACCCTTCTGAATGTTGAAGAGTCTTAGAAAATGATTTCCTGAAAAGAATAGGAACCCTGAAGTGCAGAGGGACATTCCTATTAGACAGGCTTAAGTTAGCTGCTTTGTGAAATATACCACCAGGATCTTGCTGGTTCAGATCAGCACTGCATCCAAACACACGTGTACTAAGGGAATCAGACAGACTGTGAACAGCATGCCATCTGTACTGGTTTTCAGCCAAGCAGAGTTAAAAGTTGAAAACAAGCGAGTTTTAAAAAAGAAAAAAAAAACTTAAATAAAGAAAGTTAGAAATATAGGTCATATGTCAATTTGTCAATTTCACAAATAGGCTACATCAAAATTGCAAATATGCTTAAATAGTGCAGAGTTATGAATATTTCAATGATTTCTCAGGCTTTTAGATTCCACTTAGTTTCCACTTTCATGAAGAAGCCTTTCGTATGTACTCTGTGACCGATTATGCACTGTTGTCACTATGTCACTGTTATAGCAGATGTGTGTGTCTCCAAAATCTTAACTTAAACACCATAACGGTAATAATCACACATTGTGCATTTATAAGTTTTGGATATGACAGCAGTGACTATAACATCCATATGTTGCATTGTAACCTCCTATATAACCCTTTATATTATAACCCCTATATAAGGACACACTCCACGCCTCATGCCTTCTGTGATTGACTATTATTTTAGATATGAAATATATCCGGTACTCACATCTTTAACTGTATATGCTGTGGGTATGTACTTAAATGACTGTACATTGTCTTGATTATTATTCAGTGATTTTACTGAAATTGATGTGCTTGACTCATGCTGTCCTTGGCAAATGAAAGATTCTTGCTGTGATTGTGATTTGCAGTACAAGATGTTCAAAATGTTCATAAATGGTCATAAATGCGCATTTTGCACATCCTGTACTGTGAGTTGGGGACTTTGACCATATGGTGTGAACGCCTCTGATGTCTTCGCTTCCATGGTTACCATGCCATTGAGCAGATGTTACCATGGTTACATAGGCACAAAGGAGAAACCACCTGTAGTGAAAACGGCGAAACCTGAGAAAAGCCACGCAGTGCTGTCGGCCGCTGACCAGGTGTTGCCATTCTTCTTCTGGCACTGCGTCTAGGAGACCATGTTGCCATAGCAGCTAACGACTGCAGCCAGGTGTTACCAATAATGGCTTTGGTCAGCCGGATGTATAACCATGGTAACTGCGGCCACTCGCCAGGTGTTCCTATTAGAGTTTGGTGATGCTGAAGTGATGCCTGATACCTAAAGGCTCGGACATGCTTCATCAGCCTCAGCCAGAGGAAGACGATGGCCACAGCAAAGAGGCGGAGGCTGTATGTTTGGAGTGTAGGGGATACCAGGTAGATATCAGCAATGTGGACGCCCAGAACTGCTATCAGCAGAATGTACACAAGCCAGTCAAATATATTCCTGCAAGACAAATACCAGTGGAATTACTTACATGGGATTATTAGGCTGTATTACTAATGAATATAAGATATTATTAATAGGATAAAATACAAAAAAAAAATAAAGCTTCTACCAAGGGTCCTGTGAGTAGCTCCCCTTCAAACTGCGAATGAACTTGATTTGTCCCTCCAAGTAATGACGCTCCTTTAGGACAAAAAGGAATACATTAGCATAACTGCTTTTAGAGGCATCGTACCATTTATCCGCATAGACGGCGGATGTGTGAGCCACCGTCTGATAAGCTGTTAATGAAATAAACAGCATCTTAACTCACGGTCCACACATGCAGTTCAGAAATAAGCAGTAACACAGCTCAGATTTGCATAGAGCATATGAAATACCAAAGTGTCCATTATCAGTGTAATGTGAGTGGCGTGTGCTACCTCAGGCCACATGGGGTGTGTGTGGGACAGGTCCTCTCTCAGTCGCTGTTCGCTCCAGCGCTGCCAGGCCTTGAGCTTTCTGCGGGAGTGTAGGATCTCCATCACCTCCCTGTAAACCTCCAGCACAGTCAGCCCTAACGCCAACACCACCACCAGCACACGCCACCAGTCCTGTGGAGTGAGGGTATCTTGTCACTGTTGTATCAAAACACTGTGACTATTTTTAAAGTGAGCGTCAGTGATGGAGATGTGGCTTCACTGCTGTCGTTGGTGATGAAGAGTGAGACCATGTACCTTTCCACATGCAGGCAGTGAGGGAAGGGGTATCAAGGTGCCATTTTGCAGAATAAGGTTAAATGTGGTGTGACAAAACTACAATAGCTGGAAGTTACTGATGATTTAAAAAAAATTTTTTGGACTGATTTTGTAGGACAAATGGAGGAAAAAATGGATGAACCTACAAAATGAAAATCAACCTACAGGACACATTTTTATGAAAAGACCTACCAACCCTCAAACCCTTGTGAAATGAGACAACACTGCTATTATTTTGTGAGCTGTCAAGGTTAGACAACAGTATTCAACAAGCCGTTCAGATTTGGACCCCCTTCTGACACGAAGAGCAGGCTCATTAGAATTGTTATTAGGAAGTTGAGCCATTTTTTTTTCTCACGCACAGGACCTGCTCTATTGTTGGCTGTACAGCTCAGGACAAATGGCTACATCACCTCTCAGCCTCAGAGGACAAAAGAACAGAGTGGATAAGGTTTATTTTTGATGGCAAATTCTGAGGTACTATATCAGATCTAATTTAATCGAAAGTTATTGGTGTTACATGCTGCAGGTTATAATGTTAATGCTATTGGCTTCTTATTTGATGTCTGATAAACTACACATGAATACCATGAGAGGGTAAATGAGAGAATGGGTGTAGATGTAGATGTGCATAGATCTCTATAGTGTTTATTGCTGCTGATTTTCTGGAGATTCACATCAAATGTCTTAGTTACTATGAATCACAAAGGTCATCAGGTCATTTTATATTCAACTGAGAATGCACAACAGGAAATAAATATATATAAAACAGTTTAATCTTATGCTCACAACAACCAGGGGCACTGTTTGTTATAATGTAGTATGGTCATACACCTTGTAATGCCCCTTACTATAAGCTCTAAAGGCCAACAGTGGCCATCAGTTGTAGGAAACATGTCTTCACTGCTATCATTGCTGATGTAGAGAGTGATACCATGTACCTTTTTTTAAACGTAAGCAGTGAGGGAAGGGGTACCTCTGTGCCATTTTGCAGAATAATGTTAAATATGCTGTGTTTTAGACAAAACTACAATAGCTGGAAGATCCTGATGATTTTTTTGGATGTCACATAATCCTCCTTGGCAGGTACATGTTTAGTTCCTCTAAACAAGATGAATCTCTCAATCTTCAACCCCATCCAAAACTATGAAACTCAAAGATTGATGGTCACGGCTTGCAAAACTAAATGAAGCTAACAAGACAGAAACTTCCAGTTCACATAAACCAAATGAATTAAATATGGAAATCAAGTTTGGTTCCAGTCCGTTTCATTTTTTTTGTTTGTTTGAGCTGCTCTGCAGTAACACTTACAGTTGTGTGATCGGGGGTTAGTGACATTAGCATGTTATGCTTAGGTAAATGTGTTTTATGCCCATCTGCAATTTGGACAAAGTTTTTAATGTAAACATTGTTTGCAGCCATAAAATGGAAAGAACAACCACACTTTAAACCAGGGTTTTTAAACTAGAAATGATGTCTACATAGTGTATAATGGCTGCTAATGGCACACAAAACATGGGTTTCCATGGTTTGTCATGTGTCTTACCTGAGGAAAAACATAGGGCTGGTCTTCTTTCCGTGCAACAGATACAGATATGGCTACTGTTGTCCAGGAAACAATGAATAAAAAGTTGAGCAGCAGGAGGATCCAAGCGCCCAGTCTACAGAGAAAGAGATCACGCTCTTGGTAATGGAAACTAATTACATAATATTGCTATATATATAAGCTGTTGTGCATCTTATAAAAGTAAAAAGGCTCAGCAGTCCTTCACCTGGCATACAGGTTCCATTTGACTGTAATGAGCTTCAGCACTACAGGATGCATAATGAGATCCAGCTTTCTCTGATGGACAATAAACTCCAGCTTTTCAAGAGTGAGAGAGAATATTACAGTTGATTAGTCACAGGCATGGCAGTAACAGTGACGGCTATAAAAGAGAACTAATATGAATAAAATGGTGAAGTCCTGTCAGCTTAATGATGGTGTACCGGCGATGTAGGCTCCCTGCAGACTTTCCCTAAAAGGTAAACCAATATTCCATTATTGTTTTAGCAACATTACAGGTCGTCTCACTTTTTTTTGGAGGAACACCCTTACCTGAATTCAGCTTGCATGTTAACTCTGGCTCCAGCAGCTGAAGGTAGTAGAACTGCTGCCGTGTAATTCGGTCCTTCACATGGAACTGATTCAGTGCCAAATTGGCCTGTGGGCACATGTGAAATTCGTTCCACTTCTAAAAACTATTTGAAGTCAGTTAAAACACTGATTAGTACATTTTTTGATAATAAAAATAACACAAAAATTAGTGGACACCCTACTAATGAGCGAGGTTAAGTGGGGCTTGGCTATTGCAACATAAAACCAAGAATTCAGCCAAATGGCAAACTTTCAAAAGCCAACAATGACAGAGGCTGGTGCTGATGAGTTAGTTCATCAACTTTCTGGCCTGATAGAGCTGCCAAAGCCAACTATATATGCTATTATAGTAATGTCAAACTTTGAGGGAACAACCTAGCCACAAAGCTGCAGTCCACATAAGCTTTCAGAGGGCTGCTCTGTGTTGGCCTACAAAAATATTTGTCCTTAATTGCAGCACTTGCAACCTCACTACTTGACTTGAAGCTTCATGGATTGTCTGATAGTTTAAGGTCCACTAATGCACAATGCTAAACAGTAACAACGGTGTAGAGCATGCCCACCCTAACTCCAGTGAAGGGTATTTATTAGTACTTCAGCATACGGTGACTTTCTAGACAATGTTGTGCTGCAATTTAGGGAACACAATTCAGCAAATAAGAGACAAACTCAATATTGATGCAATGAGACGTGGATATAATCATCGGGTGTTCACATAGTTTTGGCCACATATTGGATATGAAAGTGGATCAGTAACACATACAACTGATGTCATCTTGTCTATCATGGCTGTAATGCACAACTGTCCATCAGCGTCCTGCACGCCAGCGTCTGCCCCCATCTCCAGCAGAGTGCGGGCAGCTTCACTACGATCTTTGGATGCACACAAAGACATACTATATCAAATACGGTGCAAATGTTCTAGACATCTGAGAAAATGAGTTAAGTTCAGTTATTTATCCAGTACCTAGTTTATCTAATCAGTCCTTCGTTGAGCTGCTGTGAAACTGAACAAATGCATACAGTGACTGGAGTTCACAGAGAAGTCAAGATCCAAACCTGTAATCTTCTACAGTATTCCTGTGCTTATTCCTTATGGTAGGCAGTGTTTTATAAGCAAAATCCCACTTATTGCTAAACTTTTGCACAGCACTGTATGTGCATCAAAAGTTTTCTTTTTTTTTTACCCGTTACATTATAGGGTCCAGTTTGCCTTAGTAAGTCTCCCAAAGGTAGTTTAAAGATGTTTGAGCATGGAGACTTGACATCACAACAAGGGGCTTAAACTTTTGGGGTTACCATTATTCAGGAGGTAGTAATTTGCCCATTTTTTATTTTATGGTTTTTGCTAAAAACACGTAATGATTAAATATGTATTCTAATACATAATTTCTACAAAGTAAAGTAATATATAAATAAAAATATATGATGTAAAAAGTGACTGACCTAATTCAACAGAAGTCCAGATGGTGCTAATAGTAGTCTCACAGTTAGTGAACTGATTGTGGTATAAAGATACCTGTCTAGAAGGTCCTGTCATTGCTTGATCAGTATTCCTACAGTATTCCTCTTTGCAAAGTCACTGAACATTCTCTGCAGATCAGTTAAATCCATCATTAAGAAATAGATGGTACATAGCAAATGTGTAAATTTGCCTAGAGCAGGTCATCCTCACAAACGGAGTAACCATGCAAGAAGGAGACTAGTGAGGGAGGCCACCAAGACACATATGACTATTCTAAAGGAGTTCAATTGTTGCTGCCACCACCATGCTTCACGGTGTGAATGGTGTACAGTGTATTACAAAAGTGAGTACACCCCTCACATTTCTGCAGATATTTAAGTATATCTTTTCATCGGACAACACTGACAAAATGACACTTTGACACAGTGAAAAGTAGTCTGTGTGCAGCTTATATAACAGTGTAAATTTATTCTTCCCTCAAAATAACTCAATATACAGCCATTAATGTCTAAACCACCGGCAACGAAAGTGAGTACACCCTTTAGTGAAAGTTCCTGAAGTGTCAATATTTTGTGTGGCCACCATTATTTTCCAGAACTGCCTTACCTCTCCTGGGCATGGAGTTTACCAGAGCTTCACAGGTTGCCACTGGAATGCTTTTCCACTCCTTTATGACGACATCACGAAGCTGGCGGATAATCGAGACTTTCCGCTCCTCCACCTTCCGCTTGAAGATGCCCCAAAGATGTTCTATTGGATTTAGGTCTGGAGACATGCTTGGCCAGTCCATCACCTTTACCCTCAGCCTCTTCAATAAAGCAGTGGTGGTCTTAGAGGTGTGTTTGGGGTCATTATCAGGCTGGAACACTGCCCTGCGAGTTTCCGGAGGGAGGGGATCATGCTCTGCTTCAGTATTTCACAGTACATATTGGAGTTCATGTGTCCCTCAATGAAATGTAACTCCCCAACACCTGCTGCACTCATGCAGCCCCAGACCATGGCATTCCCACCACCCTGCTTGACTGTAGGCATGACACACTTACCATTTGAACCAAACAAATTAATCTTGGTCTCATTAGACCATAGGACATGGTTCCAGGAATCCATGTCCTTTGTTGACATGTCTTCAGCAAACTGTTTGCGGGCTTTCTTGTGTACAGACTTCAGAAGAGGCTTCCTTCTGGGGTGACAGCCATGCAGACCAATTTGATGAGCACTGACAGGCTGACCCCCCACGTCTTCAATCTCTGCAGCAATGCTGACAGCACTTCTGCACCTATCTTTCAAAGACAGCATTTGGATGTGACACTGAGCACGTGCACTTAGCTTCTTTGGATGACCAACGCGAGGTCTGTTCTGAGTGCACCCTGCTCTTTTAAAACGCTGGATGATCTTGGCCACCGTGCTGCAGCTCAGTTTCAGGGTGTTGGCAATCTTCTTGTAGCCTTGGCCATCTTCATGTAGCGCAACAATTCATCTTTTAAGATCCTCCGAGAGTTTTTTGCCATGAGGCGCCATGTTGGAACTTTCAGTGACCAGTATGAGAGAGTGTGAGAGCTGTACTACAAAATTGAACACACCTGCTCCCTATGCACACCTGAGACCTAGTAACACTAACGAGTCACATGACACTTGTCACTGGAAAATGACAAGCAGTGCTCAATTTGGACATTTAGGCGTATAGTCTGCCGGTGGTTTAGACTTTTAGTTATTAGTTATTAGTTAGTTATTTTGAGAGAATAATAAATTTACACTGTTATATAAGCTGCACACAGATTACTTTTCATTGTGTCAAAGTGTCATTTTGTCAGTGTTGTCCCATGAAAAGATATACTTAAATATCTGCAGAAATGTGAGGGGTGTACTCACTTTTGTGATACACTGTATTTGTGGTAATGTGCAGTGTTTGGTAGATGAACTGTAGTTCAGATTTGATTCTCTTTGCCACTCCTCTCATTAAGCTTTGGCTGGTGAAGAACCCGAGAAACAGTTGTTTTCTATCTCAGCTGTTAAAGCTTTCAACTACCTCAGAATAGTCATAGGTGTCTTGGTGGCCTCCCTCACTAGTCTCCTTCTTGCACGGTCACTCAGTTTGTGAGGACAGGGTTTTTGTATACATTCCCCAGCGTCTACTCTTTAATCACTTGTTTTTAGAGTGTGTGAAGTGTTATTTTGTGTTTATGGTGTTTTTGGAGACAGGAATACTGATTAATCATTGACTGAACCTTCCAGACAGGTGTCTTTACACTACAATCACTTGAGAAACATTCACTGCATTTCACTAACTGTGAGACTACTAGCACCAACTGCCTGGACTTCTGCTGAATTAGGTCAATCAGGGGGTGAATATTTACGCAGTCACTTATTTTACATTATATATTTCTTATTTAAATGGCTTTACTTTGTAAATTATTTGTTTAAAACATTCTAAACTGATATTAGGCATGATTCCATCTATAAATGCAATAAAAGGGGAATATGTTCAAGAGCCTTTTTATATGCACTCTATAGGCCTTTCACTCTGCTTATAAAAGCATTACCCAGGTTGGCAGCCAGCTGTAGAGGAGTTCTCTGCTTGTAGTCATGAGCAGCAATGTCTGCTCCATTCTGCAACAGAAGCTGAACTGCCCCGATGGCATCATTCTTAGCAGCAAAGTGTAGCGGTGTTTGCAGGTCTTTGTGTGTACGTGCCTCAATGTCAGCTGAAATAGCACAGAGATGACTAAGATGCAATATCAGCCCCATGGTTCATCACCCATATCTACTATACCAGACATAGAGCCACTAACACATTCACACACTGCAGACATGCACAAACTCGCCTCCTCTTCCCAAAAGAAACTGGATCATATCTTCGTAGTCCAAGGCAGCAGCCACATGCAGGGGCGTGACCCCAAACGCATCAGCTCTCAGGATGTCTGCCCCTCGCTCCAGGAAGAACCGCATCACATCAACATTCCAGGCCCGAGAGATCTGTGAAACACACAGTTACCTGCATAAAGCAAGAGTTGCCAGATGATTGAGTACATCTACATTATTTGTCCAAATGTTTGTGGACACCCTTTTTAATGAATACATTCAGCTACTTTAAGTTGCACCTATTGCTGACACAGATGTGCAAATGCACGCAGACACACAGCATGTCTAGTCCCTGTAGAAAAGTGCTGCCAATAGAATAAGACTCTCTGGAGCAGCTAAACATAAACCTACTGGCACAATGCCTAATGCCAGCTGTGGGATAGAGATATATAAAGCAGGGATAAACACTTTTTAATACCATTGATTTCAGAAGAAACTAGGACTAGGAGCAGGTGTCCCAATACTTTTGTCCATATGGTCTATGTACACAAATTGGCCCAGAGACATCTTTCATATGCAATAGGTCTAATTTGTAGATTTACAGCAACTGTTGGTTCACAATTTGTCAGCATTCCCAGCATCTTCCCAGACCATTAATGGAAAGAGACCACCATAGGACCACCACCACTGATCATATCTGGTTATTAGTGCTCATGTGGCGTAGATGCATAAGCGATAAACATTGCTTTATCTTCACAAACAGTCTAAAACTATCAACAGCCTGCTGCCCATAAGGAAATGTGAAAACTTAGTACCCCATACTGCACCTGTGATGCCTTACAGCATGAAAGCCCTACCCACATGGTCTGAGGCTGAACGGGCTCACCTCATGCAGTGCCGTCTGTCCATATTTGTCTGTGGAGTTGGGGTCAGCTCCCTCTGTGAGGACACCATTCAGATACTGCAGGTCGACCTGTGGCGCAGGCCAGATCAATATGTTTGAGGAACGTCCACCCACATGGCATCATGCTTTCCTCAAAGTCCATTCCTTTCTACAGTGCCCACTACACTGGACATCTTTTATCTACATACACACAGGTAGATACAGTTCATCTACCTCATCTGTGTCCTCATTGCTGGCAGCTAGGGCTCTGAAGTGATCCAGCAGGAGCCTGTTTAGCTCCTGCTCTTTATCAGCTCCATCTACAGCGTCTTCATCCCAGGCAAGACCCTTGTATTTGCTGCCTACAGGTCGGCCTGATTTCCAAAAGGCATAAAGTTAAATATGAAATATTTCTTGTTAGATTTTATATTTTTTTAATCATGAAAAAAAGCACACCCTGCATGGTCAGTACTTAGCAACACCCCCATGGGCAAGTATCACAGTAAATGCCTTTAGTAGGAAACTACTATCAAATCTGAGGGAATTCCACTCACATTTGCTCACAGCTTGCAAAAAGCTTCTAAGCTCTGAAAAACTGTTGGGTCGTCTTGCATTTACTGCTCTTTTGAGGTCTATCCACAGATTTTTGATGATGTTTAGGTTGGGGGACTGTGAGGGCCATGGCAAAACATTCCGAATGTGCCTCCTGAGGTAGCCCATTGTGGATTCTGAGGTGTGTTAAGGATCATTATCCTGCTGTGGCCTGCTGTCTTTTCATATTCAGCTTTTTATTTATTTATTTATTTATTTTACAGATGGTGTGATATTTGCTTCTGGGATTTCTGCTATATTCCAGTCTACCAGTGAAATATCCCCTGGGCCACTGGCTGCAACACAAGGCCATTGTATGATTGATCTACCCCCTGTGCTCAGCAGTTGGAGAGGTATCCTTTTCCATGAAATTCTGCACCCTTTTTTTCTTTGCAGCTAGAATGTTCTGCAGTCAAACAGGGTTTTTTTGGTTGGCCTTTTTAGCAATTTTACAAGCAGCTCTCTCTGGAAGTCTTCTTGTAACATTATTTGGATACAAGTGAAATACTACAGGAGAAGATGAAAAAATCCTGCACCTTATACCTGGGGTTACACATAGGGCCCGGGCCATTTCCTTAACCCCTGTTCCAATCACCCATTACTTCATACCTCATAGCTCTTCACAGGGGTCATCAGGTAGGCACCTTGTTTGCATTTTATGAAGAGGTCAAAGGTCTATGCCTAAGAAGTATTGTAGTCATTACAGTTATTATATAGTAAAGGTTTCTGTGGGCAGAACTATGGTCTGATACTGGCTTGACAAGGATCCAGAAGCACAGTATATCACTATGTTGGTCCATTGTCTTAACCACAGGCCTATCCTATGAAGGCAGAAAGTATTACAGCGAAATACCACCAGAAACTATGAAAAAACCTGCACCTAATACCTACTTACAGGGGTCAACAGGTAGGCACCTCCCTTTCTCAGTGTTTTGCTGCAACCAAATTGGTTTTACATTACATTGGGTCATATAAATAATCTCAAAGTGCTGATCTAAGATCAGATTCCCCTTCTGATAGGAGACCTTACTGATAAAACACCTTACTCGATAAGCACTCCTGCTCTTTTATGTGTACATACGTTATGTGACACACACTGAATCGTCTTGTTTTTTGCCCAAACATCATTTGATGTTCTTTTTAGAAACTACATACTATAGTGCTGTAGCGTCCACACATCTGTCCATAAGTGGCACTGCAGGTTTGAATAGACTCAAACTTGCTATTAGCAAAGGAAATTATACATTTTTAACAAGAAATATATCTCTAAATATATAGCTTATTAGCCCAAATTCACTCTTCCCAGGACTTCACTATTTTCTTTTTACCCCATTTGTTGATCATGACTAAAACACAGTTTTCCAGGTTTTCCAGGGCATGTGGGAACGTAAGGTAACATATATGGTATAGGTCTTGTGAAAGCCATGCAAGAAGTGCAGGTTTGGACATGAGTGTGTGCATGTATACAGTATGCATGTGTATGAAGTACCTGGAGGTTTCTTCCTCACACACTTGCGGGCAGCCCGTTTCCAGCGCCCCCGGGCATAAGCCGCCCACTGGCTGACAGACTGCACCACTGAGGCTGACGTTACAGAGGCAGAATGAGCAATAGCCTGCCAACACACACAACGTGGTAAAGATACAAGCAGCAACGGCAAGGTGCTGATGTCTACAAGCCACATATTGTGTAAGGAGATGCTATAGACAGAGACTACAGAACATGAGGACAAGATTGCGTGAGTGTGAACTCACCGGGCTGAACGGTGCATCAGTGAGCTCCAGGCCGGGGTTGTCCTGGCCACTGGAACTGATACGGCTATGTCTCTTCATACTCACTCCTGATGCCCTGTCGTGGATGGCTCCCACTGGCTTACTGCTGTTGGTGAGGATGAGGCAAACAGCACAACTGTGAAATCCCCAATAGTTAAAGCTGTTTTCATAATATGGGATCTGTGGCAGCAAGTAGGAATGGACAGCGACACAGGTGTGGTACTTCTAAGAGATGTATGAAAAACTCTAAATAAAGAAATTGGATAATATCACAATGTCATGCCAGGCTGACATTCAATCAGGTACTTGTCACCAGGGCGAGCAAACTGAACAGTAAGGGAATCAAAGTGAACAGTACTTTGACACTGCAGCCTCGCTTTAGATCAGCACTCTATTCTGAAGCATGATGTGCAGCATCTCCAGAGCTGACTGCCAGTGACTAAAGGATAGCACAAGCTTCCAATTCGATCCGATAACAAGGGATACCAATGCTACTGTTCTGATAAGATACTTCACTATGTTTTCCTGCAAAAAAACAACTCCTACTTACTACTACAATAATTTGCTGCAATACCAGTCAGCACTTAGTATCGATATCGACCCAGGATATATTCTTAAAAACATGCCAGGATTGGAATCACTGGTTTTGGTTTTAGTATCTGGTGCATTTTTCCCCCGTTATCAACAAGCAAATTCATAGACGACCCTGAACTGAAACCTGAACTGACTATTAACGTTTCTTATCAATAGATAAGTAGATTTGTTTCTTGTTTATCATAATAAAGGCAGATACACAGAGGAAAAAAGAAGATCAATTTACACAAACTGAAATGTACGGAAACCCTAAAGGTCTGTGAATTTGCATATTTACTCCGTCGGTTTTTCCATGAGAAAAAGTCCTCATGGCAAAACGGACAGTGTTTTCTCAAAATTCTCAAAACAGAATATTAATTGAATATAACATTTTGTTTAACTCAAGAAAACAATGTTGGCTATGTTGTGATAATGGAATAATCATTTTGAGATCTTAAAAAAACAGTTTGTTAAGCTGCTGGTACATAATAACTTTAAATGTTATAATTATTTTATTTAATAAATAAATAAAACTCATTATCACAGAAAACTTTTTTAAAAAATACGGTCATAGTGCCCAGCACTAGCTACAGGAACTGACCTCAGGTATGTTCTAACATCACCGCCCTTTTGGAAAAAAAGGGAAAAACTGCCTGGCCGGCTCAAGGTGGTCAAACTGGTTAAGCTGTCTGACCAGCTTAGCTTTGGCCCAGCAAAGGGAATGTTTTTGTTTTAGCCTGCTGGTTTAACTGGTCTAAAAGCATGAACAACTTGACCAGGATGACCAAGCTGGATAACCAGAATGATCAAGCTGGTTGACCAGCACAGCCAGCATAATCAAATTGGAAGGCCAGCTTATTCCAAATAAAAATACATTGATCTAGGCTTGTCTACCAGTTTACTCAGCTTGTTTACCAGCATAAGGTTTGTATTCTACTGGATGACCATTTTTTCCCCAGGAGAGGCATTAATAAATGACAAATGGAACAAATAATAATTAATAATGAATAATGAATGGCACACAATGCCCTGTGTCCATCTAAAACAACAGTGTGTATCATGTGACATCAACAAAACATTAACCTCCTTGCGACAGACTATGCTGTACAGTACCTTGCCACCCCAGAAGGACTAAACAGCCAATGATGTTGTCCAACGTCTCTGTTGTGTCCAGACCAGCCAGAACTGTAGGGTGCTCCTTAGGGGTCTTTAACTTTGCTTGTGTTTGTGTCAGTTGGTCTGATTCTCAGCTACCCCTGCACAGTGAGTCGTAAAAAGACAAGAACATGTGCTCATTACACAACAGTCCAACTCCCTTAAACTCATAAATGTAATGACACACACACACTGTAACGACATTTACCTCATAACGTTTCACGGTGCAGAGGTTAGTTACAGGGGAACCTCCCTTAAGCTAAGCTGAAGGCTGAAGGCTGAAGGCATGTTTATGACTCATTATCTGCTGATGCGTGTTACAGCACATCTTATCATCATATTAACAGAGGAGCTCGATGATAATCACCTACATCAATATTAACAGAGCAAATACCTCATCCTGCCCAAAATGAATCACACTCCTCCGCTAAGTATGACTGACAGACAGCCTCTGAAGTGCTAGAGCAGAAGTAACACTGTTGATATTTGACTAGCAAGGCCTGACCTTCCCCCTTTGAGGGACAGGCATCAAATTATAGAAGCGAAGGCCATGATAAAATAACAATTTTAGGAAATTCAGACAGGCAATTTTGCCAGCACAAACTGCAGAACCGCAGTCCATTACGGTCATGATAAAGCCTTCTGCTTTTATTATTTTTTACGCTTTACACTGACCAACATAAATGGTTTACACTGACCAGCGTAATTGACTTTGCATGAACAGAGCATTAAACTCTTTTCTCTCCCTTTTCTTTCTAATGCAAAGCTGCAAAATAGATTAAAAAATAAAAACAGTCCCAGTCCAGACCATGTCTGTGTTTATACTGACCTCGTCAGTCACTTTAAGGCTATGTCTGAAACACAGTGATAAATGCTGCCTACTCCGGCAGTTTTCATAAGCAGGGAGGTACCCAGTCGTCTTGCTAATTTGTCAGAAGGCAGCATATATGTATCCTTTGCTGCATTAGGTATCCCATAATTCTCTGAGTTAGCGATTTTCTCTGTCTTGACAGAAAAAGCAAGATGGTGGAAGCAAGCAACAATCTGTACGAATGTTTAAAAGTTATTGATCTGATATATGATCTGTAAGTGCCGTGGTAGGAGTGTCTCCAGCAGTCCGACTGGCCTGTATACCAAAGCCTCTGGGAGCACGGTGTGGTTGGTGTATGCAAATGTACGTTAAATACAAATACTTTGTTATCTTACTTAAGTAGAAATTTTACTTATCTATACTTTACTGGAGTAATTATTCTTCAGCCGACTTTTTACTTCTATTCCTTACATTTTCACCCAATTATCTGTACTTTCTACTCCTTCCATATATATATATCAACAACAACAAAAAAAAACCTATCCAGATAAATCGCACCTTCTGGAAAGTGTGAATTTGATAGTGGTTGGATGAGAAAAAATATAAAGGTTTATAATAAATATAGAGGTTATTGATAACATGCCTCTGAGTTTGACTTTTTGCAACATTACAATACTTCTAGGCAACTACTCATCATATTTTCCCTCCATGAAACATGTTAATGCTCAGTAGTGCACATAGATGCTCCTTTAATATATTTGGGCAGATCTGCAGCTGAAACAGGCAGCCTAATGCATCCCCAAGTTCTTCAACATGAACATTTTAATAGAACATCATAGTCATTATGGCTTTGGGGAGGTGTGGTAGTGCACTATAGGCACCTGTGGTGCGACTTAAGCTTTTGGCCTCTTTTTATCTTATATTAATTTACCTTTTCTACTTTAAGTAGTTCTGAAACCAGAACTTTTACACTTTTACTTGAGTAAAAAGCTTAAGTTGATACTTCAACTTCTAAGTCTTTTTAAACCCTAGTATCTACACCTCTACCTGAGTAATGACTGTGAATACTTTTGACAGCTTTGATTAAATTAACACTTTTTGCAGACCACTGTTACCTGAACTACAGTTTAGTGAGACAAGATAAGATAAAATAATCCTTTATTAGTCCCACAGTGTGACAGCAGCACAGGGATAACAAGACACTCAGCTACAAAAAGTACCAGTATATACTCAATATAGATAATATAAGTAAAAAATATATTATTCACAGATTATTTACATTTATTTGCACATTGCACATGGGGAGTGGGGAAATTGATATTGAGATTAAAGCAATTCTACCTTACCTGGTAATATGGAGAATGGCTTCTCTGTCTTTGCCACTCCAGAGCTGGAACACTGCTACTGCACTATGTAGCTTTGGTCCAGCATGCATGAGAACATGTAAGAACTGTGTAATGCCGCATAATCGTATTAGTCATGTTTATGTAAAAGCTTGTAATCTTCCTCGACATGGTCAGTCAGCATGCTTTTCCCTTGATAATTTTCAACATTTTATTTCTGAGGAGAAATTGACAGCTGAAATTTGATTTGATTGGAATTAGTCACGCCACCAGCTGACAGTAGTAGTCTGCGTCTCAAATGGGATTCAGCTGTAGGAACCTTCATCACAAAGCTGTCTTCTTAAGTACTGACTTTTAAGACAGCACATCAGTTTAACAACTCTTTAACACCCTGTTTCTCCACCCATATCTTCGACATGGTCGAAGCCAATAAACGACCTGCATTGCTGTGGGCAAAACAAACAAACTAATCAACAAACATAGAGATAATGGAGAGGAATGGAGTACATAAGTCTTCATCACTCAAAGAGCAAAGTAAAGCAAAGCTCTGGGTGAACAACCTTCAAAGAATTATATTTAACTAAATGAGGCTCATGGGCTAACACAGGTGGTGACTGATAAACTCATTGGAGCTCATTACAAAGAACTATTAGACAGTGAATACACATGACTGCTATCACAGCAGCAGATTAGGTCACAAGCCAGTTTCTAAGTGTTTATAGGTCATGAAGCTAAATATCATAGTTGTTGCATTCCGTCTCTTGCAAATCCTTCTGTACCACCTTTGCTGTCAGTCTAACAACCAGTTTTTGAAAAACGTGAGGCCAAATCTTCTTTTAAAGGTTTACTTATAAAACACAAAAATAGACTTTACAATAGACTCAATACAGCTCTGTCAAAAAGCTCTGCCTTTAACCTGCAAGCAGCGAGAAATAGGTATTACTGACCAAAGCCGGAAATACAGTTCTAAAGAGAAATTTCTTTAGAATTTATACATTCACTCATTATGTTTATCTTCCATTCCATTAAATGTGAAGGTATTTTTCTTCCCCTGTAAATCTGACATTTTTGGAGGGCTTTTTACATACTGTCTTGTATATCAGGGTAAAATGCTAAAATCAAGAGTTTGATGTCCGCTCCGGCCAAACGCCACTGTTATACCGGTTTGTAGAGTTTGTAGAGGACTTACATAGCATGATTAGACAGTAATTCTCAGTGCTTTGTGACAATGGTTGGGAATTGAAGACAGATCTACAGCAGAAAAAATGGTTCCAGAGTTAGGCATAGTTGTTTCTTCGTTCAGTTCAGTTCCACAAACACAAGCTTCTCTTATGTCAATAAGAAAAGTTTGAGCAGTATATAAGGTTAAAGCCTGGGAACACCACTGGGACCTAAAATATGGTACTTTCTTAGTGACTGATCATTCTGTCTAACTCCGCCTGTGTCCACTTTATCAGAAACATCCACATCATCAAATATGTCCAGCCAATGCACACTTTATGAGATCCATGTACCTTTCACTAAATCTCCATCTGTAACTTTCTTGTCACTTTGTGGGTTCGGTCACTTCCCTAGTAGTGCCTCCTTTTCACACCCCTTACCTGTGTCTAGTCTGTGGCCACACCCTCTCATCAATACCCTTAGGTTTTCTATACCTCTTTGTTTGGCTTTGGGTCACACTTGCACATTGTGTGGACCGTGGCAATGTACATATCTATCTATCGGGGGTCTTGCAATGGTTTTGAACTGTGAACTGTGGGACCTGTGTGTATACTTAGCCCAATACTGCCCCAATGTGGTATTCAGTCAAGAGTCTGAATGGTCTTGCGCAATTCTACACTTTTGAGAAATGAGATATGCTTGAATACTTACCCGAATGCACATGAAGGCACACACCAGTACACCATGGAGTTTAATGAAGACTTGCACTTGCATCCTGCCTTGCACATCCTCCTTTGGTGCGCCATGACAACAGATGGGGTCGAGCTACAAGAAAGTGGTTTCTAATAAAGTGGCCAGTGTGGAATAATTGCATGATTATTATAACGGATGATTCTATTGGTGGTTTAGCACTGTGTGTCTTTTCCTGTGCAAGACTTTGATGTCTTGGCCAGACAAGCCTATTCTGCTACACTATTAAAACATTTTTGGACACTGACAAGACTCTTAACACTACATTCGCCTGTCCTGTGAAACATGATTTAAATGTGGTTCTGGATGAGAAAATAATATGAGAATATTGTATATGTTGCATTTTTATTTATTTTAGACCCATTTTCTCCCCAATTTGGACCACCAAATTACCCAACCCGTATGTACTCCAGATGCCCCCAACACTAGTGAGGGCAGACCAACACACGCCCCCTCCTCATTTTTCAAACTGCCACCGATGCAACATTACCAGGAAACCAAGGCACCAGCCTGCAGACGCCAGCGACGGCCAGCACCTCAGCGAGGGGATGTGGGGAGAGAGCGCCATTTACTCACCCTGCAGAGAGCAAGGCCAATAGTGCTCTCTCAGGCCTTGGCTGTCGATGGCTAGCAGCATGACCGGAATCCAAACCAGCAATCCTTTGATAATAGTGACATCGTCTTAGTCCGGTGGACCACTCGATTTTTACCGTTTTCAATTTTTGACATAACTTGAATCTGTCAGTGGCTCTTTACATCGAGTCTGAATTCAAAAAAGGTGAAAGGGCAAAAAGAAATGCTCCAAAATGACTTGGAATAAAATCTTTGAAAGTAAAAGTGAAGTGAGGAAGTGAAGAAGGCGTTTTCCTTCTCCTGTAAAGCTGATATTTTTGGAGGGTTTTGATGTGACTACCTTTAGTTGACTCAAGGTTGGATTTGAGTTGATTCTGCTTGATACAAATGTGTACAGAATATGAATAAAATATAACATCAACACAATTACTGCCAAAAGTCAATAAACTCAAAAATAAAGGCCACATTTTTTATGTAATATTGATTATTAATGTGGAAACGATGGACACAGTTACATCAAGCAAATTCACTACATCCGTTTCCACAGCGTAGAGCAGGCAGACTGAACACCCTGTTGAGAATACAAACTTCTTCCAAAAATGGCAATGCAGTACATACACACACACACACACACACACTCAGCAGCTTAGACTCATACATACCATAAGATATTCAGTACAGAAATGAAAAACAGCTCACAGTGGATTTTACATAAATATTTTAATAAGATTGTGAAGCACAACAACCAGCATACATTAACTCCCCCATGATACACACCATCTGGATCCCATTCTGCATTTTACTTTACTTTCCATCGGACCAAGGTTGTGCTGACCACAAATACTGCTGACCTGATGTCATGATACCGTTAATGACACATTGTGATTTTAACTGTCTCGAAATGTTGAAATTGGTGGGTTATCATGCTAACTGTAGTCCGAGCTGTTTCCCTGAGTCTGAGTATGTGCCTCGAGTGGGTGTGGGTGTGGGTGGGTGAGGGGGGGGGGGGGCGTGCAGGACTCATCCGAACCAGTGGTTGCCCATACACTCTCTGTTCCACTCCACGCGACACAGCCAGCACCACTCGAACTTGCACTGCGCACGAGGACAAACCATGTGCATACAGCCACCTGAGAACAGAGGCAGAGTTTAACTACAGCAACAGAAGCAGATTACATTACCCAGTCTTACTGCAGTCAGTGCTGATTAACACTAATGAGGTTTTTTTTAATGAAATCTCTAGCATTAAATATACATTGCAGATCTATGGTTTGGAGACAACAGTTCAGTTCAGAGCACAAAATACCAATTCTCCTATAATTCTCAATGCTTTAAGTGAAAGGGGGAATTCTGCACAGCAGACTGGTGAATAATGCATTCTAGGATATTTGGCTGGGCCAGGTCCACACAAGTCACATCCTGGTGCATCCTCGATAACACGAGCAGAACAAGAACACATCCGGACATTCAGGCTCAGTAAATGTGAACTTTTGGAAAAATAATACTATATATTCATGTGTCAAAAAATGTGTCATGTATATACTATAATATATATATTCATGTGTCAAAAAATTTAAAAAGGTACATTTTCAACAGACAGATTTTTTAAACAGAGTAACATTCTGTGTGGCCCAGAGTAGCAAATCTGCCTTGTTTCAACCCTTTTCAGCAAACCTTCTGTGTGTGCCGAGATGACTAATGGCCAGTGCCAGTCTTTGCACAAAGATGAATTAGCATAGTTATGGGTAGTTTCCTTTAACACTGATATGAATTTGGACAAAAAAGGCAGATAAAATGTGAAAAGAGAGAAAGTCCTCAGGCTCTGAGATTTATAGTGAGGCCTGAATGAAACTGTAAGGAGTAGAAAGGACAGTGTAATTGAGTAAAATACTCAATTTCAGGAGTATTCAATTTCAATAATACTTGGTATATTAACAAAGCTTGTGTATTTTCCCTCTCTGTCCTAATCATATCTACATGATTCTAAACGGAACATTAAAATGTCTTTGCTTAAACTGGACATCAATTAAATGTTCATAAACTGACTTAATGGAAAAACTGATAACACATACACTTATAGTATAAAACGTATTCACACATTTGGATGGAAGTATTCTATTATTGTTATTATTATTATTATATTCTATATTTTATTAATGGTATCATGGCAAATATACTTTTTGGCAAATATGGCAAATGTATATATTTATATATATATTATAAATATATATAAATATATATATATATTTAAGCAATTTACACACAAAAAACTGTTTCCTACAGATTCCTACTTAAGGTCAATATAATTGTATAATGGTTTTTACAACAATTTACAAAAATGAATCTTTAATGTCAAAGTGAAAAAATTATACAATGTAATATCAATTATATATATGTTATGTATATTATGTTATATATATATATATATAACAAGTGACTGCATAAACATTTCCTTTAAAATGCTCAATATAAAAGCAATAAAATAACATATAAGGGGTGAATACTTTTTAGTAGTTTTTATTTTATGCAACACTTACTGGAGCTTAATTAAAGTCAATGGAGCCCAAATTAGACAGATTTTTTAAATTCACTATACACCGAGCTTTATTCACTGTGACCTAGTACATACTGTAACTGGAGGTCTATTCTTCTAAAATCACGAGTAATTATATTATGCTATAATATACTTATACTTTAATAGTGCATAATAAATACGTAATTAGCTTTTTAATGCATTTTTACCTTATTAAGTAACTGCAGTCATTAAGGTAATTTGCACCCCGTATTCTAAAGTGAAGATAGTTTCCTGGCTTTTAGTAGCCAAACTTAAGAAAGCTGGTAGAACTAAGCGGGTTTAAATCCAACAAACACCTGCATACAAGCTGAACTCCTGCATGTAGAAGTGTGCCTTAGTCACAATCTTGAACTGGCATTGAATATGTGATAGTTATATGTGATATGATAGCTTACTAAAATCTTCTGTAGTGCTTTTTTATCTTCCCTACTCTACAATATATAATCCATGTTGAAGTATTAATGCCTTATTAAACTCTCATCAACTCCTAAATAATAAACACTAGAAGTCACCCGAAACCAGCGATAGAAATACAACGTTAGGAATAATCTTTTAGGGCATGATTTACGCTTGATAACTTGCATAACTGAACTGTCAATTATATCTCAGCAACATGTTAAAGAATTACGGGCAAGTTAGGGATTTTGATACAAGTGACGTCCAATCATGTACTAATATAGCACATTATGCACAAATTGGTATTTCTTGCTCCTGGGCTCCCCTTACAGTCAGGAAGTGTAATTTGCTCTTTGCTTTACACATGCATTTCTGGTACAAAATATTACATACTACATAATGTTGCTTTAATGCATAGTAAAATTTAGAAGTATCTAACTAGCGATTTATTTAAATATAAAAAAAACTAAGCCCTAATAAGGGTTCCCTAAAGTGCTGCCACAATATTGTAACTTTGAAAATACTGCCGTTTTTTACTGTTTTACATACAAGGTTTTGGACATATGTACGTATATTAAGAAATATATAAAACACTATTTACATATTTATCGTCACTGTCCTGCAAAATAACTTTTTTTTTTTAGTTTTCCATTTTTTCAGGTTTATTTCTTAAAGAATTCTCGAAAATTACTTGAAATATATTTTTTACTTTTACTTCCATTGAAAGTTTAGGAGTTTTTTTCTGCTCCTATAAAGTTGCCATTTTGGAAATACAAGGTTTCTGTGTGACTGCGACAATATGTAATATTTACATTGCTGTTCCACTGCTATTAAGTAGGACACAGTGGAATGACAGAAAGTCATACCGTTCTTCTCCACAGGCACTCTGCACTGGGGGCAGGGCCGGGTGGTCTCCTCTATGGTCTCCTGAGAGGCCTGCTCCCAGCGAGCTCTCAGAGCAGCTTCTTCATTCACCACATAACCCTGACACACAAGAGAAAAAAATAAAGGCAATATAACTTAACCTGAAAGTAATTATCTGTGTGTGTGTGTGTGTGTGTGTGTGTAAGACAAGGATTGCCACCTTGTGGCAAGCTACCCTTAAAGTGTCAGGTTATTACACTGCCATTCACTAATACTTTCAGTAAAGCTTTTCACTAGCGGTCCTTCCTTGGTATGAGGAGCAGCTTTTCTTATGGTTTTCTTTCCTCATTGATAAAACTATTGATTAAAATACATGTTGAAAAACTTTTGAACCACTTTCAGTGACGGTTCTGTATCGCTCATATATACACTGTGTCCTTTAGTGGTGGCTCAAAGCAGGAATTACACTATCATGTGCTGATGTACTGAGCAGGGCATTCTTATGGTTCACACCACCAGCTCTGAAGCACAGGTGAGTTCTTCCCTGCTCTTCCACATCATCACCAAATAAGGCTTTCAATGAACACCTCTTCATACTTCACAGCAACGGTACAGGGGTGTGTTTGGAGCCAGTGGTGTCTCTGTTCGAGTATGCTGCATACCTGTAGGGCGCCTCCTGCTGCTGAAATGATCCTCTGCCTACAGTCGCCCTCATGATACTCCTCCTTACAGTCCCTGCAGAAAACAAACTATGCAAACACCACAAAAAACAAAGAAGTGAAACGTTAGTTTGGCGCTACAAGGAATGCATACAGATGCTGCTTAAGGGTTAGAACACACCTGCTCATAAAAGTTCCTTTTGACTGATTACCATATTTTAGAAGAACACTGGATAACAGTTAAGTCAATAAAACCATGACCGGACACAAGGTATGATACAGTGACTACAAATGTTTGTATACAAATAAAATACAATCCTAAAGTAGGCCGCTGTTGCCTCCATGCAGCTTTACATTCCTGGCACGCTCTCAAGTAGCTTCATGAGTGATCTCCAGGGATGTTTTCTTCAACAGGGTTGAAGAAGTTTCACACAAGCTTTTAGTAAGCCCTGCATAACAGACTACTGTTTTCCTTGTTGTACGTTGTAGACATTACATACTACCATGGTACTGTACTGCTCTGTACTGTACTTCCTTTACAGGCCTTACACCAGTCTATTCATATTCCTTAGCCCCTTCTTCATTGTCACTTTTCTTGTCTCTCCCCCATGTCCTGAGCTGCCCCTGCTGTCTGCTCGCTGCTGCAAATCTGTTTGTGGTCGGGTGCTGATGCCTGCCTACCCACTGGTCTAGACTCTCCTGCAGTGAAAACTCAGCTTCCCTTTTGTTTTTCCTTCCATTCTGTTTTCTCTTCTCTTTATTGAGATGCCCTGTTCCTACTGTTCTGCCGGGGTCTACAGTACACTACTGCCCACTGTGATGCTGTCCTGCTCTGGATCTCCATTCATGCTTCACTGCGTATCTGTTCTTATGACTGTTTAACCTGCATGGACTTTTGAACAGTGAACATGTGTCCTACACTTACTCAATGTACGACATTTGCCGTAGCGCTCTCTTTCTCTCTCTCTCTCTCTCTCTCTCTCTCTCTCGTCTGGTCTCTGTTATTATGTTATAATGGGTTTCAGTTTAGTTTGCAAATTGTTGCTCGGATCTCGAAAATGGCAACTACAAGAGACTTTCTTAACTTTCTTAATCACCACCCCACCTCATCCCAAAAGTACTGGATGGAGCACCATCCATTATTCCAGAGAACATAGTTCCACTGCTCCACAGCTCAGTGCTGAGGGGCTTTATACCACTGTAGCCCACTCCTGCTAATAGGCATAGTGCCAATAGGTTCATGTTCATCTGCTCCAAAGAGTTTTTTTCTATTGACAGTACTTCTCTACAGAGACTAGACAAGCTGTGTGTGTATGATTTTGCACATCTGTGCCAGCAATGGGTGCAACTTCATGTAGCTGAATGCATTCGTTAGAAGGGGTGTCCATAAACATTTGCACTGTGCAAACTGAACAACATTTAACTCACCAGCCTTAAACTGCTTTCTGACGTTTTCTGGTCCTGTATGACATACTGTTACTTCTTTAAATGTTCAACAAGCAGTAGAAGCAGCCATCCTGGAATACATAAACATGCGCAAAGTAGAAGGTCTCTCCAAGAGTTGAGACCCAATGAACAAACCCCCTCGATCAGTGCAACGTGGAGAACAGACACTAGGGGGCAGCATTTTGCCATGTTTCCAAGTGGCACTGTTGCTGTTTAATGTGAAGGTCCTATTACTACACAGGGATGAGAGCGTTCCTCTTATTTTTAGCTCCGCAGCACCTTTGAGGCGCAGCACTGATCTGGCACTTCTTCAAAGACGGAGAGTGTGCAGTAGGGAAGCTCCCTTTCTCTTGCTCGCTCCCCATCAGCTTGTTTGTTTATTTACACATATATATATATATATTTATGTGTGTGTGTGTTTTTCTGTAGAGGTGACAGATAGCAGCTCTCCTCTTGGGTGGTGGGTGGTGGGGAGGTTGGTCTCACATCAGACATCTCTTGGTTTTCCTACTGCTCATATGGTGACAAGAAAAAAAAAATCTTGACAGTCATTTTCTTCCCACACTCCCTCCCTCCCTCCCTGCCTCACTCCCAATATCAGCCCTCCCTCCAGCCCGAACAGATGAATGAAGACAGAATCCAGTTCATCATCATCATCATCGTCATCATCCAGAGCAGTCATTTCATCAGCCGCCCGTGGCTTCAGAGTGAAGAGGCGCTGATCTGATCGTTTGACAGTGTGGGAAGAAAAAGCACTTTGTAGTTGGGTTGGGTGCATAAAGCAATTTTAATGCTTTTACATTTCTGCACAGCGGCGTGACGGGACCAAAACAGCACATCCAACTAGCACACACTCTCTCACTCACACACACACACACACACACACAAACGCGGGCATATAAATGAAAGATTGTAGATACAGATTTGATCTGCAATGCTCCTGTGATCCAGAAGTCTTTTATAAATCAGATCAGAGAGTGCGTGTGTGAGAGAGTGTGTGAGAGTGTTATTATTATGAGGAGATTAGATAATATCTGACAATAGCAGACTAATACGTGTTAAATAAGAACATAAGGGTGAAGTAGTAAAAGCCTCTTAGAGAGAGTCTTCGCTGATCTCATCTCACACTCATTCATTTGCACTTTCTCGCTCTCTCTCATTTACACACACACACACACACACACACACTTTGGACCTCAGTACACACCAACAATAGAATCTTTCTGATGATTTCCTGATTTTGATGATTTTCTGTGTGTCACACTCGCACATGAAGCTAAAACACGGTGAAGTGGAGGTGGACGTCTCCTATTGCTCCATCTTTTTACATAGACTTCCATTGAACGTTTGGGAGGTTTTTGTCCTTACCCTGTAAAGTTGCTATTTTGGATACCGGGCACAGAAGAAACTCCTCCAAAAGAAAGAGGCTAAAAACAACTGGACAGGACATGAGACTGGACTGGGCTTCAGACGAGAGGCTGTAAAAGCAACTGCACAAGAGACAGGATACCAGACAGAACAGAACAGGACAGGACATTACACGGATGACAGGACCGGAGACTGAACAGGACACAGGACACAGGTCAAGACAGGATACCAGATATGAGACTGGACAGGTTACTAGAGATCAGGCCAGACAGGTGAATGCACCGAAGACTGGACAGGGCAAACAAGAGACTGAAAATAGTAGCAGAGAGATGACTGGACAAAGGACTGTCCGAAAAAATATTGACCTGGGACTGGACATAACAAATGCAGATGGACACAGTACTGGGCTAAAGATGGGCAATATGATCATTATACTGTATCGTGGCGTGGTGGGACGGAAGACTGAACACCAGACTGATGGGGAGACAATACCACTGATGGCAGGGGACTGAACAAGACATCGTACAGATACGATGACAGATGCCAAAACAGGGACAGCAACATGGACTAGGAACAGTACAGACTGGAATTAATTACAGGCTGGGACTGGGGACCTAAGATTGTACAAATAAAGGTGAAAGGCAGGAAGCAGAGGAAGTAGCCTGACAGAAATAATGGTACCTGGCTGGGCGGGGGGATCTAAAGGGTGGCCTTCTAGGAAACTGGGAGGTCATGTGCAGGGCAGGCCCAAACAGACCCAATGCTCTCCAGAGCACTGCGCAGAACCTTGAGGGCAGGTCAGCCTGCAACAGCGTCCATGAAAGCAGGCGGGCTTACTGGGGCTGCAGGAGGGGTTAGCACATTCCCTGCATCCCTTGTGTTTGGTCAGGTATTTGGTATTAGGTTTAAGGGATGCATTCAGGGAACAGGAGCTAGTTGATCTCAAAAGTTGATGCACTCAATGGAGTCAGTTTAGTCAAGTTTAGGCCAAGAAGACGAGAGAGCGTTGGGCCATCTAATAGGAAATCACAAGGCAGAGACAGAACAAGGAACCGCTGGGAATGATTATAAGAGGGAAGAGTAACCTAGGTAAAACCAGGTAGGGGGACATGGAACAGGACAGAGCAAAAAACATGACTCAATAGGGGAAACCTAGGCTAGGCTAGATCAGAGATTCACAATGCAGGCTACAATTTAATATGATTGTGTGTATATCGATACAGCCACGCATATAAGTATTTGGACAGTGAAACAATTTGTGTAATGTCATCTTTCACAGCCTTAAAAGAAACTGGACAACTGACTGATTAGCAGTTCCATGACCAGGTGTGGCTTGTGCTCTGGTTATTTCATGACAACTTAGGGAGTTAAAGTTCTGGTTTGAGGAACTGAAGGGATCATGGCCCTGAAGGTGAATCATGCCAAACCACACCGCCCACTGGAAAGCCTTCACATGCATGTGCACTCACACACATGCACACCCTAAATCCTTCTTTTAGCCACACAAGAAGCATTGGCCGGTGTAGCTGGCAGTACACTGACCACACGCTGCTTCCCTATCACTGACGGCTTATGTGGAGATCAGGTCTCCACCGTTCCACTCACACCACCACTGAGACTCAGCACACAATCTCTCTTTCTCTTTCTCTCTCCCTCACACACACAGCATATAAAAAGATAGGCCACACTGTGGAGATGTATTGATTTGTGTGTTAGCAGAGTGTGTTAACGCTCTGAGGCTGCACTGCTGCACAAGTCTAGAGTACATATAAATGTCCTACTGTGTGTGCCTGAATTTGTTGGAAAACGGGTAGCTTAGAATTTCACGGTTCCACAAAATGCTCCTGACTGATCTCTGATTGATTCTTCTTCTCGCTAGTTACAGACATATCTGACTTTACACTATATGTCCAAATGTTTGTGGACACCCCTCCTAATGAGGGGTGATGGGAGACTCCAGCACCATGCCTAATGTCAGGTGTGGGCTAGATGGATATAAAACCCCCCCAGCATTGAGCTGTGGAGCAGTGGAACTGTGTCCTCTGGAATGATGCTGCTCCATCCAGTACTTTTGGGATGGAATGGTGATCATTCAATGTCCTGACCTCATTAATGCTGTTGTCGCTGAATGCAATCAAATCCTCACACCAATTCTCCAAAATCCAGTAGAAAGCCTTCGTCCCTGGACAGTAGAGACAGTCACTTCAACAAAAGCAGGATAAACCCTTTTTAATACCCTTGAAACAATAAGTGTCCCAATACTTTTGTCTATATAGTGTATGCCCTGACATTGTGTGTGTGTGTGTGTGTGTGTGCGCTGAACGCCTTGGCTCATTACAGCAGGAGAAGGCCAGCTCCAATAAAGCCTTTATCTGTGGCAGCCAGACCCAGCACAGTATGCGCTGACCACACCGTCACTGGCACCCCCAGCCAAGCTGAATTCGGACACACACACACACACACACACACACACGCACACACACACACACACACACACACATATATTCTCACTGACTGTCCCTGCCGAACCACACAGCTGCATCTGGCCACAGGAGACAAGAGAGCTCTCTAACTCAGACGCCTGAAGACAACTGCAGACGTGTGTGCACAGATAGAGGCAGTGAATCACTGCATCTGCGGTAAAATGCAGACCTTTACTTTTATTTGCTCCAGATATGTGAGGTCCAGAAATCCATCTGTTCGCAGTGCTTAAAGCAGCAGTATGCGAGAATTGGCATTTCTTGCTCTTGGGCTCCCCCTGCAGTTGGAAAGTGTAATTTGCGCTTTGAGAGACCCATAAGGGAAACGTTTACATGCATTTCTAGATGAGCTGAGAGATACAGAACTGAGGCACTAGAGTAATCTTACTGTGACCCTGGTTATGCAGCGATAAGCAGTTCTCGTAAGTGTTGTCCTTCCCACATAGTGCAGTTAGCAGTGTGCCGGATCCGAACTACCAAAAGCAGAGCCGCTATTCTCTCTATTACAAGTCAGTGGAGGAAAAGCATCAGTTATGCACTATGGTCCCCTGACCCTAAATGTAGTCTGTATTGGTCAAGATACAGCCAAAGGCTTTGCCAAAGGGTTAAGTGAGTGAAGAATTAAGCTAATAAACAGTCTGCTTTAGAGTGCGCATGGAATTTGTGCAATACCGTATGTATGTGTCTGATATTTGGCTGAAAAGAGGATGGTAGAACAACCATTTATTGCAATCAAGTACAAGTATTGCTATTTTAAAATACTAATCACTGAAGTCAAAGTTCAAACCTCCCAACACTGCTATGTAACAGTCTTGCCTCTTTATTTTCACGCCCCACAAAAACTATACAAAGCAAGCCCAGTAGCAAAAGCCCTAGTTAAGGATGGAGAAACATGGGGCAAATAAGACTTTAGGGCAATATGGTGTTCTTAATACTGGAGAGCAGCACCAGGACTTCCAGACTCCGCTAGTTACAGAACTACGGGTTGTTGCGCAGCAGCTTTTTCTGCACCAGTGTCCTCAGGGGGTGAACTCAAGCCTGGTACACGACAAAGAGAAAGCTGGGGAGGTAAGCAAACAGCACAGGAGGCAAGCAGAGCTCTGTGCTAAGCTAAAAGTTAACGCTACCCTTTAAGGCTAGCACTTGTGCCTTGTTGTAGAAGAGCCAAAACAGAAAGATACGCTCATACAGAACATAGTGGTTGCTCCTTTTCAGCCAGTTTCCACAACTTGAAGTGGCCTCCACTCTTTGGCGGGGCTGAGCTCTTCCCGGCTTCCTATGATTCAAACCCAGATGTGACTGATGGTTTCAGTAGCTTGTACGGGAAACACATTCTGAACATGAGGCCTGAACCGACCACTTTTACAGCCATTGTGGTCGTCCTGTTATGCTGTATATACTTCAGTAAGAGTACCTAGTGTCCTCTCTCTCATCTATTATCCTCCGTTTGAGGTGTATGATGGTCTAGGCATGCATTTAGAGCAATGCTAACTGCTGACTACAAGCTTTCAGACTATAGCACGGCTTCAACTGGTGCCATAGCAGAAATAATATGATTGATCTGTATGGTAACATACTGTTTGATATTTCTTTACGCTCTGTAAAAGAGACTGCATCTAACATGTCCTTTGGTTAATTTCTGCAGAATCACAAGGCAACTGGTACACAATAAACAAACCTTATATGCACAGACAGAGCCATGATCTCACAACGACAGAGTCATGATCTCACAACGACAGAGTCATGATCTCACAACGACAGAGCCATGATCTCACAACGACGCAGCCATGATCTCACAACGACAGAGCCATGATCTCATGGTAGCAGGACCATGATCTCATGATGACAGAGCTATGATCTCACAACGACAGGACCATGACATCACGATGACAGGGCCATGATCTCACAATGACACAGCCATGATGTTGCGATGACAGAGCCATGATGTCACAACAACAGAGCCATGATCTCACAACGACAGAGCCATGATCTCACAACGACAGAGCCATGATCTCACAATGACAGGACCATGACATCACGATGACAGGGCCATGATCTCACAACGACACAGCCATGATCTCGCGATGACAGAGCCATGATGTCACAACGACACAGCTATGATCTACTAATAGAAAGGAATACATAACACATTTTTTTTTTTTTTTTCCAGAACTGACTTTACCAGGGACTGGCTTTACTACCACTACTGAAATAAGCAATATGCTTTATTCACAGGGGAGAGATGGGTGAACAGGTGTGTGACAGGGTACTGAGGCGTGTTTACTAAAATACTTCATATGATTTCCATATGTAGCCCGCTCCCAGTATCCCAGTACCAGAAAGGAGAAGCACGTCTGATGACAGATTTAACTCTGGTGCCTAACAGAGTGGATGTGACAGATGGCTCCCATCACTTTCATTTAGATTCCAATTTGAAAAAGTCCCACCATATGACTGTCCAGAGAGGCCTTAGCCTGAACTAAAATGGATATTAAGGAGAATGAATTCAAAGTTTTCACAGATATTTAAGTCGTTTAGTCATTTAATCATCGGCAGTAATGTTCAGAGATGGGGTTTGAGGTCAAACCTTTTCTGAAGCAGTCAAGGGCTCTCAGAAAGGAAAACGTTTACCTTGGCATGCTTGAATAATTAGACTTTGGTACATGGAAGTGACACGCTGTGAACCTCAACCACTAATGTGTCTTCCTTTGAAACACAACACGGAAAAAACAAAACAGAGCTGTGAAACAGCCCAATTCTAAACCTCCAAAACGGCACCGTCTTGACTCTTTATATGTATACCCCATAAAAGTTACAGAAATCAAGCCCACTAAGAAAAGGCCCTAGTCTCAGATGGAGAAACGGTAAAACACGGCACAGACTTCGGGAGATTCTGTTGCCCTTAATACTGGAGAGAGCAGCACCAAGGACGGAGGCAATGCATCACTTCCAGTCTCTGCTAGGTATTGAAATAGGGGTTGCTATGTTGCTGGCTTTGCGACTGCAGCTTTTTCTGCGTCAGGGTCTGAAAGGGGGGAGCTCAAACTTGGCAAGCGATAAAGCGAAAGCTGAGGATCCAAGCAGAGATTTGTGCTAGGCTAAAAGATAATGCTAGCTCTCTCATTCTCATCTCTCCATTACTTGCTTCCTCTGCTGACTTTCAAACTGGAGCTTGGGAAGCAAACTACAGTGTTTCTATTACAGCGTTAAAAAAGGGCTGTGAGCCTGTCAAAGTGCCATAAACCATATCTTTTGGCCATCAGATTTTTGAAAAGAACGGACAATGACCTGTAATGCTTAAAATATTTTAGTTTCCAAATAGGAACCTGGAAAACGGGAAACCACCTATAGCAAGGAGGAGAAACGGGTGACAAAGAAAGACTGATGAAAGGCTATTTCAGGTGTTTTAGTGAATTCCATATCCTCACCAGAACTCCCCTTTACATTCAGGTGCACGAGATTTAAGAGTTGTTCAGGCCTTCCCAGATAGCGAGCATATATCGGTCCACTGGCTTGATAAGGTCGGCACTGCCAATGCTGGTCCATCTCTTGGACCAAGCAGATAAATGTTGTGTGTACAAGATCTACCTAGTTTTTAATCTTCTTAAACAAATTCAAGTGCACAGAGGCAAACATTGTGCTACAAATAACTGAAAGGAAATTAATAATGACTAGTTCTGATATGAAATTATTCAGCTGAGAAGCTGAAAATGATGTATTAAAGTAATTTATAAAGGATAACAATAGTAAGAATTTGGGCTGTTGGTGGAAAAGCGAGCGATGATGAAGGTGGCATGTTGTCTAATACTCTGCTTAATCACTGGTGGGCCGCCTAGAAAACCCTCAGAAAAATACACGTGTGCCAACAGTGGTCCAGTGCTATCCTCTCACTATCAAGGTAACGATACAGATATAAATCACTGCTGTTTAATGAAAAACATAAATCTCCATTTTTGTCAATTTGTAATTTTCTCCATCCTTTGAACCCTGTAGCTGCCCCTTTCTGGATGAATGGACCAATAGCAACGCTCCAAAATGACCATTTTCCACTGAAAGTTGCTGTAAAGCTGCTGTTTTGGAGATGCCTGCATTTTTTTTCCTCACTGGACAGCGACGATATGTTTTATTAAACAAGCATTTTTGAAACAGGATACACAACATTAATTCCCATGTCTGCCACAACCTCTCTCACATGGCATTCTCATCATTCTTTGACATTCTGCTGTTTTCATATCTGTTCAGAAGAAATAATAAAAGTGTAAATAAAATATCCTCACTTGCTCTGAACAAGAACTGGGTTATGAAATAAGTCAGTGTGCTCATGTTGACCATTTCTGCTGGGCTATTTTGACACCTGCCGATATCACAATCCCCCTTTGTCTCGGGGGGGGCTGATACACATCTAATTTGTGTGGTGACACAGATGTTCGTAGATGTTATCCTCAAATACATTAAAGCTTCAAAAGGGATGACTCTGTAGAGGGAGTAGAATTTTGACAGCACTGTTTTGACACTTGCTAAAATTATACATAATTAATGAAATAATATAGTAATGAATAAAATATAGAAAAATAATCCCCCCCACATCTGGAGTGCAAGCCTTATACACATCAAATGCATTGATGACATGTTGTTATGATATACACTGCAGTGAGCACTGAGTGGATTCTGGGGGCTGTCAGGAGTAGATTAAACAATTAACAGCTACAGTAAACGCTGTACAGTGAAGTACTGGCACGGCATGGCCAGTTACTTTTTATTTATTTTATTATACACTGATTATAAGAAAATGAGTTACTTTTAGTGAGTGTACCAGACATGAGAATTAAGGTTGAGTTGTGTATCGTGTTTTAAAACACTATAATAATACATTTAAATCTTTATTCAACTTTATTGTCATTAGACCAATACAGGGGTGTACACGAAACACTGTTAGGCTAAATCTCCAGTGCAGTAACAGGTAGGAAAATGATACAATAGTGCAAGGACAAGGCCCAAGACAGGGTACATAGACAATAAGTACAATAAATACAAAATATACAAATAAGTGCATGTGCATTTGAGCAGGATGTTGTTAGGTATTTAGAACTGAACATCTTAAATCTTGTGTGCTGCACCAACAATCGACCCAAACAGTCTTCAGTGTGTTAAACGCATCACAGCTAATGCTTTATGCAACATATTGTTGTTTGCGGTGAAGGAAAGTTCATGATTAACAGTTATTTGTAAACATAAACCAAAATTGTTGTGATGCACAGTGCTGCATGATTCGCATATTGAGGGGCTGGGTTCTGATGATGATGTGGATTTCATCACAACGACTGTTAAGAAAAGCAGAAATCGGCTGAATTAAACACTGTCAGTTTAAAAAAACTGAGAAATTCTTTATTTATTTTGTCGACCAACAAATCTTTCACTGTTACCTGTTTCTCCTCTTTGCAAAAGAAATTTGTGCCGCTTCACTTCTGGGCCTCCTGCCAAATACACACAGAAATCACAAATTGGCGGAAAACGGGTGGTTTTCCGGTTTCCATTTTCCTACTCGGAAACAAAAACCATGTAATGGGCCGTTGTCTGTTTTCTTATTTTAATGTTGAAACGGAAATCGAATGGCCAAAATGCATATCAGGTTTAATTCCACATGTCCTTAGCATATAAAAAGGGTCAGGGTGATTCATTTGGAGGCAAAATAAGGGTTGGAGGGTTTTTAAGTAGGAGGGTTTGGAGGGTTGTAAGTAGGCTTGTAAAATCACATCTGACCCCTTTGTTACCCAACCAAAGATCATACACTCTTTCTACTTTAGACAGAACAATTAAACTGCTTTCTCTGTTACTCCAACAGAAGCAAGACAAGCTCTTTTTTAATACCCTTTATTCTGGAAGAAGCTGCGAATGAGTAGGTGTCCCAATACTTTTGTCCATATAGTGCATTTTGAAATGTCATGGCTTGTCAAACTGCTTTCTCTGGCACTTTTAAGCGATAAAATGTAAGAGTGCACCATCAACATTCTCGCCACACATTGAGAGAGAACCACTGTTTCCTGAACGACAAAAGCATGAAATGGGTTCTTAAATCTGGTCACTGACTGATTCGCCTGTCCAGAAATCCAATTAAATCCAATTCAATTAAAAAAAGATTAGAAAAGCCTAAACAAATTTGTCTTGAATCCGATTGGCAAAAGATGGATTTCATACAGCGTATTTTGACATTCCGACTACAGAAAGTCTGCCCCATCTGTCTCACACGCCTGTGAATAGAAGCAATTTCACCTGGAATCTCAGACATGCTTTTTTTTGTGTTGAATATTTGCATATGTAGCGGGTGTGATTCATGATTTTAAATAAAATACACTACATATCCAAATGTTTGTGGACACCCCTTCTAATGAATGCATTCAGCTACTTTAAGTTTGCTGACACAGATGGACAAATGAACACACACACACACAGCTTTTTTTAGTCCCTGTAGAGAAATATTGCTAGTAAAATAGGACTCTCTGGAGCAAATACACATGGACCTATTGGCACCATGCCTAATGCCAGGCATGGGCTAGAGAGGTATAAAATCCTCCAACATTGAGCTGTGGAGCAGTGGAACTGTGTTTTCTAGAATGATGGTGGAGCACCATCCAATACATCTGGGATGCGTTGGGGTGGTGATCATCCATGAATACATGCTGACCTCAGGATGCTGAATGTAATCGAATCCTCCCAGCAATGCTCCAAAATCTAGACAGTAAAAACAGTTACTCCAACAGAAGCAGGACAAGCTCTTTTTAATACGCTTTATTCTGGAAGAAGCTGTGAATGAGCAGGTGTCCCAATACTTTTGTCCATATAGTGCATTTCGAAATGTCATGGCTTGTCAAACTAAAACTACCTCAAAATTCAAGTCACTGCCAGCCTCAGATTTCAGAGGGTTAAAAAAAGCTCAGTGTTGGATTTTACCGTGTGTTTATGTGGGGCTATGCTGAAACCCCACTGACGACCCAACCAGTTTCTTTAAACAGCAAGAATGATCCCAGAGGGCCATAACCGCACACTTTGTTATTTATCTCACATCCGCACAAAGAACGCGTGAATCAAATATGGTATACAGAGTGCTTAGCCGAGGTAAACTCTGCCTCTCACTGATAAAGGCTTCAAAAATCAGATTAGGGGAGTTAGAACCGAGCTTTTAAACTCTTCACACAGGCCACTGAGCATGCTGTTGTCTTTGAGTGAGACAGACAGGAGAACAGAGCTGAACTCAATCCAGCAACCCCCCCTCTTCCGTCGCTGCAGTGATGATGTTTGTGTTTGCAAACATGCAATCAGTCAGCACTAATGGTTGCCGAACTGCATCCTAATCTTTAATCGGCTGGCTAATTAGAAAACATCATGCAAATGGTGTGGCAATTACGGCTTAATCGCGGCGTGATTGGACGAGCCAGATAAACGAACGGCGGAGGGCAAGGGTGATGGGCACAGGCGACCAGAAAAGAGAGGCCACAGTAAAGTGAGAGGGGGCATCAGAGTTCGCAGGTCAGACTCTTAACTAGACGTTGTTAGCAGTCAGACTGACAGCTGGGTTAACAGCAGTCAAATTAGGAGCCAAAGGCACTTTGTCAGTGGAGCAGAGGATTCCGAGTGGAATTCAGAGCAGTGGACCATACATTTCATTTTTATTTTTATTATTATTTTTTTAGCACCTTAAGCCAGCAACAAACTGTGCAATATCAGTGTTCTTATGAATTTACTGCCAGGCATACAGCACACGACGTGCCAAAGGAATTTCGGCCAGACTGCGTGGCTGACTATGTGTTGCTGCGTTCATTTGTACAACCTTTACTCTGGCCATCTTCACAACAGCGTACTTATACACCAAATCAGACTGTTTGTACACAAAGAGGCTGGCCATACTTTCGCCTGGATAACACGCAATGAGTCATGGCTGAACAGCTTTTTACACAGAGGTAAATATGAATGAAACCCACATTGTAGCAGTGTGTATTGTGTACTCCTACTATTGCATCATCATATGCTGTTCTCCGATTATTGCATCATCAATCGCTGCACTCCTATTATTGCATCATCATACACCGTACTCCTCAGGAGAAAAACGACGGGTACCCAGCTCTGATGCATCGGCCTGCAGAAGCCCATGCCGGCCAGCATCACACTGAAGTGATGTGGGGAGAGAGAGAATGGCCAATTGTGTTCTCCTGGGCTTTGGCTGCTGATGGCAAGCAGCATGAATAGGGATCCTCAGGTCTTGGTGGGGAAAAACAGGTTTTTATTAATTTTATTTACTGAAGTAAAAGGTTTTGCACCGCCTATATCGTCCCTGTGAAAAAGTGATTGTCCTCTTAAACGTAATTAGTGTTTATGCCACCTTTAGCAGCAACAACTAAAACCAAACACTCCCTATAAATGGTGTCACTTTCACACCACTAGGATGGAAGTTTGACCACTTTTCCTTGCAGGGTCGCAAGTTTAAGCTCTTGCCACAGTTGACAGGTTGATGAGGTTCCGACCTCGTCAGGGATTTGACTAGGCCACCCCAGATGACCGGATAATCTCCGGATACATGGTTCTAGCAAATATGAGACATAGCCCAGTATCCCTATACTATCACACTACCACCACCATGCTTGACTGTTGGTAAGATGTTCTTGATGTGGAATTCTGTGTAACCCTTACGCCAGATGTAAAAGGACCCCTGTCCAATCCGTTACTCGTGAGTACACACAAAGCATTACTGTGTCCATTAGACTCTGTGTACAAAGAGCAGTTGACTCTAAGCCAGAACACCATTTTGGCCAAGTCTCTATCTAATAGCGGAATCATGAACGCAGACCTTATCTGAGGTCAGCAAGGCCCATGGTTCCTTAGATGTTTGTCTTTTGAGTGAGTTCTTTTGTGACCTACTGAATGAGTTACTGCTGTTTTCTGGAAGGAATTGTTTGTAGGCTGGGAAGATTTACCACTGTTTCAAGTATTCTAAATTTGGAGAGGATGGCTTTCAGTGTGCTTTGCTGGAGTCTGAGGGATTTAATATGGCACTGCAATATTTTCCCGACTATGGCTGATCCCAGTTATCAACTAAATATAGTTGACTGAATGCAACTATGGGGGAGCATATATTCTTCTCTAAAAATAAATTATCATTTAAAAAACTGTATAATGAGATCGCTCTGGTTATCTGTGCCATCTGTCAAGCTTTGGTTGAACTTTAGTTAATAACAATTAAGTTGGACAAATTTACAAAAAAGACAAAATCACAGGGGAACATTTTTCCATGGCACTGTACAGTAAAAGAGGCAAAGTTATCATCAAAATACTGGCAAGAGGCAAACAAGTGCTGTTTCCCATCCCTTACTCCTTTACAAACGACCTTGTTCCAACGATAACAGGTAGAAATAATGTTTTGAAAAGCTCCTTTCCAGTAAATCACACCAAAATTACTCAAATGAAATAAATAAATGCATAAAAGCCCATCAAATTGGTTTAATATCAATTACAGTGGCAGTCAGAAGCAAAGGCAGAAGTGTTATTTCTTTGTAATGAAACTCTGAACTAAAATCTAAATCTAAAGACAAAAAAGCACATAAATGCTGTTTGGCGGCATTTATAAGTCTCCCTCTGGCCTTGATGACTGCCTTGTACAGCTTTGGCATATTTTCAATACATTTTCTTAAAATGATCTGCCTGAACTGCTTCCCACACATTCTTCACTGCTGTACACACACCTCATGTAATGTGTAAGCTTTTCCTCTCTGCCTGTCTCCCATGCATCCGCTGCTGACACAGTACAGCCTGTATAATCTCCATTCATTCCAATGAACTGTTCCAACAATTCAATGAACTGTTCCCGCAATTCAATGAACTGTTCCCACAAGTTAACAAACTGTTCCCACAATTCCATGAACTGTTCCCTCAATGTAATAAATTGCTTCCTCAACTTCATAAACTGTTCCCTCAATTTAGTAAACTGTACCCTCAATTTGTAACCTGTTCCCTCAAATTAATAAACTGTTCCCTCAATTTAGTAACTTGTTCCCTCAATTTATTAACCTGTTCCCTCAATTTAGTAACCTGCTCCCTCAAATTAATAAACTGTTCCCTCAAATTAATAAACTGTTCCCTCAAATTAGTAACCTGTTTCCTCAATTTAGTAAACTGTTCCCACAATTTATAAATCATTTTCCAACTCAGTAAATCATTCTTTAAATTTAATAAACTGTTCCTTCAGTTTAATAAACTGTACCCTCAAATTAATAAACTGTTCCCTTAATTTAGTAACCTGTTTCGTCAATTTAGTAAACTGTTCCCTAAATTTAGTTAACTATTCCCTCAACTTATGAATCATTTTCCCAACTCAGTAAATCATTCTTTCAATTTAATAAACTGTTCCCTCAGTTTAATAAACTGTTCCCTCCGTTTAACAAATAATTCCCTCAATTTACTAAAACTGATCCTCAATGTAATAAATCCAGAATGTGACACTCTGGAGCAGCTGCATTAAAGTCACTATGCCTAAAGCTTAACCCTGTGTGTGTTTGTGTAGCTCACCCCACAGCCCAGGCCGTCGCCCAGCTCACACTGAATCCTCCTGCGGTCCTCCTCTGGGAGCAGGCCTGCCCCGCAGCCTGGAGCAGGGCACAGAACGCCCCCCATTTGCAGCAAGCACTCCTCTGCAGCGTAGCGCTGATACCGCTCGTACTGAGAGAAGAGAGCGAGAGAGAGACGGACAGAGATAAAGAGAGCTTTTTGAGTTTAAATGACCTTTAGAATAATTATGCATCGTTCACTAACAGGGTCTAGAATTTCGAGACAGAGAGAGAGAGAGAGAGAGAGAGAGAGATGGAGGGTGAGAGTGAGAGGTAACGAGCGAGAAGGTGGGAGAGAGAACGAGAGAGGGAAAAACTGCTGAAAGAGAAAGAGGGAGTAGCAGAAGTTCAGGAGACAGATGCAGACATGTGCTGCAGTGTGTGAATCTAAAACCACAACAGAATCCCTGCACTGACAGAACTCCAGCCGCTCGCTTTGCAAACAGCAGCTCCAATAACTGCGTAAAATCTTTAAAGACACTATAACAGTTTGGAGCGGATGCTTCTGGAGAAAGAAGATGCCCCTCTGAGGAGTGAGATAGAGAGGGTGAGAAATATAGAGAGAGAGGGAGAGCGAGAGGGTGGTGAGGGATAGAGATGGAGGGATGCAGTGGAGTGGTGAAACAGGAGAGGGCTTATTGAGTGGCATGAAGGAACAGCAGATGGACCAATTAAGACGCTGCTGGACAGGACAAACCGACAATAAGGATGAACCTAGATTTCCCCTGAGCTTTCTCAGAGACAGGGAAGGTCTGTCTGTCAGTGTGCTGTTGGTGTGTGTGTGTGTGTTTAGAGCTTAGAGTCCGCAACCCACCTGTTCTTCGCCCAGGACCCGGAAGTGATGCACCTCTTTGATGAGAGAATCAGGACACCCCGCTAAAGGAGAGAGACAGAAAGAAAAAAAGGCCTGAAAACAACAAAAGAGGCTGATACTAAAACCTCAGGCGATGTCATTCAAGCTAATGCAACAATCAGGGACCTTCCAATAGGTTTCCCTGTTGCTTTAAAAACCATGTCGATGAAACAGGGACTGCAATAAAGAAAATGCTGGAACCCTGCATGAGCCGCACCTCTCCCGTGAACTGCGCAATAACACACGTCGCACTCCAAAAGATGAGTCTTCAGCTAGCAATAAGAAGAAGCTAGCTCTGACACAGTACAGGCATTGTGGCTGAAGAAGACATTGCCAGAGGAAGCAAGGTAGAGAAAAAGAGAGAGTTGGGAAAGGCTTAAGAGAGAGATGCTGAGCTGGTCTTCTTCCTGCTGGACTGGCCAGTAACTCATTAGCTGCTTACTTGTCTTGGGTGGTTCTGCTTGCTCTGTGTTTTGCTGTGTGAGCAAAGTTGTTGACTCGCTAGTTTTTGATCATAAGCTAAGCGAGGCCATTTCAACAGAGATTTAGCTGCTAGCTACAGATCCCAAGGGAATGGTGTAGCAAACTGGCTAGATAACATACTCTGACATCAGTGCTGGTAATAAGTGCTCTTGCGTTGGTTGCTGTCTAGTTTCGTTGGCTAGCTTAGCTCGTCACTGAAGTTTTATTTTTTTGTGTCGGAGGAATCTGGAGAGCCCCTCAAGCAGAACAGATTTAAAAAAAAAACTTAAATCATGCCCTTGATTTAATGGTTCCCACAATTTAATAAACTGTTCCCTCAATTCAATGAACTGTTCCCTTAATGTAATAAATCACTTTCTTACTTTAATAAGCTGTTCCCTCAATTTAGGGAACGTTTCCCCTTAATTTAATAAATCATCCCCTTAATTTAATAAACTATTGCCTCAATATAATAAATGAGTCCCTCAATTTAATAAATCATTCCCACAATTTAGTAAACTGTTATCTCAATTTAATAAATCATTCAATCAATTTAATAAACTGTTCCCTTCATTTAGTAAACCGTTCCATCCATTTAATACACTGGTCCCTCAATTTAGTAAACTGTTGTCTTAATTTAGTCAATCATTTGCTCAACTTAAAAACCTGCTTCCTCAGTTAAGTAAATCATTCCCATTGAATAAACTGTTCCCTCAATTTAATTAAACGATTATCTCAATTTAATGAACGGTTCCCTCAATTAAGTAAATCATTTATTAAATTCATTCCATTGATTTTTACAAATCATGATTTAGTAAATAATTCCCTAAATGTCTCCAAATATTATTTTTCCACCTTAGTCTTTATTGAGATATATTTATTTGTCCTGATTCATGTTGTCAGCCAGCAGTCCTGTCATCTGAGCTCATAGTTAATGATAAGGCCAGAGGAAGCTGATTTTAAACCAACGTGGCCGTGCAGAAATATGTATAGCACATAAGCACAGGGCCAGCTCTAGCCATTTTAGGGGCCTTAAATAGGACTGTTTTTGCCCATGTCTACCTAAATACTCCCCCAGACTGACATAATGTAAACATTTAAAAATAAAAGTGAAGACAGTAATACACTCCAAGCAAAAAGGGTTCTAAATAGTACCTAAAAAGGGTTCTTTAACTTTAAAACAACAGTGAAAGCCTTTTGGTTCTGTGTAAAACCATCTACCGAAAAGTTTCCACCAATTTGAAGAAACAAATGAATAAGACAAAGATCCATTTAAGCATCCAAATAGTTCTAGGAGCTGTGAGGTTTTAAACAGTACCTTTGCCTTGGTTAAAGAACCCTTGAGGAACCTTTTAATAGAGCTTCTCATTATAATCTTCACAATTTTTACTGAAAAAAGGGTCAACAAAATATCAATATCAATAAAATGTTCAAAAGATGGCAAAGTGTCCCCAAAACTTCATCTGAAATGTAAAATTAATACATCATAGTCTTCTGACACACACACACACACACAAGCTGACACATTAATGAAAAGTTCCGCACAGAAGATGCCAGGCCAGCACTCTTCACGCCGGTGTGTATTCACCGTGAGCACCTCAGGGTCACCCTCCAGAGGAGAGGAGCTGTGTTTGAGGCTTGGTGCTTTTCCATGAGTAGAGGATGAGTGGCTTAATGGGAGAGCGAGGCAGAGAGGTCCCTCAAACTCACACAGCCAGACAAAGAGACCGCCCCTTTAAACCTGCTCCTGAGGATTATGCACGGCAAATGGCTGGAGATGAATGTGTGCTAGAGTGTGACCCCGAAGTGATGGTGGACCACTACTCTTCTTTAACAAGCCGCGCTGTAATGATGTGCTCCTTTGGACCAAAGGCTTCCAGCAGGAGCGACACACACACACACCAATTACCCATCTGGAAACTAATGACCGCACTGATCCACTCTGATCTGCATACGATAGTGCATACATACACATACACAGACATTCTTCATATGTACAGTATGTAGAATAACCACAAACGGGTGCTGTGGGAGATACATCAGTGTAGGTCTTTACGTGTAAGAAGCTGCGTTTAATGGGTTCTTTGAGTTGCTACGGTTCTATATGCGGTGCTGTCTGCATTTAATTCAATAGTTCTATTATATTAAAGTGAAGTGAAGTTCAGAATCTGGTTTACTGACACTGCTACATCTCCTTACTGCATGTCTACACTGACTAAGCAAAGGAAACAACCCCCATGCAAACAGACCATCCCAATTCAGTTAAATTATACTAAAATAAAGGACCAAAGTCATACAGGACCAATACAGGCACAAATGTGGCATTACAGGACTGTACAACTGCAGTTTTGCAAGACTAAAGTCTGCCAGAGAACACCTAGACCAAGATCAGGACTTCTGGAACAATGCTGAATCACTAGTCTTATGCAGTGTCTTTCTGATGCGGTACTCTGACACAACTGTGGCAAGATGTACCTGTAGGTCCAGTGATTTTAAAGACTATTGGAGCCAATGCTTGAGGTCTGCTCTTGGGTTGAACATGCTAGGATGGCCTGATCTGGCCATGTTGGCAGCTGTTTCGCTTGTACATGATTTAGTGGACAGTGGAACAGCTGATTTCCAACTGCTCTGATATTTTTTTAAATCCCTTCCCAGACTCATCTGCATCTACCACCTCAGAAAGCTCTTTGGATCTCACCATGGTGATCCCACCTACTAGCCCACTCAACCATCAAGAGCAAACCAAACGAAATGTCTGAGGTTTAAATAAGACTCGTATTCTAGCCATTTTAGGCAGTGATAAACCCCTGAATAATAATAAAATAGTGAATATCAAACCATCACCATGCAGATGCACGCAATGTACATACAGACTGTTGACACTAAGCTTCCCGTGAGAAACAACGAGAGAATCGTTAGGCTGTACCATTCTCTTCCCTGCAGGTCCTGATTGGCTGGCCTTCAAGTCACCATGTAAATGAACATATAGGCTAATTTGAGGATGAGCTTTTGGGCAAAACTGTAGCTTTCTGGACTGTTTAGTCAGCATGTTGTAGCAGTTCACCCATCAACTATGCTAAGATAGCCTCCACGCAAAAAAAGTAAAAAAAAGTAAAAAATAAAAAATCAACATTCTATAGTAAAACTACAACGCCAACACACACCATCTGCACAGAGTGGACAGCGTTCATTTACTGCAATGTAACCACCTGCCTGCAAAAAGGCCCCTGACAAATACGTCTACTGAATCCATGCCTGTGCGTCTGTGGGTGTACGGGGAATAGCAAAGGTGATGCGGCAGCGCCCGATAGGTGCCCAAGTCTCCTGCGTACACTTGTGGCCCGTGGGCTGCAGAATGCTAATGTAGCTAATCTCCCCCCCAGGGTCGCCAACGCAAACGCCACCTCACTTTTCTTATGCAAATAGCAGCACCGCACGCTAATCGCACCGGACGCGCCTGGGGACTCGGCCACTGCCAGCAAGTATTAAAACGGATGGGAGGGAAAAGACTCACATTTGTCTAGAAGTAATTAAAGATACAGACCATGGAGGGACAGCTCCACGTTACCATGGCAATACGAGGGCTGGAAGAGTGGCCTGTACAAAGAGGTAAAATTGGAAAAGGTAGAGAGAGGGGAAAGGGGAAATTTATTGCACCTTCTTGGTGTGTACAATTAACAGATATACTTTAGTACCAAAAAAAAGGCCGGTGTTACTTTTAAAAAAGGAGTTCCTTACATAATACTCTAATACTAGTTTCTTCTTTTAGGCTCATCTGATCACTATCCGATTTTCTTCCATCATCATCAGCACTGCCTCTGAGAGCAAATCCAGAGTTTACTAATCCAGCCCTCAAACCAGGTTCTGAAAATAAGGTAAGAAAGAAGTTCTAGAAGGAAGCTGATACTTGCTGCAACATTAGCTATCATGTATGGTAACATTACACAGGAGCACTACGAGAGATATATAGATGAGGGGCTAAGCCTTTTCTTGGGGGATTCTGTGGGAGGTTTCCATAAGAATATCAAGAAAACACCCCTAAAAGGTCAGTTTATCATGATCGTTTGGAGTAGCATCTAAAAAAGTGTCTATTTTACAAAGGTGGCTCACAGTAGATCGGTCTCTTCTCAATTACAGATTACGGCTGTGACCTGAACCTTTATTTTCATCAGATTTACAGGAATACCGGGCTCAGATTAGCCCATTAGATCAGGTCAGTACTTCTCACTGGACTGGCCTTCTGAGCGCTACAGGTTTAGAAATGAAGAGATGTAAAAACTGCATTACGATCAACAGTGTAGCTTTTTCACTGAGATTACCCCACTAAACAGGAGTCTATAACTACTGGTAAAATGGAGGTTTCACAGGATATAAAGTTAATAACTTTACTTCTCACACTCACTGTCTGTGGCAAGTCCCATTAACTCAGACAGCTAACACCGCTAGCTAATGAGAAGAGAGCAGCTAGCTATTGTAGATTGGTCTCACCCACAAACATCACACTGCCTGGTACCCAACCAAAGAATTTTACTGGCCAAACTGAGAAATAAGTCTACCGATTCAGATCATCACAATACACAAATTATGATTTCAATATTAAGTATTGCAATGCAAAAATTGTTAAAATGTTAACTGATAAAATGTTGATGGAGCACCAGAGGTGGAACTCAGCAGTGCAGAAGTGCAGCGCCGGACAATCTGTGGCGTGCACATAACAGAGGCAATAGCCGAATGAGCGAGAAATCCAACCTGCACCCTCATTAAAAGCTAGCGTGAGGAAGCACTTTCGTCCTGTTTAGCAAAAACTACAACAGGGATTTCACCTCAGAAAAAGCGACGCGAATGACAAACTTTATCACAGCATTACTGCCAAAGAATTTTAGTCGTTGAGACTCAGGGCTTGTTGCACACTGTGGAGCTGAGTCCCATCTCAAAGACCAAAAGCAAAGCTATGGAAGTGATGTGCATGATGCATGGATGTCCATGGCCACAGAATCTTATGTCACAACTGCACTTTGTGACACTGCATTTTATCGCTGAGGAGTGGCAGCTAGCAACCAACTACCAAACAAGAGCAGTGCATAAAAGAGAGCCACGTTGGGGGAAGATCTGGCTGAGCTGTTCGAAAATGCAGCAGAGGAACAGCAGATCACTAAGAAAGATCTAGGTATAGTTACTGATGACGCTCACAACATGGCTGCTGAACTGGGGAAAGTCCTAGATGTGAAATGCTATGCCCACATGCTAAACCTGGCCTCTCAGCGAGATCCTCTCAGCCCACTGTGTCAGAGTAAGAGTAAGACGAGTAAGAGTAAGATGGTATTCCTACATTTTTTCCCCCATTGCAGAACCTTCCAGTTGACTTACCACATTGCTTCCCTTTTAATTATGAATAAATGAATAAGTAATAAAAGATCCTGCATGTAAATTCATTATGGATCATTACAAATACTTTGCTTTAGAAGTACCAATAATACTCACACAGTGAGGAAAAAAAAGAAATCCTGTATAGAGGATCTATAGAGAGGATCTATCAACATGCACTGTTAATCGTTTTATAACAGCTCTCTATTGCATTGGAATCCTAACTGAATTGAATCATAGTGTTAAAAGTTGTCTGAACAGTAAACATGCACTATATTTTTTACAGCTTATTTAAATAATTACATGACATAGAATGTCTTGATGCAAACCCAAGCACATTTGTATTTTGCTGCCCTATTAAACCTGTAAAACTTAGACTTTTTCAGGACACTAAAAGTGATTGTATATCTGGAACCTTTTACTTTCACTTTCTATTTTTTTTCTTCTTGCCACTGCTTTTGACTGTGCTTGGATGTTCCATGTGAAACCACACTGTTGCTGTTTGTTTAGCAAGTCCTTTTAGTTATTTATTTAAAAACGTAGCACAGTGGATACTGCAACTTTATGAATCTGACCCAATGTCAAAGTACTTCTGATACTTTGCGCAACTCAGCAGACAGCAGAAGACAGCAGAAAGCGAGACAATGCTAACAAGAGAGCAAGGAAAAGGCCGCATAGAGTTACCTGCCAAGAGCAGTCTGCTTCATTTAAAACTACATGAGAACGATCAGCGAAAGCAATCAACTCAATGAATTAACTCCCTCAATTGCCTCTTCTAATGAAAGCTGTTAAAGCACACTGCATGCCATGTCTTTATCGATTCTCCTAAGTACTGCAGCTACATGCCTACAGGACACAAAACAAGGCCTAATAAAGCCTTACAGCTCCAGGCTTCAGGGACTGTTTCCTCCCTCCTCTGCTGAGAGCATGGCTGTAGTTGCACATACACAATAAGGTAATTCGCAATGATGTGGGTAACAGATCAGAGCATTACCAGCTACAGGAGGGATTCATACAAGAGGGAAAAGTGCTGCCATGACGTAACTGAGGGACGAATCAAAAAAGTTGGAGAAAGACAGCACAGTTGATTCATCATTTTCGTTTCGACATGCCAGTGGATCTGCCATCTGCCACGCCGAGCTAAGACAAAACGTCTGCCAAGTCGTAGCAGGAAACGAAAGCACTGCGACAAAGCGCTCACTGATCCCTGTTTAGAAGCCTTCCCTGCTTATAGTAAGCTCTGGAAATGTTAAAGAGCTAGTTTTCCCCTGTGCCCTGAATGTAGTTGACATGGCAAGACTTTAGTGCAATAGGAAAGTTTACTTCTTTTGTTGAAATGGAAGGTTGGTAGGAGGCTAATACAGCTGAGAAATGGACATCTGTACTGAACCAATTAGCATCATGCTAATCCTCGTGCCTAAACACATAGCAGGGGTCATCTTTTAAGCCTTATTTTTTTCCTGTAGTGTTGGTTGGATTGCGTATTTGATTTTTCTAGGGCTGTCCGGATCTGATTCAGTGGATCAGGATCAATCAATCATATGCCAATCAAGGCATATTTTAATGGATCAAATATCAGCTATTTTAAAGGTAAAAGGTAAAGGTGCACGTATTTGTCACTGTCCTCCGCATTTAACCCATCTGGTAGTGAACACACACTCACACACACGTGTTAGGGGCAGTGAGTACACACACACACCCAGAGCGGTGGGCAGCCAACTCCAGCGCCCGGGGAGCAGAGAAGGTAAAGGGCCTTGCTCAAGGGCCCAACAGCCCGGGAATCGAACCCACAACCCTGTTATCGATATCCCGGTGCTCTAACCGCTGAGCCACCACTGCCCGATTCCAGTGCAGATTCCTTTGTTTTACTGCTCCCCAGCTGTGACCCAACACAGCGTCTTATAGGCACCATAAACAGACATTACATATTTACAGCATGTAGCTGTGAGGTTTGTTCTCGGATAAAACAGTCTGGATGTTCACTGGGGTATTGGAAAAATGGTAATACCTGCTAGTCCTACTGCTGTGTAGTGCAACCATCTTTTCTTCCACATTCAGGCATGTGAAGCTGTTTGTCTAATTTCTGTCAATTTTGCTCAAAACCATGATGGGAAATACTCTACCACCAAATCTTTTACTCTTGTATTACAGTTGCATAAAAATGAAACCATGGAAACACCGGCAGAATACTTTGGTGCCTGATGCCCGTTTTGGAACTGGCACGCAACAACAGGCCCAAACCCAAGAGGGAAGAGCAGGCTAAGGTACACAGATTAGAGAACATCTAAATTATGGCACATTAACAACGTTCCAAAATAGTTTTGGTTGATCAAATAAAGCAGATCTCAATATTGTTTCACTGGCTTCTGAAATCTTTCTCCTAAACCCCCTACAAGAAAAGAGGAGATCAGCATCAGCCCTTAACTGTTGGGGGAGATACAGTAGAGAGTTTAGCAACAGTATCACGATGATGTTAGCAGTGTTACCGTGCCGGCCACCGGCCTCATCCAGCATCGCTACAACAGTGCTAGCATTGCTATTGTTGTGTTAGTATTGCTACTGCGCTGGCCGTTGGCCTATCCCAGCATCAGTACCACAGTGTCAGCAAAGCTATTGTGGCATTAGCCTTGCTACCATGCCAGCCGCCAGCCTCGCCATCATGCCAGACGCCAGCATCACTTTCAGTGCTGCGCCAGCTGCCAGCCTCGCCCAGCATTATTACCACAGCGTTAGTCACAAGCCACATTCATGAGGTCCTGGGCCCTTCACATCTAAAAACTAGTAAATATGTGGTGTAAAGGCTCTGAGAGCAAGGCTTGAGTCCTTTACCAGGCAGGGACACATGAAATGCTAGATGAAACATTATAGAGGTCATTTTATGCCACAGGATCTTTTTTTACAATAAACATCAGATATTTTGGTCCCAAAATTCCCATTGTTGAGATGCTATTGATGATTCTATGCAGCCAATGGCGGTCCGGGCAGAACTAGGCTTGTCTGATGAAGAGATGAAGCCACCTGTTGAAGTGAGAAAACCCCAGCGTTGTTTTTCGTAAACAGGAGAAAACTCTGTAAGTCTCATGTAGGTCTCAAACAGGACTTCTTCAGTTGGGTCTAGGAGAATAATAAGATCTTAACTTAAATATTTATTTTCTTTGGGAAATATTATATTTTGCTGTTGATCAGCATATCACCTTGATGTGAACAGCATACCAGTTTTTGTTTATTTGGAATGATCAGGGACGTAGGTATAATTGTATTATGAGAAAATGGTACAGAGAATTAAAAGGTGTAAATATATCCTCCACATTTTACCCTTCTGTGGTAGTGAGTACACACACACCCAGAGCGGTGGGCAGCCAACTCCAGCACCCAGGAAGCAGAGAGGGTGAAGGGCCTTGCTCAAGGGCCCAACAGTGGCAGCTTGCCGAGCCCGCAACCCTGTCATCAATAGCCCAGAGCTCTAACCGCTGAGCCACCACTGCCCCTAGAAAGAAACAATCGAACCCGGGCCGCGGTGGTGAGAGCACGAATCCTAGCCACTAGACCACCAGGGACACCAGCCTGTGCCCCCCCATTGATTTACCTTCACTGTACATTATCAAAATATCTACATACATCTATCTGTCTTTATAGTTTGTGTGCGTCCACAAGAAGAAAGACAACATCTGTATAAGGTCAAATACTTTTACTGGTGGTTTCTAACTAAGCTGGCACATATCTACTGAGGGATTTTAGCCCATTCTTCCAATTGCTTGGTCTCTGAGCATGAACCTTGAGCTCCCTCCACAGATTTGTGATAAGATTGAGATCAAGGCTCTAAGAGGGCCACTCCAGAACCTTGATTTTGGTGTCTTTCAAAAACCTTTTGACTAACTATGATGTATGCTCTAGGGTCACTGTCTTGTTAGAAGACCGAGCGACGACCTAACCCAAGACTGGCAGCAGATGTCATGATGTTATTCTTCAAAAATATCCACACAACCTTTTTTTTTTCATGGTCCCATGCACCCGAACAAGGTGTCCTGTCCCTGAAGCAGCAAAACAGCCTCACAGCACTATGCTTTCACCAGCATGCTTTACTGTGGGGACAGTTTTTTTTTAAAGAGTTGAAGGCCTCGCCTTTCCTATGCCAAACAAAAGCTCAAGTTTGGCTTCATCAGACCGAAGCACAGATCTCCAAAACTCACCCTCATGTTTCAGATTGTCTCTGGCAAAGGTCAGTCGTGCCGTGGGGTTTTTCCTTGGGCGATGACTTCGAAGTCCACCACGATGAAGAGCCCTCACAAAAGTCTTGCGTGAAACATCAGTTCCAGAAAAAGCCAGTCCAGCAACAGTTCATTATCTTTGCAGAGGTCAGGGGATTCTTGTTGACATCTCTGATTATTTTAGATATTTTTCGCTGCAAAGTTTCAGAAATCTTGCGTTTTTGATCACAGCCAGGTTTATTTTTTAACAGACTTTGTTTCTTTGTGCTTTGCGATGATGCAACCCACAGCTGTTCAGGAAACCATGAAATGCTTGGAAATGGCATTATATCCTTCCCCCAGAACATGAAGATCCGCTATCTTCTGTCTGAGGTCCAGATTTTTTTTTTCTTTTTTCTTTTTGATATAATGATATTACGCCTTAGAAAGATTATAGAGCAACTCTAGAGTATCTTTTTCATTTAAGCTGTCAAGTGATACTAACTTTGCTTCTTGGAGTCACTTACGATTCGAATACGATTCAGTGCTAACTGACTGCTCAGGTGTGTTTTCAAAACCCAGTTCATTTGCTTTGAAAACACAAAATCACATGGGGCTAATCATTTTGAATATCTGACTTTTCACCAGATTTTTCATAAAGAAATCTTAAATATTTATTTTACATTCCAAACTGTATCAAAATGAGGCCATATTAGGGATTAATAATTTACTATATGAAATGTTATGAATATTGCAAAGATTGGCCAGTATTTTAGAGGAATCTTCAAATGATCCTAGTGGGCTAATAATTTTTAACCATAACTGTATATCCCTTCATTATGTATTACCTGTATGATCTGTGAGAACATCAAGGTCAGGTTTTTGTATAGTTTATCATTCAGTGTCTTATTGGAGTCTGTATTATTTATTTTTTTTTAGTCTGATTGCTGCTGGTTCCTCTTAAATGTAACACTGCGTTCTGGAGGAGGTGCAGTTTTGTTCCTCACTCAACACTTCTGTGCTGAGAATAAATAAACTTGCCTTGATTTGCTGTCCCAAGCTGTCCCTAATTCAACCAATCAGAGACTTCTGAAGATCTTTATTAGCTGCAGCAGGTGGAGCAGGTGAAAGCAGACTCTGTTGGAAGGCTGATCCTTAAAAAACAGGGTTGGGGACCACTGCTGCATGCTTTATCCAGTGTCTTGTGGCCAGAAACGGAAAAGGCAAGCTGCACCCTGCTGTGACCACACTATAGCAGTAACACGCATTTGCCCTGTGTAACAGAAAGAGTACTTTGAAGGGACCAAAAGGAACAAAGGAAAATGAAACTCATACATGCACATACACACATGAGTGAAAACAGAGCATTATGATCAACAGGGCTTGATTGTGCTCATTTAGCTGCTTCTTTAGCTTAATTACTAGTCGCAGCTTTGCTAGCAGGGAGGCGGCTGGATGTATAGCGCCTCCTGCTATATGGCCCAGCTGTTTGAGTAATGGTAATGAAATGGTTCGTAAATGGAATCAGCAGGTCTACAGCATGCCTAAATCTAATCCAGCTAAAAGTATTAGATTCTTTTTTATACCAAGTTTGTATTACAAAGCAAAACAGCAAAGAAAGTAAAGAAAATGCTGAAAGAGCTCCCCCCCCAATCCTTCAAAGGAAAGGTTCAGTGAAAACTTTTTTTCCCCACGGATTTCTGAAATCAACAGAGATGAAATCCACTCCTGTGTGTTTTTGGGGTCATTGTCCTGTTGATACACCAGATCAAGGTGTGCAAGGTTCAACCATCTAGCTGACGGTTTGAGGTTATGCTGAAGAATTCTGAGGTAGTCTTCCTTCTTCATTATATCATCATATTTGTTCCATTGTACCAGATCCACTGGCAGCTAAACAGCCCCAGTACTACCACCACCATGCTTAACAGTTGTTACAGTATTCTTGGGATTGGATGCCTTATATATGCCTTGCTCCTCCAAACATGTATAACAACTCAATCTTTGTCTCATCAGGTGATAAAACATTCGTCTAGAAGGCTTTTACTTCTACATATTACATAGTTGACCATATGGAAAGTCAATTTTGCTTTGCTTGACTGCAGACAGCAACACACAGCGTTCCAGCAGCCTGCAGTTTATGACAGGCCTGATTAATAAACAGTTATAAATGGTAACATAAATAATAAATGGCAACACTGACATGATGCTGAGCACAAAGTGAGGCCACAGCTGAACAGAACAGGTCTTTGTGGCTATCTTACTTTGTCTTCTCTATCAGTCTGGATAATACCGGTCACCTTCATCAGACATTGGTCATACATTTAGCGACTATCAGGATGTCTTACAAGTAATAAAATGATGTTTTGGCCCAAAAGTAACATATAAAATTGTTCAAATCTTCTTGAGATGTTTCTTGCCCTCTCAAATGATCTATGACCAACTGTGAATGATTTACAGTAATATCTGCCAAACAAATCACCTTATAGTAAAGCATAAAACACATCACTATTTCTTACAGCCATGTGTCAAAGTACACAAAATTGCTAAGACCTAGAATGTAATGTGATGATGATCCCTGTTGCCCTTTTTTTTAATCCATGTAGTACAACTGCTTATTCATGATTTTCATGAAAAAAAAAGAAAAATGAACAGGTATCCCAATACTTTTGCCCGTACAGCATATGTTTCCATTATTTATTTCTACTCCTTCAATTTACTGTAATCATTCTATGAGCTGAAGCCCTGGATGCCGTGAGTCAGTTCCACTGCCTGCGAGTCCAGTGAGAGAGTCAGAGCCGAGAGTTCCAGCGATTAGTCTGCGGACACCGCAGGTCTGGGAACGGCAGCCAAGTCGGACGTTCCTCTTCCCACACACATCCTCTCGCTCTTAGATATCCCTCATTACAGCTTAGTCATGAGCACTGCAGTGTGTGTCAGGGAGAGGAGCCCCTCTCTTAATAGGCTACAGAAGTAGGGGAATGAGCAGAGGTGGCTACCAGGCACACACACATGCAGAGAAGGCCTTTCATTTACGGAGAGCAACAGAGGGTCCAGACAGCAGCACTCCATGTCTTTTTGACCTTTGGCAGGAAGAAGTACAAGATATGGATGAACTGCTAGACGCTAGACTTCAGTGCAGCAGGTCTGTAGTTCAGGCAAAATGGAATGTTTCCCTTTTCCCTGACTTCTTCCCTGATATTTAGTCAATCAACCAGGACATGCTTCTTTAATTGTGCTAATGCTGTGAGGCAAATATGTCTGATAAGTAGTGTTGTAAAGTGAAATAGTCTTGATCTGGTCTCAGACTCCGAAATGAATAAGTGTGGCTGGCCCTTTAAATCAGGTACACACAGCAGGCACTGTCGCAATGCCATACACTCACAAATTTATATCATGCCAAAACCTCCAGACTTTCCTGCCACTGGCTGCAACACAAACCCAAAGCATGACTGATCCACCCTGGTGCTTAACAGTTGGAGAGGTGTTCTTTTCATAAAATTCTGTACCCTTTGCTCATTGTGGCCCAAAAGTTCTAGTTTCCGAGTTTGCATCAGGGCTTGTTTAGACGTTCCTTTGAAAACGTCTCACACTGATATTTGTTTTGGTGAGTCTCCAGGAAAAGGTTTCTTCCGATGACTCCTCCTCGAAGGTCAAATTTGTGCAGGGTTTGCTGCACAGTGGAACAGTGCACCACCACTCCAGAGTCTCTAGAGTCAAGCGAGGGTTGGGTTTACCTGTCTGCCAAATGTTTTCTTGGTCACTATTTCTGTTAACTGTCAATTCGTAATTCTCCTAAATTGTGAGCATTACATTTACATTTACATTTACGGCATTTAGCAGACGCTCTTATCCAGAGCGACTTACAAAAGTGCTTTGCTATTTACCCAAGAATAACCTTAACTTAACCTTAACTAGAATAGGCTATTAGTTCAAAGATACCTCTAAGCTTTAGACATTACTAAACACAAGACAATAAGGTGACCATAGTACTCTGCTATTCGTCCAAGTATTCTCGGAAGAGGTGGTTCTTCGGTCTGCGTTTGAAGACAGCGAGAGACTCGGCCGTTCGGACACCCAGTGGAAGCTCATTCCACCACTTTGGGGCCAGGACAGAAAAAAGTCTGGATGCTTGTCTTCCGTGGATTTTATGGGATGGCGGGTCGAGCTGAGCCGTACTTGAAGCTCGAAGGGCTCTTGGTGCGGATCGGCTTTTGACCACTGCCATCAAGTACGGAGGGGCTGGTCCTGTCTTGGCTTTGTAGGCCAGCGGCAAGGTTTTGAATCTGATGCGGGCAGCTACAGGAAGCCAGTGAAGAGAACGCAGCAGTGGAGTGACATGGCATCAAATATTAGAGCTATAATATAAGAGCTAGGCAGACACTTAGAGCAGATTTACTCTCTTAGCTATTCACAGTAACAAACATTCGACACTGGCCTCCTAGCTCTAGATTAAAATGAAAGATGTTAAGACAACAAACATGTCTTGGCTGATTGACTTTGTTTGGGGGAAAGAGGGACAAGAACGGTCAACGCCAACGGACAGGATCTAGCACAGTCGAAGGTATATGCCACGCAATTGCGAACTCTGCTAGCCCTTTTTTTGAAGGTCCGGCATCTTTACTTACACACACAGCTGTTTGCATAGCCAAATCGCAGCTCACTGCGGCCTTTGCTGTTTCGAACTGGAGCTGTCTTGGCTGTGCCACCCTGTCAGAGGCTCATAAGCCAGTCTCTATCATCATCCACCCACTGCCTCATAACCTTTGATGGCCTGACACGAGGCCAAGGTCATTGATGTAGCAGGGGCTGTGCCTGACAACGGAGCCCTGACAAGCCTTTGTTGCTTTTACCTTGCTCCCTTTTTTTGTGGAGGGGCTCCAACCGTTCCAATCCCGCCACATTCGTTGCCATCACATTATCATGCCAAATCAAGGCCTGATTGCACTGTGCGTTTTTTGCCAAGACAATGTGCCCGAATTAGCATTTGAAAGCCCAATCAAAAAGAACTTAAAAGAATGCGTAATTAGGTAGACAATCAATACCCCCTGCCCCCCTTCCCAGTCCTGCTTCTCGGGGGAAAATCAGAAGCAGCACCCCTGACATTTCCAATAAAGAGCATGAATAAGAAATTAAAGGCACACCACAGCCTTCTAGCCCTTGTTCTCCCCATCAAACCATTGCCTGGCTCTGTATAATGACTTACCAAAAAATCAGGTCGAGATGGTGAGCTAATTCACTGTTTGAGGCTCCTGCTGCACAAGGCCAAATATTTCATTTGCTGATATAAAAACAAGCCAGCCTGCCTCCTCTGCACAGCGGGTCTAAATGACAGCCCCAGACTGCTTCCTAAAGGTGATGGTGAGTGATTTTATTATTCTTATAACATTTTTAAAAACTTTTTTGAATTAATTTCTAGAACGTGTGCCCAAAGCATTAAAAGACAGCTGCACACTATTGATGGGACGTAAAAATTACCCTTCAAATGCCTCCACAAAGATCCAGCTTATCCGGCTGGGATAAGCACGACAGGTGTTTACCTCTTGATAGTGGCTAACCTGGTCAGATGTGTATCTGGTTACGGAAGGTCACTGACCTTAACTGCTGTTCATTTGCGATATCAATGGGAAGCGGCACGGGAGTCCATACGGCAGAGTGGCCTTAGGCTGCACACATTAGATCGAGCCCCCTCATCCTCTCCTAAACACACATCCCCTATACATTAAAACGATGCTGCATGTTGTTTTGTTAGAGCACTTCAATACACAGTTGATTCCTTGGAAAGTGATTTGGACAGTGACAATTCTGAATCTGAAAAGAAGCAACCAAAATGTGACTGAAATCTAGAACTTTCAGCTTTAATTGCTTTACTTTTTAAATTACTTTTTTTCATTACTTAAATGACTTTTTTTACATAGTCCCTCTATTTCCACAGACTCAGTAGTAGTTGGATCATTTAACTGATGAGTCTGTTCCCTCATTATTTCATGACAGAGTAGATAAATTAAGTGGATTCCAGGTACTGAACTTGCAGGTCTCACCTCACTGGCCTCGTAGATGCTCACTTGACATTCAACTGAATGTCTCTTACATGCAACTGAACTCCAAGTTGAATTTAAATGGCTGTATATTGAATGCACCCCTAATCCTTACCTTAACCTTTGACTTTACCCTTACCTTTACCCTTACCTAACCCTTGAATCAACCCTAATTCCTAACCCTAAAAGGGTAAAGTTAGGGTTAGGGTTAGGTGTAGGCTTACATTCAATAGACAACCATTTACTACATTCATTTACATACGGTCAGATGTATTTCAGCTGAATGTCAGGTGAGCATCTACAAGTTTTGGTGTCCAATTACTTTAGAGTGAGCTGTATTCATAAATGGTTAGGACAATACTTAGATTGCTTTAAATCAAATCCATTGTGGAAGCAAAATTACAAATATTCTATCTCTGTCCAAATCCTTATGGACATGACAGTATTTTAGCAACGTAGCCTGGAAAAGTCATTAAAATGTCATTAAAAACACATTTTTTAAGCAGTCACCTGCTGATACCAACATAATAGCGGCACGATGCCGAGATCATTGCGCATTCCAAGTCAAAAAAACTTGGATAACTTTCAGTAAACTGTCACACAAATACTTTTTCTAATATATATTAGAACGCTCTGAACGCTCTGAAAACAGGCAAGGAAAAAAGCAAGCCCACCGTAGTTGTTGTGAGTTTAGTAATGCTGGCCTTAAAAGGTAAAGCGTCTCTGTAGCTAGCCAAACAAAGCCTAGCTTAGCGAGTGGACATCACATCAAAAATCACAATTACTTTTTTCCTTTTAATTCAGCTTTCAGCCCCGTAAACATAGAACCATCTGCACCACTCATGCAACCTCTGGGCAAGCATAAGGCGTGATACGTAATACGTATGCCGGTATAAAAATAAGTGGATAGCGCCCAACCCTAGCTGACAGTAGTTTAAGATGCCTACTAGGGCTTTAATTACATGTTCTGTTCTGCAGAGAGTTCACTGACCATCCACAAGCATGATCATGCCATGGTTATCAAAGTAGCTCTACATAGTAATTAGCCTGTATTTAGTGCACCTGAAAGACATTCCTGCAGTGCCTCCCTTTTTTCCGCTGGACCAGTTACTGGCTAAAATAGTCTTTAAGAGGGTCATGTCTAGCTTCTTTTTTAGTTACAGGAACACAGGGTTCTGCTATTTGCAAGGAAAGAGGAAAAGAGCGAGACAGAGACAGAGACAGAGAGAGAGAGTGGACAGCGGACAGATAGAAGCCCAATGGGCCAGTTAATAATCCCCCAGCCAGAGAGGGCTTATTTAAAGAGCCTCCGGATGTGCAGCAGCCTGATTAAGATCTCATCTGTAGGAGAAAAGAAACCTCCGCTGCTTACAGATGGAGAGAATGGCCAGAAAAAAAAGAAAAAAAAGGAGATAAAGAGCAAAAAAAGCTTTTGGAGCTAAACGTCCGTAGACAAGCCGCATTCTGGAGGTGCCTACTGTGAGGCAAATCTGCTGATATAAGTTTGCGGACGCTGATAACAAAGAAAACGAAGCTCATTTAAAAGCTCCCGCTTTGTGTTCCGGCCTACTGAGAGCGCAAATTCATATTCCAGCCTCCATAATAGCTTCCTTTTTCTTCCCACCCTCCCCTCCATTCTTTCTCTCTTCCTCTCGCTCTCTCTCTTTCTCTTCGGTCTTGTTAAAGGCAGCGGTCAGTCTGGACAAGGTCAGGCTTTTGACAAATCACTTCCATTAATCTCACTCTCCTCTGCTTTCTGACTCCAACTCACCCCAGCAGCCAGCTTCCTTTCCCCTCCTTTCACAACACTAATGGCCTTAACAACTCGCACGGCCATCAGCACACTCCTCTGCTTTGGGAGTTTAGCACAAATAAACAAACACACACACACACACACACACACACACACAAGCACTATTACACATCACTTCTGACAGACGGAGATCACACACACATACACAGATCTGGTTTGCAGCGCTGTGTACGCAGGCTTTGAAGTAGGAAGTGTGTAGGGAGACGGTAAACACGAGAACGTTCCTGGTCAGGATTTTTTATTTTTTTATTTTTTCATCAAATCAAATCCTCCAGCAGCCCAGAGACAGAGGAGAGAGAGACTCCAAGGATTAGAGCACAACCGGCCAGCAATAAAATGAGATCATTTTGGGGGGGGGGCATACACACACACACACACACACATTTTCCCTCAGAGATGTGACACTCTGAAGACAAAGGCAAAGATAAAGCCCTGCCTAAGACAACAGCTCTACAGTGTGCTGATTTGAGTGTGTGGTGTCGAAGCACGAGAGTTGCAGCTTCTGCGTCACACATGGAGGCCGGCACCGAAACTTTTATCTGTAATCCTGTTAGAGGAGAAGCTTTTTAGCACTCAAACACATGCACACTCGCACACACACTAAAATATTAGAAACCTACAAGGGTGTCTGTCTAAGACAACAGCCTTACGGTACGCCGATTTGAGTGGATGTAATCAATGCATGGGTTCAAGACGGCAACGATGGACCTATTTCACTGCACGGAGGACAGTGCAAGGACAACACTGAAACTCTTATCTGTAATCCTGTTAGAGGAGAAGCTTTTTAGCACTCAAACAGGCGCACACACGCGCACACACACACACACACACACACACACACACACACACACACACACACACACAATCAAAAATTAGCGCTTTCACTTTATTTGGACAGAGAACTACAGCCTGCGGTAGATTTTCGACATCATCACACATGCATCTCGCATAAACTAGGGACGTAAGTGAATTGCAGATTAATCACCAAGCTTCAACCATAATGACAGTGTGGAATACAGTTTTCACTTTCACCCATTGCTGGCACATGCGTGCAAATGCCTTGGCAATAGAATAGGACTCTCTGAAGCAGATAAACATGAACCTATTGGCAGCATGCTTAGTACCAGGTGGGGGCTAGAGGGGTATAAAGCCCCCCAGCATTGAGCTGTGGAGCAGTGGAGCTGTGTTCTCTGGAATGATGGATGGTGCTCCATCCAATCTTTTTGTGATTAGGTGGGGATGAGGTGGGGTGGTGGTGATCACCCAACATCCAGACCTCACTAACCTCACTGTTGTCGCTGATTGCAATGAAATCCTCACTGTGATGCTCCAAAATCTAGATAAAAAGACTTCAGTACAGAAGAGACAGTTACTCCTGTGAAAGCAGGATGAATTCTTTTCTAATGAAAAACAATGATTCAGCAGGTGTCCAAATACTTTTTAAATTTTACACCATACATATAAGCGCAGCAGTTCAGCTGTGGAGCGGGAGAATAAGAGAAAGATGTCCTGCCTTTGTGATGTGTAATGAGTAGTTTGAAGATCCACATGAGAATGTAGAGTATGTTTATTCTCATGGAAACTGGAGCTGCGTGAAAATATAAGAATTCAGCTGCAATACGTATGCTCCACCACTAAAGAAGACAAAATACAATGAATGAAGAACAGCATCTACTCAAGACAACTGCCTTACAGCATGCTGATTTAGCTGCGTTATCAACACACAGGTTCATAAGGAGAAGTTACTTCACCACACGCAGAGACATTCATCTATAATCCTGTAAATGGAGAAGCTCTTTAGGACCAAGACACACAGACACACAGACACACACACACACACACACACACACACACACACACACACACACACACACAATAAACAGAACTAGAATTAAAGAGAGACTTTTGCTTTTAAAGGCCTTTTAGAAGTTCCAGCAGCACACTCCGAGCAACCTGAACACACACACACACACACACACACACACACACACACACACACACACACGCTCATGCCACAAGACCTTCTTCATGGGCAGAGTCTAGCTGGTTTCCATGACAGTCACTGAGAACCAATTGCCTTCACTTCAAAAGTGTGGGAACTTAAAAGTGCCACCGCAGCAGAAAGAGAATGAGAATGTGAGAGAGCGAGAGCGAGAGCGAGAGAGAGTGAGACAGAATGCAAGAGAAAGCACCTTATCTCTTCTCCTGATGCTAAAGCCCTTTAGCAGGCATTACACTTTCAGAGACGCCTCATCTGCAGAACGTTCCTCGTCCCAAACTGGAAGCTGATGCACACTTTGCAGATGCGTTTCTCACTCTGAGAGCACGTTTCCCTCTCTGTAATCCCTCCGTAGGTGACTTACACCACGGTCAGAGAGTCAATACCGAGTTTAGGTAACAAAGAGCCGCTCTAACTCTGGACTCTGGACAATTTGTGAGGAAGACAAATTGTAAGAGCCGTAATTAAAGAAATTACTCAGAAAATCATTACTTTAGACACGCTCGCCTTGTTTTTACACCTTGAATTATCCTCTGCCCATTAGTGATACTGAACACACACACCTGGGTATCACTGCTGAGATTGTTCCACCACCCAAATAATATCTGGGGTATAACCTTATAGTATGATTACTCTACTAAACGTTTCATAAATGCTTTAAAATCATTTTACTAAAATATATTCATTAGGTCATAAACATCTTTAAACCAGAATAATTTTCAGATATAGGCCAGGATTCATATTTCCACAAAGGTAGCAAGGCATCCAGGTCCTTATGCAGCAAAGCATGCCCAAACTGTCACACTACCACCACCATGCTTCACAAATGCCATGAGGTTCTTACTTTGAAAAGCCGTGTTAGGTTTCCGCCAGGCATAACTGGGCCCACGTCGACCAAAAAGCTTAAGGTTAGATGCTGCTCAAGCATTGTTTCTTCTGAAATTAGGGATATTAAAATATTAAAAAATAAAATGCTTCAGAGGGACACGTTTGTGGGAGGTTTTCAGGCATGCAGTTGTCAGTACCTACTAAAAGTGGTCCAAGAAAGGACAACTTGTGAAATGGCAACAGACAGTCATCAAGAGACAAGAGTCAAGCTGGTCATGGGCACCTTAGGCTCACTGATGCAAACCATGGAGGCCCCTTCTCCCAACTTACAGGACTTCAAGGATATGCTGCTAACAATTTGGTGCCAGAGTCCATGTGGCAGCACTCCGTAATATATTAGGCAGGTGGTACTAATGTTATGGCTGATTAGTGTATGGTAAGTATGCCAGGATTTAAACACTTCAGCTTATTACTTGTAAAATCTAAGAAATAACTGAAGTTGTGGAAACCAAGGAACAGCACCTACACAAATGCTGGAAAAACACAGGGGCCAGCGCTGTCAATCTGAGGTGGCACGTCCCACTTAATTGGATGTACGACGAAAATGGAAATGAAAGCAAGAGAACATGCGCACACACACAAAAGCGTTGACTCAGCAGCCCACTTTCAGCCCTTCCACAGTGATCCACTCCTACTGCTACACTGGCAGTTAACAAAAAAAGATCTGCAGGTGTCATAAACTGAAGTTCAGCGGCTGGTTTTCATGGACTTGAGGGGGTCTGTGTCTCCTACATACTTCTAAGACAAACCTCAGTGACTGGGTATTTCAACAAGGAAAATGCAAGATGTCATACCGTCTGTGAAGTAACGAGCTGATTTGAGGAGGAGGGAACTGAGGTAATAGCAGTGCCAGCACAATCAACAGGAGCTGTGAGAAGCTGCCTGGAGAAAATGAAAGGTCTATGGGTAGGAGTGAAGAATACACCTTACGGACAAAAGTATTGGGACACCAATACTTTTTTTTCCCCTTCATTGTTCCTTCCGAAATCAAGGTCATTGAAAAGAAAAGAAAAAAAAAAAACATTAGTGAGGTCCGGATGTCGGATGATGACCACCCCATCTCATCTCAAAAGTATTGGATATAGCACTGTCATTCCAGAGATCACAGTTCCACTGCTCCACAGCTCAGTGCTGGAGGGCTTTATACCCTTCTAGCCCAGGCCTGGCATCAGGCTTGGTGCCAATAGGCTCATGTTCATCTGCTGCAGAGAGTCCTATTCTATTGGCAATCCTCTAAGACAGGAATTAGACAAACTGTGTCTTGCAATGGGTGCAACTGTAAGTAGCTGAATGCATTCTTCAAAAAGGGGTGTCCTCAAACATTTGGACATACAGTGTGTGTGAAAATCTGTTCCTGTAGATCATTGACAATTCATTTAGTTATAAAACACAATTTACTCTAAGGATCACAAAGCAGAGTGAGGTAGCCATCGAAGCTAGAGGAGCTACAGAGCAAAGGTCAAAAGAAAGTGCTCAAACGTTTTTCTATGTTAGGATGCTCAAAGATACACATCAAGACGGAGGAAGTAGGAGAAAAACTATGGGACAGTTTGTCTGAGCAAGGTTAAGCTTAATCTAACTAACTAAACTAAAGAGGATGAGTAATGAACGTCCACCAATAGTCAATCCTGGTCCTGGAGCCCTAGCACCCATGAAGAGTTTAGATCCAACACGCCTGGAGTCCTTGAAGACGACTACAGCACCTTCGTCAGGTATGTTATAGTACCATGTGCTCCAACTAGCAGGTGACGGAGTGACAAGAGACCAGGCATTTCCTTTGGGGGTATGTGGCTTGCAATCCCATTTAGTGGCACTTAACAGGCAGCTTCAAACACACCCACATCAGACAGACTTTGTGTGACGCAAGCATGACAGGGTTGGAACTAAACTCAGCACAGTGGTAGATCTACAGGACCAGGATTGGACACGCTCGGCCTTAAAGCATGTCCAGGCAAGCAAGCCACAGTTCTCTTTTTCCAATGTTTGCCTTTGTTTTTGTGTGTGTATCATTAAGCAAAGCAAAGAACAATGTTGAGAAATTCTCGGGTGATTATTTATGTCTGTCTTTTATCAATTTCTGCAGCAGCAATCATCTCTCCCAAAAGCAGGAGACTATGCGCTTTCCACTACCACCAGCAGCCCCGTATTCTGACATGGCTTGCAGCAGGACCGGTTAACTGTGGATCTCATCTGAATGCAGTCATATTTACCTCCAATTTTCGTTCTAGAAACACTGTTGCCTCTAAATGTCTCCTTTAGGCGTGAACAGGGCTGTTTCTTCTCAGTGTGAGAGGTGCTATACTGGTGGCTTTACCATGAATTAAAAAAAGGATGGAGGAGAGCAATTTACGGGCTGGATGAGGCTTAAAAGGGTTTGAAATGCAATATGTGGGAGTTTTGCCATTAGGTTTCGAAGGGCAATATCTAAACTGCCTTCTATTTAATATGTTATTATGAACTGATATAATAACATGCTCATCTATCAAAACTAGCTTTAAAAAAGCTAGATGACTGAAGTGTCATGATTGATTGATATGTAGCAACAGAACTCATCAGGGGTAAAATATGTCAAATGCACGAAGTTCAATCCTAATAGCGGCAAGCACTTAAGTCACCTGAGCTCATTTTGGCTTAATTAATCTCAATTAAATCTCTTTTATTTCTCTAGCAATGACTAGTTGAGCGTCCTCAGGGGCCCTTTTTGCACACCTGCTGAGAAACTGCGTTCCGCTCTGCTGCCATAACCAAATCTGATGCAGCCTGTGGTAAACCGTCCCAGCAAGAGAGGTTTTAATTAGCTAATGAATCGGTTTTATGTTGTCATGCAATATACAAGAGACAGACACAGTGATTGAGGGGGGGGGGGGGGGGGGGGGGGAGTTAGAGAGCAAAGAGGGAGGAGGTGGAGGAGGAGGAGGAGAAGGAGGAGAAGGAATTGGACCCAAACTTGGTAGGGAAATCTATCAGAATTATAACTCAATTTCCTCTTTAATAACTAGCCCGAAAGAGATAACAAAAAAGTGGCTTTTTCATAAAGAAAGGGGCCAGCGAATCAATACTCATATAAAAGCATGGTCAGTGTCTTCTCAGCAGACAGAGGGACGTGCCACCTTTCACTGGGCCCCCTCCCGCTCGCCTGGGGCAGGCCGCCCAGCGCTGATAAAGGGAGCGGACAGAGGGCCTCCAAATCTCATTTATAAACGTCCTTCTCCAGCATGAAGGGCAACTGGCCAGACAAAGGGCCAAGCCGCCACTGCGATCAGCATATGAAAATAATGAGAAACGGAAATGCGTGTGCTGTGAGCGCTTGCATGAACAAAATAAGCCCAGTACTCCAATTTCTCAATGGACACTCCAGACTGTCCCCTCCAGCTACTGACAGCTCATCAACTCCGATACCAATTGCATCAGTGTAGTATTGGTTTACATGTGTAAACTGTAAAACTGGGGGACAGTCAAACAGTCCCCTTGATCAACTTTTTTGAGTAACCATTTCACTGTAAACAACTGGGGTGTAGTGATGCAACCGAAGCACAAAGAATTCTATTAGATTCTTCATTCACTTCAGTTCACGTTCTGAAGGTAGAAGAAAGATGACTGTATCCATGTCAGTGACTTGCACCTTTGACTGCGTCATGTCCTACTAATGATTTGGGCACTATTATACTAATGATTTGACAGCTGGGAGTGAGCTGACTGTGACCTTTGATGACCAAGATCAACAGAAATGATTAGAGTTCCTCATAAACAAAATAGAGTGTGAAATGGGACATTTCCTAAACCTCAAACCAGCACTCGGAACTGACATACATCCAGCCTTCTAGCGAAAAGCACAATGGTCACTTCAGAAGAATATGGTGGTGTTAATGCTTTAAGCCAGTTTTCTGAGAAAAGCAGCACCAGGCTATTGATGGATTCGATATCCGGGCTCGGCAAGCTGCCAATGTTGGTCTCTTGAGCAAGGCCCTTCACCCTCTCTGCTCCCCAGGTGGCGCAGGGCACGTGTGTGCACTTGCTACTGTGTTTGATCTCTAGTGTGTACGTGTGTGTTCACTGAACGGATGGGTTATAGGCAGAGGCCAAATCCCACCTTTGTCCAACATAAGTGGTTAATATGGTCGTCTTGTCTCGACTCTGCCAATTGAAGAGAACTACAACCTTTAGCGAGGAAGCTAAAGCTAGAGAAGAGAGCAGGTATCCATCAGGCTAGCCACTAACCGCACACTACGCTAAGAGGACACGGAGAGGACAGCAACAGTATACAGTAAGACTTGGGAATAATTACAATCAATAATTACAGTGTTCCTTTTACAATGTGTTTGCATCTCTTGTTACTCACTTCTGAGGTAAACAGGCTGTTATGCACGTGTCAGACTCATTAATATAGGCTTTTTAAATTATTTTTATTTAGCTATTTATTACTACAGTGCTTTTTAAAACCTGAGTTTAAGCGGCTTTACAGAAATAATACAAAAGTTATTAAGAATTGTATGGTAGATATGATGTTTCTGCTGTTTGAGTTTGAGAAATATCAAAGTTAAAAATATCACAAATCTAGGCATGGTTAACAGCTGATTGTCACAATGGTCACGTTATATTGGATGTTATTTATTAGGAATATTGCTATGATACTGCTAGTATTGCTCTATTAGTCAGGCCCTACTAGGTGGGTGTTTCTAATAAAAAAAAAAGAAGCCAGCAATTGTAATTGGATCTTTAGAGAAAATCCTTTTAACAGGAGAGAAAGTGTACAGCCCTCACTCACACGAAAAAAAAAAAAAAAAGTCTGGCTCTCACACACACATCTGCACATCAGTGTCCTCTCTGATGGGGGAAGTCAACACGCTTTGCCGTTGTTTTTTTCCTTGTCCAAATTTCCAACCCTCTAATTATCTTATAATTATCTCTTTGATTAAGGTGTGTGGGGGTGTGTGGGTGTGTGTGTCTGTGTGTTTTGGGGTGGGTTACTCCCTCCCAGCACTGTGACAGTCACTGTGATGAGGATTAATGGAGCAACTTGCTCCAGTGTACTGATGAGCTGCTGATGCCACTGGCAGGACAAGCACCGCTCACGCACACACAAACACACAAACAAACGGCACCTGATACAATCTGGCAGATGTTGTTTTGTTTTTGTTTTTGGTCAACTATCAGAGTAGACAAGAGGAATGTGTGTAAAAGTATTTAGTTTATGGTAAGGTGCTTATTTACCAGTGCAGATATGGCATAAATGTACGCTGTTTGGGTATTATTCAACAGAAATGAAACTACATTGTCATATTTACCATCAGTTTCATAGGCTCTAAAACCCTGTGAGACTCCACATGATGTACTAAAGGAAACAGTTACCAAATAATTTCTGCATTACGATTGCTTTCTAAATAAGGTTCAATGGGTTAAAGAGGCCCTAGAATGGAATACTGCATTTATCTTGACCTAGCTGAATAACTTGGAGTTTGGTACATACTATACCGTAATGACATACCATGAACCTTACCACTGTTACTACAATACCAGTCTTGACTTACTGTATTGACTTACTTGACTTACTGGAAGCCAGGCCAAAAATGCTCAAAGCTATCACCGAGCTGACAGGAAAACGGCCGATCGGAGGAAGCACCACTGTGGGTATCTGCATGAGGCAACAGCCAGGGGACCTTAAGCTAACCCGGCCAACTGGCTACAATCTCTTCACCTAGCGAACTGCACACAGCAGCAAAAGGACACCAAGAGGAAACTGAGAGGACTGCAAAACTATCTAGTAAGACTCGGAAATAACAAAAAAAATCATTTGAATTATTAAAAGCTGTGCTTTTAATTGCTTTTTATTAAAAGCTACGTGGCTCCTGTGACCCGCTGAAGTGCTGTATAAAAGCCTATAAAAGTAAAGCTGATCATAATTTTGTTTAATGAGTCCCTTATAAAAGGAAAATAGTTTTTAATTCTGAGGAATATCCATATCTGAGTGTTTTCGCTTCAAGCAGCATCACATACTTACTATTTATACATCACAGACAACTTACACTCAATAAATACGTTCTTTGGCACTTAAATCCAACACTAGTCAATTTGATATTACTAATATCACCGATGTCCATAAGGTTTCCATATTTTTAACCTATGCTTAAAAAAACCCCTAAAAAAACAACAACAACAAAAAAAAAAACATACAACACTGGTGTTCTAAGCTCTAACTCCACACTGACAATCTAGGATTTTTTTTTATTGATTAAAACCTGGAAATAAACAAGTGTTAAAATGCTTTTGAATTTGGAAGAAAAGTGAAGTGAGGAAGAAGTAGTATTCAGGTTTCTGCATTCTGTCTCTGGGTGACATTTAAATGTATTTGTGCCATTGACCGTTAAGGCCTTCTGTATAAAAAGGTCAGGTGTTTTTTTTGAGTTCCTTCCATTGAAGCTCGCGTTCAGACGACTCTCAGGTGACTTTGATCTGCACATCAGAGGCTTTTGCACGAACATGTGGAGCTCATGCAGCTTGAAGGCACACTGCAATTAAAGTAAAAAAAACAAACACCAAATACCACACCTAATACATGTAAATAAGTTAATATATTAATTTCATCTTAACATAACTTGTAATAAAAAACAAAAATGCTGTACAGTATATTTATTTCATAATGCAGAAATCACTGTACCATATTCTTGTTAACTACCAAGCATTTTATTAGGAAATTCTGAAAATAGACAGGTCTTGTTGCTCAGAACTGGTCAACTAGAAACACCCACCCAGTAGGGCCCGACTAATAGAGCAGTACTAGCAGTATCATAGCAATATTATTTAAAAAATGACATCCGATATAACTTTATTTTGACCGGTATTGTAAGTTGTGACCATGAAGGGATGTGGCATTCAAGCAATGATGGGTTGGTATTACCAGATCCGAAGCATGCCAAGAAACCATTCCCCAAACCATTCCCTGTTACATCACCTTCACCAGCCTGGACTGTTGACAAGGCAAGTTGAGTCCATGAATTCAAGCTGCCAAATTCTAACACTACAAAGGCGTTGCCGTCTGCAGAACTGCTGCACATTGGATGTTTTTCCTTTATTACACCATTCTGAGTAAACTCTAAAATCCTAAAGCTCTAAAGCAGGTATAGAAATTCAGCCATGTCACAGCCATGTCCCTCTACTGCTGCTTTCTCTTCACTGGCTTCCTGTAGCTGCTGCCCGCATCAGATTCAAAACCCTGAGGCTGGCCTACAAAGCCCAGAAAGGACCAGCCCCTCCGTACTTGATGCCGATGGTCAAAAGCTGATTTGCACCAAGAGCCCTTCGAGCTTCAAGTACGGCTCGGCTCGACCCGCCATCCCTCAAAATCCATGGAAGACAAGCGTCCAGGCTTTTTTTCTGTCCTGGCACGAAAGTGGTGGAACGAACTACCCCTGGGTGTCTGAACAGCAGAGTCTCTTCCGAGTATACTTGGGTGAATTAGACTTTGTGAACTGCACTGTTGCCACATGGCTGATTAGACAACTGCAGGAATGAGCAGGTATCATACAAGCAGTATATTTCATTGCCATCATTACACTATTGGATAATAGTATACGGTACAAATCCCGGTACCCAGTACATGGCATTACACTGTACATTCTCCACTGGTGTGTACATGTACACAGTACAGGCCAAAAGCTTGGACACACCTTCTTATTCAATGCGACTATTGTAGATTCTCACTGAAGGCATCAAAACTATGAATGAACACATGTGGAGTTATGTTCTTAACAAAAAAAGGTGAAATAACTGAAAACATGTTTTATATTCTTTGGTTTTTATATTATCTGGTTTGCGTTTAGTTAGACCATCATTTATTTTTCAACAGGACAATGACCACACACCTCCAGGCTGTGTAAGGACTATTTGACCAAGAAGGAGAGTGATGGAGTGCTGTGGCAGATGACTTGGCCTCCACAGTCACCGGACCTGAACCCAATGGAGATGGTTTGGGGTTAGCTGGACCGCAGAGTGAAGGCAAAGGGGCCAACAAGTGCTAAACACCTCTGGGAACTCCTTCAAGACTGTTGGAAAACCATTTCAGGTGACTACCTCTTGAAGCTCATTGAGAGAATGCAAAGCAGTAATCAGAGCAAAGGGTGGCTATTTTGAAGAAACTAGAGTATAAAACATGTTTTCAGTTATTTCACCTTTTTTGTTAAGTACAAAAATCCATGCATCTAGCACTTTACATCTCTATGCACAACGTCCCCTGTACTGTTAGCTGGCCTTTCTATTAGTTGCTGTTGCTTGATGCTCAGTCTCAAATATGACATACCCTTCATATATGTGCTACAGCCTCCTTCTCGGTTGCCCCCCCCTCCTATTTCACAGGCATTCAAATATCCAAAGACTTCAGCAGAACGCTGGGTGCACTTTAGGATGGACCAATCAGATCTACCCTACAGCGCAGCAGTGTTCCATCTCAGTGTGGAACATTCTGGACAGAACACTCCAGAAGCCACAATTTCCCACCAAATACCACCCCACTCCAGCAGTCCTCATAATTCACTAGTACTGACAGGAGCCATTTACAAAAGTGGGCTAGCGAACCTATTTTTCCAAATTCAGGCTCTAAGTAGGAAAATTTCTGGCTTGCAAACTACCCTGTCTGGATGTCATAGGGAGTGCATTAGTGTCAGCATCCCAGCATGCAGCGCTGCTTTCAAGACCGTGATAAATTAGTACCTACAGCACAGCACCTACATCGACTGCGTTGGTGTTCGTAAGCCCATAATAACCTATTGTCATAGCCTTAGCATTACAAGTTTCTGTCTCTGCAGAAATGGCCTGCATTGCCAGTGGAAATCTCCAAGCTGGATGCCGGATAGTTCCCCCCCCCCCCATCTGTTGCGGCATGATGAGAACTTGGTCATCATGTAATCGAGGCCACCACAGGGTCAGAACCAGCAACCACAAGCTCTGTACCAGTTCCCTAGCTTATGTTCTATTGCTTCCTCAAAATCCTCAGTGACTCATTTCATACATCCGTATGGGGTGAGTGCTGACAATAAGAAGTTTTCAATAACGCTGAGAACAATCTCAAAAAGAGAAAGAATTTCAGCAATTACAACGACCTTCCACACACTTCCAGTCCCTTCCAGAGTTCAACAAAGCTGCAGAGAATGTTCCGAAACAGGGGTCATTTCTGCATTAAAAATTTTTTCAACATTCAGAGTGTATATGAGTGTTGGGATGTGAGGTGATATGTGGCGGGAGGGGTGCGAGTTGTCAACCTCACAGTATGAACCCTCAACAACCTCACAGCACAAATGTTGCTTAGGAAAAGAAGGACACCGTAGAGTAAAGCAAGTTACGGGAAAGACCACTGTGAGGTCAGTGTGTTAGCGGTTAGCACTTTGTACATGACAGAACTTTACAAATTGTGGACCTAATGTGACTTTGGCTCAAGGAGCACCTACACCTACCGATGAGCATTACACAGCTGGAATCTTGTGGCTTCACCAAATCCCTGGAACGAGGCATTTCCTTCAAAAGGAGGAATGCTAGGACACTGTGAAGATGTGAAAGGGCATGGACTCCCATAACACTCATTATTTCCAGTAGCACAGCCTACAAAAACCTAACAGTGACTAGAACAGCAGAAAACCACTGTGAGAGTTCCTGATTTCCAGAACACAACCATCTAAACTCACTGACTAAATCTTCAAACAGCATGAGCGAGATTCTCAAAGCTTCATGAAGGTTGCTAATGATAGGCCGTCCTAATGGTCTGACAGTCCTCTTAACCAAGGGCTGCTGTATGACAGCCTAATTCCTAATGCTTCCTAAAAGTAGATCTATCTTAAAAGAAGGACGGCACATGCAAAGAATACTTCTCTAAAAAGAAGGCGGAATGTCAACTATTCAGCTTTCTAGCAATAACAGACAGCATTTCAATATGCACACACACACTCCAGTGTCCTCGTACTGGTGCAAAGTAGTTGCCGAGAAACATACATTTAGATTTAAGGCATTTAGCAGATGCTCTTACTCAGAGCAACTTTCAAAAGTGCTTTGCTATTTACCCAAGAAAAACCTCAGCTAGTTTGAATAGACTAAAATTCAAAGATGCCTCTAAGTTTAGACTTAACTAAACACAAGTCAACCATACAAGACCATAGTACTCTACTATTTGCCCAAGAACTTTCAGAAGAGGTGGGTCTTCAGTCTGCGTATTAAAGACGGCGAGAGACTCTGCTGTTCGGGCACCCAGGGGAAGTTCATTCCGCCACTGTGGTTCAGTACAGAAAAAAGCCTGGATGCTTGTCTTCCATGGATCTTAAGGGATAGCGGGTCGTACTTGAAGCTCAAAGGGCTCTTGGTGCGGATCGGCTTTTGACCATTGCCATCAAGTACGGAGGGGCTTGTCCAGTCTTGGCTTTGTAGGCCAGCATCAGGGTTCTGAATCTGATGTGGGCAGCAGCTACAGGAAGCCAGTGAAAAGAACACAGCAGTGGAGTAACATGGCTGAACTTAGAAACGCTGAAGACGCCCTGTGCTGCTGCATTCTGGATAAGTTGCAGTGGCCTGTAGAAGACCAGCCAGAAGAGAGTTGCAGTAGTGCCCAAAGACTAAACAAGCACCTGCGTGACGAGAGAAATCTGCATGACATAAACATCCAAACCAGGTGAAGCGAATAACACTTATCTCATTCCAATGGCAACTGGCAAGGGGTGGGATCTATTAGGCAGCAAGGAAACAGTCAGTTATTGAAGTTAATGTGTTGGAAGCAGAAGAAATGGGTAAACGTATAGATCTGATTGATTTTTACAGTCTCCAAATTGTGATGTCTAGACGTCTGGGTCAGAGCATCTCCAAAACAGCAAAAGTGGTCCAAGAAATACAAGCGGTGAACCAGCGTCAGGGTCATCCATGATGTGATCCATGGAGGACCCACCTTTCAACTTAAATGTCTTTTTAAGGATCTTAAGGTCTTGGTGCCAGATACCACAGGACCCCTTTAGAGGTCTTGTGGAGTCCATGCCTCAAGAGTAAAGGCTGTTTTGGCGGCACGAGGGGCACTTCCAAAAGATGGTTTTAATGAGTTTTGGAGGTTCTGAAGTGATCCCTTCAAGCCATTCTGTTCCGAGATGATAAAAATTTGCTCTTATCCTGATACAGCTGCTCTGAAGTGATCCTGAATTTTACTACGATCACAGACAGATATGAAAAGCGTGGAGAAATGATGTCCAAACTCAACTGAACCTGACGGGAGTAGTCAGGTCCTGTCAGGTTCAGACAAATATTTCAAGCTCTGTTCACATTGGGCTGGGGTGAAGATTTCTGTTTTGAAGTCTTTTTTTTGTTTCATCTATTATGGTGTGTATCCACAGCCATGACCTCAAGCACTCGACTCAAGTCGAGAACTGTGAATCCGGCTATTCTCTGTTGTTATTCATCCTTTCAACTGGTCACCCCGTCAGCCCGGCGTTACAGTTTTGGTTACCTAGGGTGTCAGTATTAAAGACACTTGGACATTTCCTTGATGTCACCAACAATCCCCCAACCAACACTGAGGCGGCTTGCTGCCAGGGCCCAATTGTTAAGGCTTGTATTCAGTCCACTGCTCTCCGCCAACGCTTGCTGTTTCTGTGCCTTTCTTCTCTGTGTGTATGTGTGCACATTCCCAGTGCCACCGTTCCTTGTCAGCAACTGGATGAAGGCTGGCATGAACGAGACAAGAACGGGCAGTTTTCGGCGGGCCTACACACCACATCTCCCCTTTCATTCATCATTCATTGGGCTGGATTCGGGGCGACTATAAGTGCTTTTTTGTATTCTATTATTTAAGGTTGAGGTTCGCACTCCGAAACCCTGCTCACTTTATCACATTATACATAAAACAAAAAGAACAAGAGCCGAGCGCCAGAGAGGCCGGCCTTTGAGCTTTCATAGTTCAAAGACAGCAGATCCACAGAGGGCTCAGTGTGTGTGTGTGTGTGCGCGAGACAGAGAGAGAGAGAGAGAGGGAGACAGTGTGAGAGGAGTGGAACATCTCAGTGGAATACTGTAACTCATTCCTCTCTAGGGAAACGGCACAGTCTTCAGAACAGAATTTTAACCTTTGCCATCTTTCTACTAAGCCTCATCTGGGGACTGCTACAACTCCAGCAATTCTACCCATTTGCTTCTAAAGGCTCCAAAACACACTCTCGCCTGCAGTGAAGCAGATCTCCATGATTTACATCCCCTAAATATTTCCCACTGGTAAGGAAGGTCTTCAGGAACAGCCCGATCTGAAAGCGGAACGCCTCTGATCCAGCCCTGCGTTTTCCTCTATACGCTAGTTCCTCCGTCCTGCTGTTCTGAGCAGGACTCCCTGAAGCTCATGGCACAAACTGGAATAAAAGGAGGAGTTCACACAAAATCCCATCTGATCCCTGTTGGATGGGTCTCAGACTCTCCTATTTCATACATACACGCTTCCAAGCTTCCCATTTTGTTCTCGTCCAACAGCTTCAAGACTGCTTTGCAAAATAAATGACATTCAGTGGCCACAGCCATAGCCGAAAGTCCTATAGTCAGAAGCCTCACTCATTCTCCCTACCTATTACTCAGTGCAGTGCTAGTCAATGCGTGCATGTGTCAGCTGATGAAAGCTGTACTGGCAGTTAGTGCTCTCCTCCAAGCGTGTTGAGCTCTCCAATGGCGCTGCGTTAGAGGCGGTTTAAAGGGAAAGGAGCAGCTGGCTGGCTTCCTGTGACTCTGAGGAAGCACATTCCCCCTCCCAGCACTGGTGGCATAGTGTGATTATGGGTGTTCTAATTAGTGGGAGGGGATTGGAAATTACTAAATTGAGGAGAAATTAGGGGGATAAAAAAAAAAAAAAACAATCCTGAAAACATTTCCTCAAGACAATTTTGTCTATTATGATTTGGTTCATCTCCTTACTCCTTATGGGTCATAGTTTTGAGGTGCTAGGAGCAGGAAGTTGAGAAAGAAAATTAAAATGACCAAATATTTTCATGGAAGAAGTGTCCTTTTTAAAAGCTTCCCACATGACATTTGGTAGAATGGACAGATAATGGAGTTTAAGCCATTCTGAATGTTTATGACACTACAAATGGGTTTTATTGAGTCCAGCTACACTCAGCTACACCCAGAAAGCTACATATGACACAGCAGGGGAACACATTCATCAGAGCGTGCAAAGGCAGTTAAAACAAGTAGGTGCTTTAGGCCCTATGGAGGGGTATTTGAATTAGTTAACAAATTAATTAAGCAATTGATATATCCCTTTTCTGAGGTGCCCTGAATGCGTTTCCACTTGTTAATGATTAAATACTCAGCCTTTGAGTAATGTATTGCAGCATTGGTGGAAGATGCCGAAACCCAACAGGACTTAAATTAGCCTAAATAATGCTCTGTTGAAAAAGCTTAGCATCCTGTATAAGTGAAGTGCTCAGGTTTTTTTTTTTTTTTATTGTTTAAATGTTTATTGAAAAGGACACAAATCTATTAGTTTTTTTTTTTTTTTTACAAAACCCTTCAAACCAGTTTCCAATGGTAACAAATGTACATAATTTTACATCAAAAAGATTTAATTCCATTTTCATACATGTTTAAGAAAAGGGAAAAGGAATAAATAATAATAATAACAAATAGATATTTAAATAAAATTGCATATACATCATGTTCTTATCCTGGCTCTTTTTTTTCCCTGTTCGGTTTGAAACTGTACCGCTTAAAGTGCTTTGAGGAGTCTTGAAGAAAAGGTTTTTAGAAGGAAAAGATTCATTGAAGGTTTCTTAAAGCATCTAAGAGGTTCCTTCACAGTTTTAAAATGAAGAATCTCCAAGAGGGATTTCCAAAATCATCACTAGTGGATTGTGTATAGCCCATCAGATTTTCTGTAGTAATAGGGCTTTCCCAAAATATGTGATAGTGATTAGCCATTTGTGGGCCACAGTGCAATCAGCATACAGGGCCCTATTTTAGCAATCTTTAGACGAGCTATCAACGGTGCACCGCACAGATTGATTTAGGGCGTGTCAGTGTGTCTTTGCTATTGTAACAACAGGAAAAGTACACCTTGTGTCACTCGCCATTCCCTTTAAGAGCCAGATGCAGTCTGACTTTGCCGAATTGCTATCTCAATGGTCTGGGAAGGCTTGCTGAAGCGAATAATGTTATTTTATTTTGTATTCTGTTTATTATTGAAAAGTTTGAATAGTTGCCAACTGGCAGGGTTTGTGTGCGTAACTAGCTTACACACATTGGGCACGCGCCTGTGTTTTACGTTGCCAAGATAGCAATACGCCAGAAATGCACCTGAACACACTTCATTTCGAGACCACCACGCCCATTAGCATAGATATATTCACAAGCATTCTTGATATTTAAACGGCGTAGATGGAACGTGTGAAAATAGACAGTTGGCAGAGTGTAAGATAGCAATGAGCATCACGATGCGCCTCATGATGGGGGCACTGACTTGCCCGTGAAGTGACTCTTCTGCTTTGGAGTTATTTATTAAAGTTCATTGAGGAACTTTTATGGGTTCTTTAGTTAGAAACTGTGAAGGAAACTTTTAAGGAATCATTTTTCTCTAAAAACTTTTTCTTAAAGCACCTTAGGAGGTTCCTCCACAGCTGAATACTTCCACTTTTAACAGTGAATATGGGATGTATTACGAATAGGAATATGAATGGTACTCTCATGTACTCGCATTTCTTCTTAATATTAAGAGCAGAGTCAGCTACTAAGTCTTCTTGAGTGTCAATATAAATATTTTAATACTGCTATTATTATATGGTTCTAAAAGCTTACTACATTTATTTTCTAAAAGAAATACGAGAGTCTCGCTTGGAGGCATCTAAAAAAAAATCTGTTGTTCCAAGGCCATGGCAATATTTTAAAGCTTGAAAGATTTGGAAATTCCCCTTATCCATTGTAGTACAGTAAGCTAGCTGAGAGTGCCTCATTTTCATACAGTATATGTCTGTAAGCAGATCTCTGAATTCTGAATTCCTCAGACCTAACCTGCAGTTGCAAAAATGTAATATTAATATAACACAGCACTGATGTTGCGTCTTAACTTAGCTGCTCACAATTAGCTTGATAAATTAAAGAGATTAAATAGGACTCTGTGCACAACATTAGATGCAAAGATAATGAAGCGAATAATGTTATTTTATTTTGTATTCTGTTTATTATTGAAAAGTTTGAATAGTTGCCAACTGGCAAGGTTTGTGTGCGTAACTAGCTTACACACATGTACATACTAATGCCCCAAACCCACAATTTACATAACTGTCACCAAGCACTGATTAAATTCCTTGTGCACAAGACGATGAGTCCTCCTCAGCATACAAAAGGAATAAGTAAAATAAAAAATGCCAGATTCATTTGATTTGCTCATTTAAACCATTTATCAAAAAACATAAATCCTGTTGAGTTTTGCTCCTCTTTTTAGCCTGTTTATTTTGGAGGGGAAAAGCAGGATGAATGATGAATCCAGGCGAATCTGAGGATACGGAATGCACTGTGCAAACAAACTGGAATATGCGGTGGATCCTTAGGCCTCCTCCTTGCCTCAGCCTGCTTTCAACAGCATGAAACAAAGACCCTCAAACACGAGCCAAACTCCCACACACACTCTTCACACATAATGGCAGATCTCATCTCACCACCCTGGCCTCAGAAAAGCAACACATTTCAGCATGACACCCGCTCCTCAGAGCCGTCTGCATGTCTCCTCCCCCCCACTCCCTACCTATACCCCCCCCCCCCTTTTACTGTTGAACAATGCAAGGCTGAAGTCTAAGTGCTGAGGGAGTTGTGTTGAGTTTGCCGCTGCTGCTGCTTATGAATATGGCTGTTCTACAGATGCACCTGCTGAACTCCTCAGCCATCCACTGTCTCTTCAGTTCTATCCCTTTTTTCCAAGCAGAGTGCAAAGATAAGCAGCAATAGCCGGATTACCCAAATGTTCTATATGGGCCTTAAATATGAATCTAGCACTGGAAAAAAAAGTCTTTGTAGGACTATTAATCTATAACAGATAGCGATCCTAATAAACCATGCACATACATACACAGACAGACACACACACACACACACAGCAGCTCTCCCAGGACTATTCATCTACACCCGATAGAAGCCTAGCATGGATTATTTATACACTGGAGGTGCAGATTCTCACAGGAATATTAACAAAGGCCACACAGAGGATTTACAAGATAATCTCCCTAAACTGCACACACATGCCCATGAGGCCATTTATCAGCCGCAGATGAGCCTAAAAGTCTACTAATTCTGCCCAAACCTGCACAACCACTGGCTGAACTGATGGCACGAACACGTGTCCCTCTGCAACTGGTATTTGGGCAGAGCTCCGACTACGCAGCTGGCATTCTGCGGCGGCTGCAGGCAGTCAGCGGCATTTAAGGATATTTTTCAGGACAGATAAAATGTCAAGGAAGCCTCCAACAGGTGCGGCAGCAATTCCACCTTATCTAGCCCTCCACCGGCCAACGGGCGGGTTTAGCCCCCTTAACATGCAACCCTGCACATATCGGCTGTCTGATAAACGTGCCGGCGCGCCAACGTTGCAGCCAGACGTCTTCTGACTGAGTCACATTTACAGAAATAGTTTCAGAATGCAGAGCACTGGAGCTCACAGGTGTGTGTGTGTGCACGCGGATGTGTGTGTGTGTTTGTTTAGAGGGGTCTTCTGAAGGCGCTGTGGTGATGCTCATTGGTTCCAATGATGAGAGACTGAAGATTAAAACAAAGCCAGAGATAATGGGGTTGCGGCGACACTGTGAAAAACATAAAGACAAAAGCTGACTTAAGCAGAGCACTTCCAAAACCCAGGAGAGAGAGAAAGAGAGAGAGAGAGAGAGAGAGAGAGAGAGAGACAGAGAAAGAGAGAGAGAGAGTGTGTAGGGAGAGAGAGAGAGAGAGAGAGAGAGAGAGAGAGAGAGAGAGAGAGTGTAGGGAGAGAGAGATAGAGAGCGAGAGACAGAGAGAGAGAGAGTGTAGGGAGAGAGAGATAGAGAGCGAGAGACAGAGAGCGAGAGACAGAGAGAGCGAGAGAGAGAGAGACAGACAGAGAGACAGAGAGTAGGGAGATAATGGAGGAGAAGGTAGAGACAGAAAGAAAGAGAAAAAGAATAGAGAGAGACAGAGTAGAGAAAGAGAGAGAGAGAGAGAGAGAGAGAGAGAGAGAGAGAGAGAGAGAGAGAGAGAGAGAGAGATGGGGTTAAAATTTTGAAACAGCCTCCAGAAATGATACAGTCTCTTGTTTTTCTCTATTGTAATGCACTACATGTCCAATAGTTTGTGGACACCCCTTTTAATGAACGCATTCAGCTACTTCAAGTTGTACTTATTGCTGATTAGGTGTGAAAATGCCCACACACAGCCTAGTCCCTGCAGAGAAGTACTGCCAATAGAACAGGTGTTCTCTGGAATGACGGATGGATGGTGTGCCATCTAACACCTCTGGGATAAGTTGTGGATAAGGTGGGGTGGTGGTCATCCAACAATGCTCCACAATCTAGTAGAAAGCCTTCTCTCTTTTCTAATACATTTGATTTCAGAAGAAACAATGAGCAATGAGCAGGTGTCCCAAAAAATGTCTTTATAGTGTAAGTAGAAAAAGCCAAGCACTGTCTTCCATTGGTTTTTACATGGTCCGCTCTGAATGCCTAGCTCCAACTGTCAGGCTTCGCCACCGTTAATATCTGTTAAACCGTACAGATAGGGAAGATAGAGATGCAGCGTGATGAGATTGTTGAAAGTCTGCATGAAGAATCCTACAGACAGGCAGAATAAAGAGCTAAAAAAAACAACAACTGAGCAGTCGGTACATCCGGTGTGTCAGGCAGCTTCTGCATGCCCCTACACACTCTACACACTGACCTATATAACTGTTCAGATCAGACCTGACAACCACGCACCACTCAGTTCAAAAACTACAGGAGTTGTACAGCCAGCAATAGATAGAGAACACAGCTCCAGAGCCCAATGTCTGTGCGATTTACTTCACTCCAGTAGAAGCTCCGTACTGCGCTTGGTGCACATTAAAAAACCCAGTCCAGGAAGCTCCTGGCAAACGTCCTGTGCTCACACTGCTTCTAGAGCTCAGCTCTGGTGTTGTTGTTGCTCTGAGACTTACGGTTGACTATGGTAGATCCAGGGGGTAGAAAATGAACAGACTAGTTGGAAAACAGCATTCTACGACAGTGCCAAGCTCTTCATTTGAACTATTCTACTGCAAATATCCGTCTATGGAGAGCCCACTTCTGACACCAATTCTGTTGCAACCCAATTAAAGGTCAGGCCACGGGTCTTAAGAGCTGTAAACATGATTTTATACACCTGTTAGGTTCCCTAGAGTCCCTAATTATCAATGCAATTACTTACATTTAAATTAATGGTATTTAGCTGAAACTCTTATCCAGAGCAACTTACAAGTAACTCGTATTACAGAGGTGGGCCAGTGTAGTGTTAGGAGTCTTGCCCAAGGACTCCTATTGGTGTAGTGCAGCACAGTCCCCCAGACCGGGAATCAAAGCCCATGGTGTGGAAGCTCACTGGCAGGACCCTCCGAAGGTTTAATGCTTCGTCACTATAATGCAAAATTTGACGTCATCCAAAAACATCACATGAGCCAAAGAACCCCCTTTACATTGTTTAAAGTCTGACTCCTAACAATAAAGGATCCCTTTTGGGAATCATTTACACATATATACACACATACATTATATATTATATGTCCAAATGTTTGTGGACACCTCTACATTGCACTCATTGCTGCCACACACAGCGTGTCTAGTCCCTGTAGAGAAGTACTGCCAATAGAAAAGGACTCTCTGGAGCAGATCATCATGAACCTATTGGCACCATGCCTAATGCCAGACATGGGCTAGAGGAGTATAAACCCCAGTGTTCTCTGTTCCACTGCCAAAGTATTGGATGGAGCACTGTCCTTCCAGAGAACACAGTTCACAGGAAGTTGGGAATAAGGTGGGCTGGTGATCATCCAACATCCTGACCTCACTGACTCTCTTGTGGCTGAATGCAATCGAATCTTCACAGCAATGCTCCAAAAACTAGTAGAAGGCCTTGTCTGGACAGAAGAGACAGTTACTCCAACATTTTTTTTTTGTTTTTATTTCAGATGAAACAATGAATAAGCCAGTGTCCCAATACTTTTGTCCATATAGTGTATGTAGGTCTGTATGCCTATATTCATCCATCCATCCATACGAACCCCTTTTAAAGTATAGAGCCTTTCTGCAGACAGTGTAACTAACAAGTAAAGGGAACATCGTATTCAGTGACACAGACATGCATATTATTATCTTCATAATTCCAGAGCAAAGCTAAAGAAGCAAACTTCAAACATCAGACATGTGTTGGCTGATGGAACACAGGAACACTGTGTACATTTGATTGATCTCCACCGTTCCTTTAAAGAGGTAAATGAGGTAAAAAAAAATTAAAAAAGGAGGAAAAAGAAAGTCATCCAGGGAAAACAGCATGCATGTGCAAGCTCCCAGTCATATTTAATTCCTGATCACCTGGAAGCATCAGGGTGGGTGTAAATGTTAACCAGAGATTCTTGGGCTTTGAAGGCAGCTTGTAATAAATCGGTGTGTTAAAGCCGGTTTCAAAGGAAGGTTAGGGTTGTTTCCTTCCCCTGCGCCGCCGTATTTCCGGGCAGAAAAGGAAGGCTTCTTAAGCTCCTGCAGGTCTGTTTATCAGGGGCCAATCTGTATTTCATATGCAGCAGACGTAGCCGGCAACCTCCGCTCCCCTCCTTTCATCCGTGCCTTTTGGACAAGCGCTTTGGTTTGAACTGTTAAAAGTTGTTTAAAAGTGGAAATGGCATTTGAGGCTGAAGCTTGACCTTTCTCTGCAATCTCCCATCCGCAGCCGCACAAACAGTGATAGATGGCCTCAAACGCACGACGTCACCGGCAGGCCCGGCGCAACAGCTACACAAGCACAGGCAAACACACGTACACTTACACATACACATACACATACACCGGCACAAGCGCACACACACAGATACACACAATTACAGAGACTTCCGGCCACATGTGAGCAAACATCACTGCTAGTTGTGAGATAACCCGTGTGGCTCATATTGTTATGCTGTCAACCTCTCGCAGCCAAAGTCAACCTTAACTGTACGAGATGCTCTGAGGGCACAGAGAGAGAAAAAGACCAAAACAGTGCATGACAGAGCAACAGTCTGATAAACAGAGTGTGCGAGAGAGAGAGAGAAAGAGACACAGGGAGAGAGTGTGAGAGAGATAGTTGATGCTCAGGCCAAGTATCAGGAGAGGGAGGGGAGGGGAAGGGGGTCAGTGTTTCTCTCTGGAGCCCCATTACAGGGTGGCAGTAACGGATGTGGTGGGCAGGCAGGGGGCACAGTGAGGGGCCGCACTGAGTGTGTGTTTATATCTATGTGTGTGTGTGAGGGCGAGAAAACAACACACTGATAGTATCTCCTCTTCTCCAGCAGCTACTAACACACTACCATCAATCATTGCCAAACACGGCCAGCAGCACACAAGGACACACACACACACACACAATTACACAGACACCCACTTACACACACTAACATGTACACAATTACACAGTCGCGCACACACACCACAAGCAAGTATACACAATAGATGGGTGGATACGTACACTATTTGGACAAAAGTATTGTGACACCTGCTCATTCATTGTTTCTTCTGAAATCAAGGGTATTAAAAAAAAATAGTGTATCCAGCTTTTGTTGGAGTAACTGTCTCTACTGTCCAGGAAGGAAGGCTTTCTACTAGATGCTGGAGCACTGCTGTGAGGATTGGTTGTTGATGGTTTTATTCAGCAACAAGAGTGTTAGTGAGGACAGGGTGTTGGATAAACACCACCCCATCATATCCCAAAGTCATTGGATGGAGCACCATCATTCCAGAGAACACAGTTCCGCTGCTCTGCAGCTCACTGCAACTAAGCACATTCATTAAAAGAGACGTCCACAAACATTTGAACATATAGTGTATGTATCACCGGAAAATAAGAGTAGACAAACAAAGTTTGGGGAGAGTTGTACTACTGTATCACTAGTATGGCCCGGCTCCCAGGCTCATTCAACAGCACTACTGTATCGCTAGTATGGCCCAGCTCCCGGCCGCGTCCAACAGCACAATTGTATCGCTAGTATGGCCTGGCTCCCGGGCTCGTCCAACAGCACTACTGTATCACTAGTATGGCCCAGCTCCCGGCCGGGTCCAACAGCACTACTGTATCACTAGTATGGCCCAGCTCCCGGCCGCGTCCAACAGCACTACTGTATCACTAGTATGGCCCAGCTCCCGGCCGCGTCCAACAGCACTACTGTATCACTAGTATGGCCTGGCTCCCAGGCTCATCCAACAGCACTACTGTATCACTAGTATGGCCTGGCTCCCGGGCTCGTCCAACAGCACTACTGTATCACTAGTATGGCCTGGCTCCCAGGCTCATCCAACAGCACTACTGTATCACTAGTATGGCCTGGCTCCTGGGCTCGTCCAACAGCACTACTGTATCGCTAGTATGGCCTGGCTCCCAGGCTCGTCCAACAGCACTACTGTATCGCTAGTATGGCCTGGCTCCCGGGCTCATCCAACAGCACTACTGTATCACTAGTATGGCCTGGCTCCCGGGCTCATCCAACAGCACTACTGTATCACTAGTATGGCCTGGCTCCTGGGCTCGTCCAACAGCACTACTGCATCGCTAGTATGGCCTGGCTCCCGGGCTCGTCCAACAGCACTACTGTATCGCTAGTATGGCCCGGCTCCTGGGCTCGTTCAACAGCACTACTGTATCACTAGTATGGCCCGGCTCCTGGGCTCGTTCAACAGCACTATGCTTCATGAGACAAACACTTAAGGCGAACTGCAGGATTTCTGTATTCTGTATGTGTAGCAGCTGTGCTGGACTATGCTCTTGATATTGTAACTGTATATTGTATTTTATGCCAGGACCACAGCTATAGCTATCTGACTTGTATAAGTGGATTAAACATCACTTAAACAAGTCTAATTAATTACTCACACAAGTGGACCCAACATTTGGGAGACTAAACCCATAAAAGGGCCTCCTTGGCGAGACAAGTGTGATTTATGCATGCAGATTACACAATGCTAACAGATGAATTTCTGCTTTAGTGCGTAGGCTAGCTACATTAGCCTTGTAGAAACCGCAACCAATCTAATGGGTCAGTATTAGCACAGAAATGATACGGCACAGCCTTAGTAACCATTTGGCCCTGCAGTGGAAAAGAGGCCTATAACACACAGACATACACACACACACACACACACACATACACACACACACACACATACACACACACAGAGATATTAGTCTCTGCAGACATACTGTACATGCCTACCGGCACAAGGGAGAGAGTAGCCCACCACTGGGTCAAAGATGAACTGCCGCTCGTTCAGTCTGGTCACACAGTACAGGTGGAAGCAGTCCAGACAGATCACATGACGCTCGGCACACTGAGCCACCAACACAGGACTCCTACAGAACACAGTAAACTGAATGAGCCACATCATCAGTTACTACTATTAACCCTTAAAAAGCAGCTCATTACAGTGGCCCAACATAGGGAAGCAGAAAGTGAATTACAGTCCCAGATGGAGCCTGTGTGTGTAAAATGTCTAAAAGGGACACCAAGTAGGATGCATTTTACGTGAGTGTGTGTGTGTGTGTAGGCTGCAGTCTCCTGAGGCTGGCTGAAGATAGATGAGCCTCTGGAGGAAAAAGCATGTTTCGGGGCAGAGTGGGGCTGGAGGAAATAGGCAGGAGGGCGATCTAGTTTAGATATCAGCTGTACAAAAGAGAAGTGTGTGTGTGTGTGTGTGTGTGTGTGTGTCAGTGTGAGGGAGAGTGGCAAAGGGGGAGGGAGAAAAAGCAGCATTAGAAGAGACACATTATTCAGGCTACAGACAGGTACCTAAGTATTTGGACAATGCTTATTGGTCAAATACTGCTGTAACTATTTAGTGCCTTCATTTTTACAGCTTTTAAGAAGCTTAAGTTGCTTTTGTGGAATTTTTGGTGGAATGTTTTGGGTCATTATCCATCCTATGGTTCTTGTAGCATCTGACTGAATCTGAGCAGTTTAGCTTCATATACTCCAGAACTCATCATGCAACTTTTATCAGCACTCATAATTCATATAATTAATAAACACCAGTGACCCAGTTCCACTGACATTCCAATGCCATAACAGTGCCTCCATCATGTTTGAGAGATGCGATATAGTTATATATAGATAGCTCTAAAACTGGATAGGCATTTGTAAATGTTTTAGCAGTCTAATCTGACTTTTTAGCCCTAGTGTTACCAGTGGCTTGCATGAATGTTCTTGAGTGGTGTGAAAGGAGTTTTCCACTGCCAAGAAAAGAATTTCTGAGAATTTAGGTGTTTCTGAGCTCACCAATTTGTCCCTTCCTTTTAAAAATGTACCAAGCTGTTGATTGTGCCACTGCTAAAGTTTCTGCTGAGGTTTATGCATTATTTATATACCTCTTGAATTAAAGCTGATAGTCTTTATTGCTTCATTTCAAATCCACTGAGGTGGTATATAGAGGCAAAAGGACCAAACGTGTGTCACTGTCCAAATACTTCTTGGACTGTATACTGTCTATACTGGTACTGGTGCCACACAATACATTTACATTCATAGCATTTAGCTGATGCTCGTATCCAGAGTGACTTGGTTGCTTGTATTACAGAGATGGGCCAACACAGTATTAGGAGGCTTGGCCAAGGACTGTTACTGGTGTAGCGCAGCATAGTCACCCAGACTGGGAGTCAATCCCCAGTCTCCCAAATGTTGTGGGAGCTCACTGGCGTTGCGTATAAGTTGCGCCACACTAACCACAGTACTGAAGTTCAGTTTTAGCAGTGTAACGTATTGCTAAGTTGGAACTAGTATGTATTTATTTATTTTATATTTTAACTTAATCACATCTGTGTATGTTTGTGATCCAAATTCAGTCACAATTATTGTATTATGACCATAATTCATAATTAGTGTCCTGTGTCATGCTTTATTCCAAAAACTAAAAAGTCCTGGGTAAAACACATAGCATTTCACATGGTCTTGGGTTGTCCTGTCATGTGTAGCTTCTTTAAGGTCTGTCCACAAATTCTTCAGGTAGTCAATGGCAGATTCTGAGGTATGTTTTGGATCATTATTCTGTTGCAGAAGCCATCCTCTTTACAGCTTCAGCCTTTTAACAGAAGGTTTGACATTTGCATCCAGGATTTCCATTCTCCCTTCCACCCATGCAATATTGCAAGAGTGCCACTGGCGGCAACACAACCCAAAAGCATGACAGACCCACCCACATCCCTCACAGTTGGTAAGGTGTTCTTTTCATGAAATGTAGTACTTTTTACTCCCAATTCACTCTACTTAAAAGTTTCTGAGAGAAGCTCAAGGACAAGGACAAGGACAAGGTTCCTTTTTTAGGACTTTCCATGAAGATTGGTTGAGCAAGCAACACTGCACAGTGGAATAGTGCACCACCCACTTGACTCACATAAACCTTTCTCAAGGTTCTTGGCAATCATACAGAAGTTTTGATATGACTGCCTCTCCAGCACAGCAGACGTTCTGTCCAACAGTTTTCCTGTTTTTCCAGACCTCATCCTGACTTCCACAGTTCCCCTGAACTGCCATTTCTTAATTAAATTCCGATCAGATCTTTAGACAATTACTTAGAGGAGCTTATGCTTGTTAAGTGTTAGTACAAGATCTGAAGAGCATGAAGAGTATCAGATCATGGTTTCTATGTATAAATGGTGACATGCCGAGGCCTGATTTACTCCACCCCCATCCTTCACATTTGATTAGGTGTTCTTTTCATCAAATGTAGTACTTTTTTTCCTCCAAATGTACTTCATCAGTCCACTTCATCAGCAGGTTGATCAGGCTTCTCTAGACGTATTCTAGTGTTCTACTTCAAAAGTTGAGTTCAGAGACAAGCTCACGGTCAAGGTTCCCTTTCAAGGTTCACTTTCCCATTAACATTGGTTGAGCAAGCAATGCTGCACAGTAGAATAGTGCACCACCCACTTAACTCACTTATACCTACTTGAAGGTTCTTGGCATTGAAGAGCATCAGATTTTGGTTTCTACTTACAAATGGTGACATATGCCTCAGACCTGATTTAGTCAGATCCTTTCTGAGACCTTCTGGGAAATAATTTAAAGTGTCTATATGTGCAGTAGTAGCAGTAAGGACTCCTTCTTCCAAATCCATTTTACTTTTTCACCAGTCAAGTGTAGATTGTCCAGAACTGGCACTCGTATCCTAAAAGAGCCTGTCACATACCAAGCTTTACCAGCGGACCTCTGCAATCATTTTCTCCGCAGTTCTCAAGAACTCCCAATCCATTAAGCGCACACCCTCGACAGCGCACACACTCGATCGTAAGTCAACCTGCCAGCGGCGAGTTTGACCTCTTCGACCTCTCTTCTTGCAGCGCTCAGAGAGCGTGACTGTGTCCTTGCCTCTGCCCTTTCCCAACCAAACTAGCAGTTCTCAGTGGAGGAGGAGGAAGGAGGCAAAACAAAGGCCCACTCAGGAGGGCAATTGCTGTGCCACTTCAATCAGCCCTTGATTTGAATAGAGGGTGTCAGTGATTGGGCTCCATTGTGCTCGATCGCGCCCTTCTCTCTCTTGCTTGCCTGCTCCCCTCTAGAGCAAGGAGACGAAAGGTGGGAATGATTCTGCCGAACCGCCCCGATAATGGCTGACCTTCAGCGAGTCCCCACACACTGCATCGAGGCCGGTGATTGCGGGGCCCACGCGGCGGGAGGTGGATTTTAGGCGCTAAAGCGTTTTGGCCGTCAGTCAGGTTGTATGTACTAATCACCTGTTCTTTCAGGCTCCTTTATCGTGGCTTTGTTTCTGAGCTGGCGTCTCCTTGTGAGTAAGCTGAACTGCGGCTGGTGGTATGATTTGAAAATTACTAGCCACCACTAATGACAACTGGTAGATTTCAGGCACTGTGAGTCAGATTACTGGCCCAATTATCCCTTAAACACTTCTTGCTTGTCTACCCCTTCTGAAAAAGAACAGACAGTGTCTCAGCAAAGAAAAGCACCCAAGACAACATAAGAGATACTCACATGACATCAGTGCAGGCGATGCAGGGGACGTGCCGCACGTTAGCCATGATGAGGTCTAGTGCCACTGATGTGTCGTTGTCGCAGGTGGGATGGGCTGCACACTTCAAATAAAACTCCTACACAAAGACAACAGACATTCACCCATAAAATACAGTATTTTGAGGGTATACCTATGTGTGCTTCCTACAGAGTCGAGGTTGTGCTTTTAATCAATTATTTATTTATATATATTTCCAAAATCTGCACTAGCCAATCGTATCCGTCATTGTCTGTCAGAGTGGTTACTCCGAGTTGTGCCCTTCGGCAAGGCAACCTAAAGCTAAGCCCTACTGTGAAAATGGACATGAGACTCTCTCACCGCCACTCGGCCATCGCAGTCCTGTGACTGGCATACACCATGAATCCTGTCTGGGAGAAGGACATCGTCCCAACATGACGGCCCCTGCAAGAAGGAAAGACAATGTCAGGGAGTGTTTTTAAAACTGCCCTAAGCCTAGCCAACTACCAACGAATTTAGCACTTGAAATCGCCATTAAAATAATGCCATTTTCTTGCAATTTCACCTTAATGGTCAGCACTAACGTTAAGTGCTTGCTGAAAAAAGGCTGAAGCTAATTAGGAGAAAGTGGGTGGCACAGTGAGATGGATTCACAGAGCATTAGATCAGAGATGACTGTATAGTGGGAGCTGATGTGTTTTTTTTGGAAATGTCTTAAAAGCATTTCAGCAGGAGTGAAAGATCAGATGATGATGATATAACATTACCAAGATAAATTATGCCAGGATACACTTTTCATATAAGGCCTTTTTTCTTATGGAACTCTTGATTATGTGTCCCTTTGCAGGTGCAACCCTATCAAGTAAGCATTTGAGTCCACTCGTCCACTAACTGTCTGCATCAAGTCCAAGCAGAACACTGAACACTGACTGGTTCAACAGATTGGATGGAACACTGGGACACTGACCAACCAGTAAAATCACCTTCAATCTTCAATCTGGAAGGTACAGGTGAAATGCAGCGATGGAAATGCATAACGTCTACCTGAAATGTGTACCCAATTGGCCAAAAAAAAAGGACAGAAATTGTCTCATGAGCCTGTGGTAATGCTCACCTGAGAGGATTGTCATTGTCATTGTGTTATTAAAGCAAGAGGACAAAGAACCAAGCATTAGAGAAGAAAAGACACATTGGACTGATTTCCCTGTCCAGTAAGTTTATCATGGGTAGCATCAGTTCTTAAAAATATTTAAGAATGCTGGATCCTGGGTGTCGCAACTGTCTAAGCGCTGGCTATGTCTCACTCTCCCTCAATCACTCAAGGACAGTGTTCAGCTGTTCAATGACATTCAAAGACAACACAAAAGGATTGGTGGTTGGGTGGCTTCAGGAAGCACATGCTAGCCTTCACACTCCCAGTGATGGAAGTATTGCAAGATCCTAGCTAGTGGTAAAAAACTTCAACATGACAGAGGTGGAGAGAAAGTTGTAACCCTGAGAAATGCTCAATATGTGAAATGTCGACTACAGACGTCATCCAACTCATCATTTGACAGCACCGTGACACTACTATGTACATCATGACACATGCATTACTCAGTCAAGTTCTCCTATATCCTCCATTCTCCATTAAACCTACAGCGCATATTCACTTTCTCCACCTGTCCTTTTCTCTCAGTCACACTGTCTTGCTCATCCCTCTGCCAGATTAAGACACTCTTTCCATCCATAATTGTTTGGGGGCAATATAATCCCCCCGCCCTCTCCCAAACCGTCTGACCAAGCCAGGCTGATTAGCATAAGCATTTAAACATTCTGACAGGGGCCTTAATAAGCCAGAGAAAAGGTTAAGAAAATCATTACTCCCCCCACATGGGAGGCTGTGGGGGTGGGGGTGGGGTGCGACGGAAGGATGGAGCGAAGGAGGGACGGAGGAGAAGGATGAATCCAGCGTGCCGTGCTGGTGGGGCCTGGAGATTACACGAAGACACCTGCTAAGAGACAGCGAGGAAAGGTCACACACACCCCTGGTGCATCGGCTCAAAACACGCTCTCACACACACACACACACACACACACACACACACACACACACACACTGTTCTCTCTCTCACACACACACCTCCATGTGAATGTAAATGATTAATGAGAAAAGTGGTTATGAATTATTCACCAACACACCTCCTTCATTGTTCACATCAGTCTCTCCCTCTCTCCTCTGCCTCCTACCTCTCTCTCTCTCTACGGACAGGAATCACCATCACAACCCCACAAAGCCTTAATTACATTATTGTTGAACAAACAGCACTGTGTCTCAGAGCCAGCTGTGAAGATCTGCCGGCCGTGGATTGAGCGGAGAGTTCTGGTCTCGCGCAGCCATTCCCAGCACGCCGCGCCTTTATTGGCCGGCGGACGACTTGCGCACGCCACACTCAATTACAGACACTTCGAAATCAATGAAAACACACACACACACCTCTGCCACCAACAAACCACGCGCGCGCACACGCACAGACAAAACACACCCTAAACCAACATCACAGACATCGCAACACTACACCAACTCAGGGCTGGAGGACAGCAGTCATACATATGGCAAACGTCTGGGGACATGGTGGCTCCTGAGCACTGCAGCATAAGCGCTGGCTCGGTCATCAGGAGACTGTGAGTGAGTTTGATCCCTGAAGGTGCCACACCCATTTGTGGCCGATCGTCCATAACAGCATAATAGGCAAAATTCTTTGTGGGTAAGTAGGCAGGGGGGACAAGCTCTTTCTGGATGGCCCTCCCTCTTCCCCATAGTTCAGCCCAATACTAGCAAAACAGGCTTATTTTAGTTCTCCTCCAAGCGTGTTGAGCGACAATTTAGCTTCTTTAGCTTCTCGCGAGCCTAAGACTGCATATGTGCTATCCCTGGTTTGGTAGAATCATATATAATGAGAGAAGGCCCAGCTGGAGAATTTGCCACTTGACTAATTTGTGGAGAAACATTTTAGGAGCATTAAGCTTTTGCAAAAGCAATTAGAAAGCTGCTCAAATCTTTTATTCTTCATTTTCTTTGTAAAAAACTGCTTAATGAAGGCGCAAAATGACAAACGCACTACCTTGAGAATAATGGCAAAGCCCACACGCTTTCCTTTCCTGAGGATAAAAGAACACTCGAAGCTTTGGGATAAAACAGATGTGCTAAAACAATAGCTTGGAAAAGAAAGTCTTCAAATCCTTACTGTCAGTAACTCAAAAAAATCATCCATCACAAATGACCAACTACTTCTTGCAAACTGTAATGGTATTGCTTTATTTAATCTGGTATTATTTCACTTAATCGTGTCATTTCTACAATCTCATCAATCATTACTTTACTTCTACATTACTCTCCAACTCCCATACACATCTGTACCAACAGCAAAAAAAAAGGAAGAAAACTATCTTTGCCTTTCAACACCAGATTAACATGCGTGTGCTTCATTAACACTGTATAACACACAGCCATAACATTAAAACCAAAGTCAAGTCAAGAGAATAACACCGATTATATGGTTACAACGACATCGGTCAAGGGGTGGGTGTATAAAACCTTGGCAAAGGCCAAATCGTGATGGCTAGACGACTGGGTCCAGAGCATCTCCAAAACATTCGAGGTGGTCCTGCTATGCAGTTGACAGTACCTACTCAAGGTGATCCAAGGGTCACAGGGTCATGGGCGCCCAAGGCTCATTGATGCAATCCATGGAGGCCCCATCTTGCAACCTACAGGACTTAATGCTTTAAAACTTTAAGGATCTGCTGCTAATGTGGTGACATTACCGGACACCACCGGACACCTTCACAGGTCTTGTGGAGTATATGCCTTGATAGGTCAGAGCTTGTTGGTTATTCTTATTAAACCTGTAACTGTACAATTGAAAACTGTAATGCACTACTTTGTTACTTTGTACATGTTACCATTGCATAGCATAGCCAAAGTATATGTAAATATAAGGTTTATGGAAATAAAATCTACATTTTTTAGAAAGTAACAGTTCAAACAAACAGTGGACAATATTCATAAAGACCTTTGGGGTAGTACTGACAGGCAGAATTTAGAGGACTAGCACCAGAGAGTATCCTTCAATTTTTGTGAGACTTGAGTTGGGCACAGTGTGTTCTGAGTGGCAGTAACCTAATTAACACTCTTTTTCCTCCTGTTGCTGAGTTGCAAGTCAAACACGGCAAAGGCTTTTCTTCCTGTAGGACTTTAAGGTGAAGAGCAGCCAAAAACGCTAAAACTCCCATCAATAATGTAGAGAGCTGTTTTCTTCCAGGGCCAGGGTCTGGAGATGGAGTGTTTGAAGATGCTGGCACAGACCTCACCCTAAGGTTCACAGGCAAACGACGCAATGCAGCGAACAGTTGTGGAGGGCGATAGCGGACTGACTGACATCCCTGCTTATGCTGGAATCTCTTATGCTGGAGTTTTTCTTCCCTCAGACCCCCTTTTCCCCGCATATCAGGAGAAACTTCTGAGGAAGCAGTTAGGCGAAGAGAGCTGGCAGCCATAGCCGCTAAGAGGATGCTGAGAGCCAGCAGCTTCAGCAAGAGATTGGCAGGGGGAAGCGGGCAACGCTGGCACCCGGACAGCAGACGAGCGGCCCCTCAGCGCCTGGGACCACCCTGAGCGGGAAGAAGAGGCAGGTGCGGCTTAGCGACTTGTCAGTCAGCCTTTTCCGGACGGTGCCGGACGTGGAGCGGCGGAAAGGCTGCCCACATGCTGGGAGTGGAGCTCCATACGGACATGCAGATAACAGCAGCCCCAGGATGATGGCGAGGGGGGCTGAACCTTCCCTCTTTGCCCCAGTGGAGGCGTTGGGACGTGGGCTTGTGTTTGAACACGTCGCTCTCGAGGCTAAGGCAATGTTTCTAAGGCCAAGGACTGTTTGTCACTCAGCTGTCCTCAAGCAACAGAGCAAATGTTCTGGTCAAAACTTGCTCCTGAGTCTTTGCAGTAATTGATCACTCACTGTAGAAGCTGTAGAAGTCGTAGGGGGCACAACGCACCAGCTTTTACTTTAAAATGCCAAAGAGGAACCATGTTTGATTCCTTGAAGAACAGATTAATGAATGGTTCTTTAGAGAAGGTTCTATGTGAACATCTCTGTGAACATCAAGGTACTTGTAACATCTCACCAGGCATTCCACCAGAAACGCTGGCTTTGTCACATTCATTCCTCGTTTTCTCCTTTTATTGCTTTTATTAATTGAATCATGGTCAATATCATTTGAATGTTCTTTACAAGAATTTACCAATAACCTCCTTAATGCCACAGTAAAACAGAGGAAGGCTTATTTGGGCAGAGGTTAAAAGAAATTCCCTAAGGATTTGATCTGATTCAGTATTCAGTATGAAAGAGAACTATGACTTTGGAGATTTATTTTCCAGCAAGACAATAAACAATAAAAGGGGGAAGTGGGTAACTTTAAAAGACACCGTAACTCATTAAAATCTGCTCCTTGAATATTTATTATGGTAAAATGCATCAGTTCAGCTCCTGAAAGCCTAACCAATGGGAGTGTTCATTTGGCTAGAAGGAGGAACAAACTCTGATTGGACAAAGCAAAACTACTGGTGTAAAACTTTATTTTTACTTTATTTTTAAAACTTTACTTTATTGCATAGGTTTCCTCACTGATGGGAGTGAGGAACAGTTCATAGGAACAGTTCCCACGTTCTTACTGTTTCTCAGAAATGCTTTTCAGGATGCCACAGAGGTTTGTGAAGGCAGTATATATCCAAATGCATCTCTGACCTACTATAAAGGTGAACCCATGGACCACACACAGTGCTGACACTCAATTGTGCACATACAATTTGTATAATCTCCCTTGCCAATAAAATGGGATGCTCTAAAGCAGCTGTACCCAATGTAAAAAACATAGAATGCCCCCCAGGTTTGTTCCAGCATCTACTGTAAAGTCATCCTAGGACACTAGTGGCTGTTAGTGCAGCAATGGGAGTCCAAATCCCAATTAATACCCTTGAATAAAATAAAACGTTGTATGAGAAAGTGTCTATTTTTGAATGTTTAGTAACTGTTACTACACTTTTACAAGTTACTTTTTACTAGTAACTTTTTCCAGCATGTCTGTCTTTATAAGGGAATCGTAACAGATGAGTCTCTTGCAGCTGAATCACATATAAACTTACCCGACTGAGTGTAAGGGTTCCTTGCTTGCAGGTTCTGCAGCGGACACGTAGCTTCCCAGGCTGGACGGCCCTGCACACCGTCTTACAGAACACATAGAAACTGCTGTGGGCTTTGGGCTCTGCGGATACAACCATAAGCAAATTAGCACAAATCCAAAGCACACTCATAGATTCTCCCTAACTACACGAAACCCATCCACAGCTGCTCTACTGAACCTATAGCTGAACTCATTCCACTCAGACAGAAAAATATGCACGAATAGCAGCTCTTATCCATGGAGGACATTCGGAGGCAGCATTTGGAGTGGAAGACAAGGACAAAGTCCATCAGGGAGTCTGGAGACGGACACAAGCAGGGGACAAAAGAGCTGCAGATCCGGTTAGCCAAGATTGAACGTAAGCAGACATCTTCAAGGCGAATGATATTGTAAAGAGGGGACATGTCCTGTCTGGATGCTCCACCCTTGTCAGGCTCACAATAACAAACGCACTCACATACTGGGATCAGCCGTCTCATTAGGGCTAAAAGCCTGGGACGGAGGAGGAAGGATGCAGTACCTGACACGATTCCCTATAAATCCAGTGCAGAGGGTTTTATACGGCAGGCCAGGTCTAATTTATGATTTTGGCGCGAGCGCACTCCATTATGCTAATGCTTTTAAAGCAAGGGTAGAGGAGGGTTAGATAAAGGAGAGCTGGCGATTGGGTGGAGCAGCCTGAACGGGCGGGGTGATAGCTGCGGAGGTGAGAGGACAGAAGGACAAACGGAGGACAACTTTTAAAAGCATCCGCTGCCATTGTGGAGCGTGACAGTGACTGCATTGCAAAAAGCCTGCTACGTTCATCAAAAAAGGCCTGGGTTCTTTCAATCTGAGTAACATTCACTCTTCGAAAGGAAAACGTCTACAATAGAGGGAGCTGGACTGCTCCTACAGCCAAGATGCAGTGTCTAGTGGAGAGCAGGGTGGGAAATGTGAACTGCTGGACAATAGCTTGTGAAATGTGTATATTAGCGTAGAAAAGTCAAGAGATCTCTTACTTAAATATGGACGTACAGAACTGGTCAGCTCAAACTTAGCTGACCAGATAAAGGTCCATTATATTTGCTCTGCAGGAGACTAGAACTAAAACAACTTATTAGTGTGGAAATAATAGTCAAGTATGCCTAAGAAATCAATGGAAGGCATCACTTCTTATTCTTGCCTGCATGAATGTTATGGGCAGAGGGGTTCCGTTTATGACTTTTATACAGGAAGGGATTACTGACCAGGCCAGTGCTGCACAACAGTGACATCATCACAGATGTGGGTATCAAACCCACAACCCTGTGATCAATATGCCAGCACTCTAACTACAGAGCCACCGCTGCGCCATACAAGAATAAGAATGCTGACCTGGGGTCAACTTTTGACTTTTATACACAAGGAATTACTGACCAGGCCAGTGCTGCCAAACAGTGCCATCTTAGCAGACATGGGCAATCAAAACTAAGAATACTGATCATTGGTCAACTTTGAACTTTTATACAGGGAGGGATTATTAACCAGGCCAGTGCTGTCCAACAGTGCCATTTTACCACACATGGGTATCGAACCCACAACCCTATGATCAATAACCCAACATTTTAACTACAGAGCCACTGCTGTTCCAAACAAGAATAAGAGTGCTGATCTGGGGTCAACGTTTGACTTTTATACAGAGAGGGATTACTAAACAGGCCAGTGCTGTCCAACAGTGAAATCTTAGCAGGCGTGGTCATCAAAACCCACATCCCAGTGATCTGGTGCAAAGGAAAACTGTCCTGGAGATACTGAATATTGCACTGTTAAATACAATTGGATGTACATGATAAAAAAAATGTCCCCATATGTTGATAACTGTAGCCCAATGAAACGTCCAATCAGCTATGTAGGTTGGTGAAACTATAGCAGGGTTGTCAACGGCCCTGCATGAGAGCCCAGATTGTGAGTGTAGTACAGTACACTCTTGCATTTGTCTAGTCAAGCTTGATCAGAAATGTGAAAAAGTCTGTCTGATTGTGAAGGCAAGTAAAAATCCTACTAAAAAGAATTGATTTTTTTTTTTTTTTTTTTTGATCGACTTGATCGACTTGAGATGATGTACCCAGACTATATGCTGTGGCTATGTACTGACAATGGAAATGAGGAAAACTGCACTCTGAACATGGGGTACATTTTTTTTTTTCAGTCTCATAACTATGTATCCGATTCGTAGTATTTACCAAATAATTCAGTTAATGGATAATAGGTCTTCAGACTAATAACTGAATTATAGCACTATATGGTTCATAGGATTAAGGTCTAAAAAATAGTTTGAACCGGTCAGTGAAACCACAAATTTAGGCTTGGCCACCCTGTCACACACGCGCGCGCACACACACACACACACACACACACACACACACACACACACACACACACACACACACACACATATATATATACACACATAGCGCTTTGGGTTTCTACCTGTTTCTGTGTCTGAGTCCACTGCGCTGGAGTTGTCTGTCTCCAGGATGACTGCCAGGCCAGTTGAGGTGGCATGCAGCCGTGAGGCACTGAGGTCCAGTCGGGTCAAACTGTTCACCCCTCTGCCCAGTCTCTGCTGCAACACTAGCTCAGAGTGTCGCACTGAACCGGTCGGAGGAAGCACCACATGAACAGTGCTCTGCTCTGGAAGATCACAGCCCTGCCAGTGTGGGAGAGACAGAGAACGAGAGACAGAAGGAGGAGGAAAGAGAGAGAAAGAAAGAGAAAGAGCGAGCCTGTCAGTACTGTCAAAATACCTGGCCTGCTTAATTCCCAGACTAGACCAAAGACTTCTGACCTGTAAACAAGACATACACACATGCAGGCAGCTTTCTTCCCACACTACAATTCAAACATTAGATAAAATAAGTGTCATTAAATAGTAATGATTTATTTCAACAACATTTATTAAGATTTAAAATTTAAAATTTAATTCAGAACACAAACATATGAATTTTACAGGTCAAGCAAAGTTTTCAGTGATTCCAGGTTTGACAAGACATAAGTGATGACAAGTGAGATGAAAATATGCTCCATAGATAGATAGATAGATAGATAGACAGATAGACAGACAGACAGACAGACAGACAAATAGACAGACAAATAGACAGACAAATAGACAGACAGACAGCTAGACAGACAGCTAGACAGACAGCTAGACAGACAGCTAGACAGACAGACAGACAGGTAGATCGATAGACAGACAAATAGACAGACAGACAGACAGACAGACAGGTAGATAGACAGGTAGATAGACAGCTAGACAGACTTTCTCCTCCCAAAGCTTTCACAGATAACAACACACCTCTCCGGGTGGGCGTCCTTACTCTCCCAATTCGCTAGTGAGTGTGCATGTTCACTGCCAGGCAGAGGTTGAAAAGCCATGCACTGCTACTTTAAATGACTAACACACAACTGACACTAAGCACTTTGCCCAAACCATTTTAACCAAATCAGCAAAAGGAAAAGCTTTGGCTAAAATCAGGCAATAACCTCAATAAAACACAGGCAGAAACACACTGCTGCCATGGTTTTAGCACTAACAATACCAATTATTCACATAGATTTAAGGGGCTTCTTGTATTCTGCATTTTTCCCATGAGGTCACCTTACCAGATTCATGAGGTTTTTTACTCTAAAAACAATTGTGATTAATTTTTTACATGCCCATTTTTTTTAAACCTCTCTTTCCACCATATAAAGAAACAAGCAGTTCTCTGATCCTGTGTCTGTTAATGCAGGTCCTTCACAAGCCATTTCTAAAAGAACACTCGTAGTGTAGACCCGTATAACCGTACACTGCCATACATCTGCAGATTCAGCTGCTTCCTTCACTCTGTGGCCTTTGACACGCCCAAATGCAATCACTCCATTTTGTTTGGCTTGCGACCCATTTTCCACACATCCAACAAGACACTCACTGCACTGTACCACCTCTTCTCAACCTATGAATTTATAGCCCAATCGTCTTTGTGCAAAGCCATCTGCAGGAGCCTAAAGTTACCAATACCTTAATCACGCAAAGAACTATTTTCTTGTCTGGGGAGCTCATGAACTGTGTGGACTGGGGAGTAAATCGTACCTTTTGAAAGCTTAACAATGCTTACACAGTACTTCAAACTGTAGCTGCAAATCATAAAAAGGGAGACTTTGATATTTTGGAGAAATGGAAACCAAAAATCAAGCAATGCAGGTGAAGACGTAATTTAAAAAAAAAAAAAAAAAAAGACAAGTAGGACAATTTCTTGATGAGAGAGGGAGAGCTTGTCCAGTGGCTATCAACCTTGTTCTTATTCATATTATGACAATGATAGGAGCTGGACAAAGAGTGCAATCAAATCTAAATTGCTTTCAGCATGATCAGTGAGGAAAACTAGTAGGGCCTACTTGCACTCAGCCACTGAATGGATTAGACAACTTCAATCACCAGTTCACCTGATTGAACATTACATAGTACTGAATAGCCAAACCAGATAGAACTAGATAAAGACTGTAATTAGTCAACCACACAATGTTCTCAAAGTTTTAATAGACACTGGACCTTATTCACCAATCCGTTCTTTTCCACTTACATGGTTTTCACAAAGATTCAGACCGTCATCAGTGTTTTTGAGGACAATGGGATCCATCATTATAAGAAAACTGCTGCAAACAATCCTGTGGTTTAAAAAAAACACCTCATGAATCTGACGTAGATTTTGGTTTAGCTTTTTTGTTTGTGAGAAAAACGTCACGTAAACTTTGCGTAAGGGCTCTTGGTGCAGATCGGCTTTTGACCATTGCCATCAAGTACGGAGGAGTTGGTTCATTCTTGGCTTCGTAAGCCTGCAGCAGGGTTTTGAATCTGATGTGGGCAGCAGCTACTGGAAGCCAGTGAAGAGAACCCAGCAAAGGAGTTACACGGCTGAGCTTAGAAACACTAAAGGCAACCTATGCTGCTGCATTCTGGATCAATTGCAGGGGCCTGATGGTGCGTATAGAAAGACCGGTCAGAAGGGAGCATTACTAGCATTACTAAAAGCATTACTAAATCAAAGTGATTTTACTCTGATTTCCATATCAGTGCATGTTTGAGCTCTTAAAGCTACAGCAATGGGAGGCTCCCAGTGGCCCAGTGGACCAAGGCTCTGCTGGTTCGAATCCCAGGATATGCTGCTCGCCATCAGCAGTCGGAGTCAGAGAGAGCACAATTGGCCTTGCTTTTTTAGGGGTGGGTTGACGGCCCTTCCTTCCCACATCACTCTTAGGGTGACTGTGTCAGTCAGCTGTTGTATCAGAGCTGCCTCGCGAAGCTTTCCTCTGAGCGGCAGTTTGAAAAGAGGCAGAAAATAGGGGTAAAATTCTAAAAAGAAAAGGGGGTTCCTAAGAACATCCACTATTCACAAAGTTGTGTGTTTACTTCATCAGAATCCAAGAAGACATCCCAAAACAGCACAGACCTGTGTTTTTAACTGAAAACCTGGTTTCTATATAAATAGCCCACTGCCACTTTCGCCACAGACTGCTAGAACACATCACATAATTAACAGCTTCTGCTCTCGCGCTCTAACTTAACAGCACACACACACTATTGTAATACACGTCAAATTGACAGACTGATCTGCCTTGAAGCTAAATACAGCCAAAAACAGCTCCAGCAACTCTTGATTGGGCTTCTGGGGACACTGTTACAGGCGAAGCAGATGGGTTTTAGAATGCAAAAGCAGAGCGGCAGATTAACTCAATGTTCACTCTGCATTTTTCACAGAACCAAGACAAGACTTGACGTTCTTTGTGAGCTCTGGAGAACTGAAATCCATCGTTCCGGGGCCGCCGCCGCAGCCGCCACAGCCTGGAAAACTGCCGAGGCTGGAAAGGCCCCTCGCTCACTCACTGCACTGTCACCTCGCACTGCATTGTCTTAAGTTTCCGCCATACGTTTGAGAGAAGAAAAAAAAAAAACGGCAAACATTTCCGGTCTCAATTACAATGGAGGAAATTTGCAGCCACAATGCTAATCCAGCTGGCAAGCGCGCTTCAGACCACTGGGATTACAGCGGAGAGGAATAAACATGCCAGTCACCGAGCGGCACTGACACAAATCTGCTAGCGAACTGAAAAGAGGGGGAAAAAAATTAAACTTTTACAATGGACAGAAAATGGCACAGCCTCCCTCGGCTGCAGAAAGATTACAAAACACACTTGCGTGGAAATCTGTTGCCATGCTGCAAACTTTATCAAGCGCTGCTCTTTTGAATTCTGTTTTTTTATTTAATTTTTTTTTTAAAGATCATCCTCCACAATTCTGTACTTGGAGACATGCCTTGTGCCGCAAAAGTGTATTTCCTCTACATGTTATTGTACCTCAGTGGTGACTGTGTGGATTAGAACTAAGCCTCAGTGAGACACAATTGGCAAAACTTGTTCGGAAAAAAACAAAAGGCAAAAACAGCCGAGAGCACCGCTTCATCAGCTGTGAAAGTGTGGTGTAATATTTCACAAATGTGTTAAAAAAAAGAAGATAAGTAATATATTCTGATAAATTACTACGAAAGGGAAACACAGCCTCTGTAGAGAATTCAACTTAAAACACTGCATTTTCAGTAAAGACTCACTTATGCTCAATGTTAAACTCTGCGTTTATTTCGTCCACATTTGTGCAAATCCTTTGAAAGCTTATGGATACAGACAGAACGGAGCAGTACAACCAAAAACTGTGGGGGTAACTGTGTAGCCGAAAGTTCAAGCGAAACATGACTACTGCCATATCGGCAAGGCAAAGAAGAAACTCTGGCCGCTGATGATTTCGTCTTTTTTTTGTAGTAGTAGTAAGTACGTAATTGTGATCCTCCCACGACCATCGCCATGTTAGTTGTGGTCAGAAACCTTTGACTCTTAACTGCCCTGTAGTGGACGCCTTGCTTTACATCCATGCCAACATAAAGGCTGCATAGAAGTATGTGGGCAGTGACGGTTTACTACGTTTGACACTTGACGCAGTTATTTTTCTTACGTAAAAGGAGTATAGAGGCCCTTAAGGTTGTGTTGTTTAAGGTCTAGCCATACATTTTCTGTGATATTTAGGTGAGGGCCTGTTCTAAAAGCGTCAGTCTATGTATCCTCTAGGTGTCTTTTCTATTCGGTATAGAACCAGGGTAGCCCTTTAATTGAGAAACTGCAGCTTCAATCCCTAGTGATGTCACAGCCGTTCATGCAAGAAAGTATAAATCGCCTCCCTCTCTTCCATCATTCAGAGGTCGTCATATAGACGTCTGCTTGCTGACACAGCAGAACTGGAGGTTAGAGCTCTTCTCCAAAAGATTTCCACCAACCTGAATGCTTGACATCAGCATATCGTAGCTGTCACATAAAAAAACTGTTATTTAATGTTTGCTGTTTCTTTTTTTTTACTTTTTGATAATGTTAATATGTTCTTTACACTGTGTGAACATTTCATGATGAATAGACCAACAGGAATGCTCCAAAATGGCAGACAATCTTTTTATGCTTCTATTAACAGGTAAGGTTTTTTCATCCTCCTGTAAAGTTGCCATTTTGGAGATCAGAATCATCTAGATCTAGATTTTAAGAGGGATTTTCTTGTTTTTATGTAATAGCAATGTTATGCTATTTTACACTGTTTGCTACAGTAGCGGAATTTCTATTTAAGCGTCTGTTGCGCTGCTTGGCAGGAGTCCCACTCACAGGGTGTGGCGTATAAGGGTGACTCTTCTGTAATATTATCCCTAACCACTACAATACTATCAGAAATATGAAATTTAACAATATTACACATATGATAATTCTAAAAAAATAAAAAAGTATAATTTTTAGCTCACAGTATCATTAAGCCTTCTCTGAAGGCCTGGAAAAGCTTAAAAGCTCTGAAGCATGCACACCCTTAAAAAAAAAGAGGTTCAATCCCAGGTCAGGGTGCTTGCCATCAGCAGCCGGAGTCTGAGCGAGTACAATTGGCCTTGCTCTCTCTCTCCGGGGTGGGTTGACACAATCCTAGTGTGATGTTGGTCAGCACAGGCATCTGTTAGCTGTTGTATCCCTCCAAGTGCTTTGGCTACCTAGGAATGCTGCACATGTGTGGCAGGAGATGTGCTAGTCTTTACCCTTCTAGTGTAAGGGCAAAGTTAAAAAGCAGGGGGGGTTTGATCATGCTTCAAACCCTTTTCAGTACAATACAGAACCCCTGTTGCTTGGAGTGTAGAGTCTACAGCGTCTGGGCCGTTTGTTGCAGCAGGACCATGAGGCACTGCTCTGTGTCGACGGGAGTGTTCTCTCCATTTGTTTTGCTCAGGTCCATTTTCACAGTGCAAAAATTTGCGATGCAAATCAGTTCGCCAGTCACAAACAGGTTCTCGTTAAAAGCAAGAGGCTTATTAGAGAGCCCACGCACTCAGATAGGGGAAAAGGTCCTCGTCTGTGCAACAGTCCATATACACGTGTGATAATTTATTGCAGGGAAACATTGCGCTTGAACAAGGAAAGGGGGAAAAAAAATACATGAAATTAATTCGATCTGGTTCATTTTTCCCCCAGACCGACAGCGAGGATTGCCTTTTAATGACATCAACTTAATGAAGACCCTCTGGCTCAGAGTGAAGGAGCCACCAGACAAGAGCCTTTTTTTTACAGCGTAAAGTGAGAGAGCTGTAACGTACCCAGAAGCATCTGCAAAGATGAAGGCAACCGAGGCAACAGGGGGTTGATTAGAGAGCCCTATAGAAAAATGAATGATGAGTGCATGGAAATTACCATTGATCATACATCGCATGATGGATGTCTGAAGAGTCAAAGTTTGCCATCTATAAAGCCCAGGCTTGGTGGTTGTGGGATATTATACTAGTCGATAGCGCCGTATAGCTCTACGTCAGCACTCGGGTTTTCCCCACTGCATTTATAATCGATGGCAATGGCCTTACTCCATCAGCAAAGTTGACCCTTCTGATTGAACAAGGCCAATGACAACCATTACTTCACATGAATAGATTAGCCAGACTGTTGGACATGTCTTGCAGTGATGCTCTTTGTTTCTCTGATGCTGAAGGAATAACATCTTGTTGGTGCACACCTTCATTTGGTTTCACCATAGAACATCGCACAGGCCATTTTAAGAACTACTATAATGAAGGCAGATTCATCTTGGGGTTAATAGTGTTCATTCTCCCTGATAAACCTCATTTCTAGCAACTGACATTTTAAAATGTCAGTCCAGGTCAAAACATGCAATCACACCAATTCATCCACACATTAATATTCACACACACTCTTACAAAATAAAGGTGCTACAAATTAGGCTTGTAAGAAAATATTGATATATCAAAGTATCGCAATATTATGTTTTTTTAATACTGTAGCAATAGTTTAGTTTTAATAGTTTATCTGCAGGGAATCATGCCAGACAGTGGTTCATCTTGTGCTGTGTTTAAAATCGCACTGCTAGATAGTCTTCAGATCCCACTGTTGTGATAGGATAAAAAGTTAACTCAGATTTTTGCATATGATGGTGTATATGGTTTTTGTATAGACAGTATTCCTATAATTTTGTTTAGTAACACATGAAAGATATTATCTTGTTTACAGTCTTGCAATATGTAACAATATATCAAATTGTACCCCTGTATCTTGATACATATCGTACCCTACTACAAACTGGTTTTAAGAACAATGCCATAGGTGAACCACTGCAGTGTGTACTACGTAATAGAGATGTGTGAGTGTAAAGAACCTTATATAAATAAAATATACATTATTTCTAATTTTACCCTATTTACCCAATTTGGAAAGCCAATTACCCAATCTCTGTTTATGTGAACTCCCCTATCTCTAGCAGTGCCCTATGAGGGTGATGTCTCCTAATGTGATGCCACCCACCTAGCATTACTAGGTAGCCAGTGTACTCGGGGGAAAGCATCACGCTAGGAGTGATGTGGGGAAGAAGTGCCATCAATCCACCCCTGAGAGAGCAAGGCCAATTGTGCTCTCGCTGACTTCGGCTGCTGAACCAGCAATCCTCGGGTCATAGTGGCAGAGCCATTGTCCACTGGACCACTTACAGTCCGAGAATCAATCATTTGACGTAAAGGTTTGTAACCACTCTAAAGGTTCTTCACACACACACACACACACATCTCTATTAAACATTAAACATGGTTCTTAATGGAACCAAAAGAGGTTCCTCTATGGCATGGCTCAAGTCCTATGCATCACAAAATATAGTAAAAACATAAGCCTGTTCTGTTTTGTCTGTCTCCACCCAACCCCCAGCACTCTGGAGTATTATCAGGGTACAGTGAAGCTGTCGTGCATTCATTCTGCATTCATATGACCTTTTCCAATTATGATGTGCTCTTTGGAGAGCTCGATCAACAAGTCAGTGTTTTAAAGACAGGGATGCGCTGCATTAGCAATGACTTGGATCTTTGGAGCCACGCAGTGACAGAATTTCAATTTCAAGAGTGAGGAGACAATCAATGGGCCTGCCATTCAGAATCATAAGCAGCCCAAGAGACTTCCAACAATTTGCCAAGGTCATCTAGGGTTAAAGCTATCTCCCTATGTATCACACACCCAAAAAAAATATTCATCTTTGTGCTTTGCATGGAAGTGGCTCAGCACAACACATGCACTGAATATTAGAATGGGTTTAGCACAAACTCCACATCATTAACCACCATCCAACAACAAGAAGAACGCATGCTTTTCATTTGTAAAGCCGGGCCATGAGGAGGTACAGTAACTGTGCTCCACTGTACTGAAGTCAAAAATCACTTCAATCACTTTATTGGACAGATGAGCCAAAATGAAAAAAACAAAAATTGGATCTTTTAAAATCAGCCACTTTATATGTGCTTCTAGACTCTGATACTAGACACTGTACATGGTAATGTGATCACAATGAAAAAAGGTAATACTGAAATGATGTAAAGTGATGCTCATTGTTATCTTACACCCCCCTAAACAAACTATTTTCAAGCCTTCTGCCTGCGACATTTAAATAGCAACACTGCTTGCAAGTATTTATCTATGCCGATGGTTCATATCATCATAGCGTGTGCCAATTGGCAGCTATTCAAATGTTTACATAAACAATAAACAGAATACAAAATTAAATAACTGTAATTCTACAGGTAGAAGCTCCACCGCTTCAGCACGCCTTTCCAGACCGTGCGTGATGTGCCAAGTCAGACCACACCTGGCTCTTAAAGGGAATGGCGTGTGACACGCTGATTGGTTTATTGCATGTTACGCCCGAAACACACCCATGAATAAATAAGAGACTTAGTACATGCTAAGCAAAGACACACTGACACGCCCCTAAATCAAGCTGTGCGGTGCATGGTTGACAGCCTAAGATAGGGCCTTATAAGATTGTTTCTATTAAATGTGCGTGCACATCACAAGATGATCACCTGATCTTTGTAATCCTTGTAATCATCCTGTGTCAACAGAGGACAGCTGCTAAGCTAACAAGAGATCAGAAGCTTTTTAAAGCTAATGATAGCCCCGTTCACCGAGGGGATGTTACCTCTTCACATTATGACCCTGTTTCCCCTGGTTCACTCTGGATAAGACCAAGCCTCGTAAAACTGCAAGTGTAAACACACCCAGCAGTCTGACTAACTGGAGACACATTTAGATAGCAAGTGTAAATGCGCCCTGGAGACGCAGACAGACTACAGGTTAAAGGGCCAGGCAGATAGATCCTGTTGCAACTGCCTAGATTCACCATCAATTTAAAGAACTACAAAGATGTGTACTGAGACACAATACTTGGGGAACTTGGGGTTGAGCTGCCTGCACGGACTGTGAGTTCTCTGCACAGCAATACAAGTATACAACAGTTCCTAATGTCTATGGAGTCAATAGGTTTCTATGGGTGTTTTGAAAACAGTGATTAATTAGAAGCAAAGTTAACATCCTTGTGTTTCCTTTTTCCAAACAGAGCTCGATTTAGAGTTTGTGTTTAAGGTTTTTTTTTTTTTTTTTTTTTTAAATGGGCATAATTTTTAGCATTAAATGTATTCTAGCATCAAAAAACTGTGAAAGAAAACAATTTTAAAATATGATACAGCACTCACATGTGCTTTCAATTATTGAAATTGAAGTTTGTTTATTTATTTATTTATTTATTTATTTATTTTCAGAAGGAAATAAATTTGTGGGCCACCATAATTATTAGCTTGATGCTAACAAGATCTTAATTAAAAAATAAATAAATAAATAAATAAATAAAAAAAATTGATGACTTGTTTTTTTCCAGCTCTTGGTTGGAGAGGTTTCTCCAACAGCTAAACTTCACCAACATTAGGTAGGAGAGTGACAGCCTGCTTAAGCCATGACCGCGTTCTTGCAATCTACTTCTTGTAAGTCACACTAAAAGTACATGAGGCAGTCATTGTCATCAGTGAGGGGTAACACTGGCTAACTGATTTGCATATTGTGGTGGGGCTTTGTATTCAGTTACGTCATGCAAAGTCTAACTATGATAATATTTTATGATTGTCTGAAAAGCAAGAGTTTATTATAATCATAAAACAATTGATTTTGGTTTTTACAACAACAAAAAAAAGGCTTGTGGGTGTAATTACTTTTAAGCGGTAGTTATAGTGGATAACACTTCTCAGGTATTAGCTGCAAATACACATAGGGGTGCCCTAATTGCATACCAATTGAGAATACTAGCTAGTTTTAAGTATGTAGTGTGTAATACAGATAAAAGTGTTAAAGTATTCATGATGCACACTTCAGCCAGTCCGTTTTGAGTGTGGTTACTATAGAAACTATTATACCACAATGCTTCACAAAATAGAAAGGGAGGAGCTACTCATGTCTGGAACAATTATTCGAAATAATGGCCGGTAATAATGCTAGGGTGGTGGCGCAAGACAACTTGCAGTGCTATATGGCATATTGGCATAGCAACATAATATCACTAATATTTTTGCACTAACCTATCAAACCTTCACCATTAGGGTTGCTATATAGTGTGCAGAACTCAATTGGGATGCAGCCATTGCTAATTTGACATACAGTAATCTCCCGACCCAGCGATATCCTATTGTTATTCTAAGCTATAACAAAGCTACTATTAATTATTATTCATTAGCAAATGGCTCATTTCACTAGCTTAGATATTAACTATCCTAAAAAAAGTATAAAAAGCATGGCTGTTGTTTCATTCTGAAAGGCCAAGATATGAAAGAGCTGTTGGATGTTTGCAAAGTTGCTGTCTGGACTATTCAGAGCAGATCATATATTTTCTATGTGTTTAGCAGCTGCTGTAACACTACTTAGCAATGCTTACAACAGACATGGACCACAGAGCTAAACCAGCTGCTCTATAAAATGAACTCCCACAGTTTGGGACGAAATGTGAAGATGGTTGCTCTGGTGGAGTCAAGATGGACAAGCTTGGACAAGCTTGTGGCTAAACAGGCTGAGAACCACTGTTTTAAGGAACTCTGTATACCAGTGGTTCTCAGCCTGTCAACAGTGGAGTAACCATCCGGTCATAGTCTAACCGTGAAACCACGACACCACAACAACCCTGCTTTCAGCTTCAAATGTGAGCCCTCAGGATTCGAGCATTCGAGACCTGTAACGTAAACGTGACCTCTGAACCAGCTGCAAAAAAAGAGCTGCTATTCAAAGCTTCAATAAACATCATTAGCCGTGTTGAACATGCAATTGCAAAATGAGTCACAAAAGCTGGGCAACAACTCCAACCGCAGCAAATCTGTAGCAATGTCATCTGTTCAGTCAACAACAGAAAACAGGTGTCTTCGGAGAGCCAGGCCAGAGCGAGACTGCTGAGGCAGACAGAGACGCGTAGTGAAGCTCCTCGGCGTCGGCCTTGCGATGCGCGCAGGCAGATGGTGGGGAAAGCTGGGCTAAGAGAGGCAAAGCCTGCTAAGGCTGTGTGACTAATGTGAGCTGGGAGCTCCAAGTCCCTCCACAGCTCAAACAAGCACGTGAAACCCACCACGCGGCCGAGGACAACAGAGTCACATTCACACATTCACTGGCACTGGTAGCATGGTGGGGAGGGTTTGGGGGTGGGGGTGGAGGTGGGGGGGGGGGTAACAGCATAAAAGAGAAATGTCTGACTAAGAAACCAAATCACTCTTTTGAAGCAGCTCTTTTGATCATGGATTCATCGTTAGTGACAGGAACACTTTTCCAAACTTTCCATCGTTAGTGCTGAAGTGATTACCGGTGTGACCTTGGGCAGTGGTACGGACTGAACTGTATTGTGGCTTTAATGAAAGTTGCACCACCTGTAGCTCTTCCTCGTGGAACATGGACAGCGTAAAGTGCCCATATACTCTTTTGAAGAACCATTTGAAGCACCTATGAGAGATGATACCATAGAAGAACTGCATTTGTAATCAACATATATGAGTGTAAAGAACCTTTCAAGGGCCTACAGAACCTTCCCTTGATGTAAACACAGTTCTTCATAGAACCAAAAGTGGTTCCTCAATGTTACTGCTCAAAGAACCTTCAAATTATGCGTGTCCTACATTTCTATTGTATTTTATTATATTTCCTGTCGTCCACTGATGATATTTGTGAGGGTTTCTGGGCCAAAATAATCAAAAAATCATTTTCCCATGACTATTTCTAACCTCATGACTGTGCCTTTAAGAACAATCTGATTGGTTGCCCTGATTTAAGCTTTATTTAAAAATCAGGCCGAGCTGAATCACTTTTATACCTCCAGCATGAATGGGCGAGGTTAAACTGCAGTTGAGTAGACGGATATATGTAAATATGCCCAATTCCAATATGCCAATTTCAAACTGGGCTGTTTTTCAGCCTATTGTCTCACATATGGACTGTATGGACAGGCGTATGGACCTACCGCGAAAAACCTTGGGCCGTAAACTGTTTTTCGCTGTAGGTCCAATTCACATACACCAGCCCACTAGCGAAAGCCCTGTTAGCCATAGTCAAAGTGACATCAGGGGAAGCAAGCAGGTATCTGAGAGAGGCTAAGAAGTAACCCTTCACAGACAACCAGCTTTACCATTTGTTACATTTACATTGAAGGCATTTCGCAGATGCTCTTACCCAGGGTCACTTACAAAAGTGCTTCACAAAATACCCTTAGCTAGTTTGTAAAGGCTCGGATCCAAAAAGATACCTCTAAGCTTAGACGCTACTAAATACATAAGTCATTATGGAGACCACAATACTCAGCACTACACTTCACCCAAGTACTCCTGGAAGAGGTGGGTCTTCAGTCTGTGTTTGAAGACAGAAAGCAACTCTGCTGTTCGGACACCCGGGGAAAGTTCGTTCCACCACTTCGGTGCCAGGACAGAAAAAGTGCCCATCTTCCATGGATCTTAAAGGATCAAGCTGAGCCATACTTGAAGCTCGAAGGGGTTCTCTTCTGCGCGCTAACCACACCCCAAGGACAGGATATCAGCGCAATCTAGTAAGACTAGATAGTTAGTAATAGAGCACATCAAATTATTCATGAGCCCTCCAAAATCACCCTGTTTTATTCTAGGGCCAAATAGGCTAGTAAAACTGCATCTAAGCATTTTGTGCTTACTATTTCTACATCAAATCACAACTTTTAGGCAAGTTCTTCTTCAATTATGAGCCGTAGGTATGATTTTGATCATTCTGATGATGATTTTTATCATATCAGCAACTACTAATGATTCAGTAACTGCTATAAATGAATCAGTAACTTCTATCAAATGATATAAAATATTTGAAAAAACATTTACAAAATATAAAATAAATATAAAATAAATATAAAATAAATATTAAATATAAAAAGTTAATTCAATCATTTGAAGATGACCATCAACAAGCACAACACAAACAGGGCAGTACATGTTTATATGCTCAGAAAAACACTTACATTAGAATAAATACAAAAATTACATTAATACAAAAAGTGTATTACATTTCATTTCATCTATTACAATGTGTTTGTTCAACCACTGCCAAACCTCTCCTTAAGGAGGTCCAGCATTATATGTAGCATTCTGTTATACTGGTTCATCCATATTAACCAGTATTATCAATCGATTAATCTTAATGAAGCACTTCTGTTATCAGATAATCAATACGATAAGTGCTTCATTAAGCTAAATGAGGTGAGCTGCTGCTGGAAAATTTCCAAGTCAAGGTGAAATGTGAAACCAAACTCTAGTTCTTTTAACAAGCTAAAAAGATTCTAAACCTCTCTACTAAACATCGATTAACCTTGCAATAATGTTTGCTTGAGTTTATTCAAACAAACACACACAGCTAAGATAAATGGCTTTACTTAGTTGTCTATGAGCTTTATACACTATTGTATAATTTATAAAAAAATGTTTATTAATACTTAATTAGAATGACGGCCTTTAATTTTCCTCTTGCTTTTTAGCTTGTGTATACAATGATGCATGTGTAATCAATCAGTGATTCATCTTTTATAGATTAAGGTGCATTTTGAGGATGAAATATAAATGTGAGCTTCATTAAAATACAAGAACAATATGAATTCAGCTGTAAGTGGTGTTAATATTGACCATAATAAGGCCATTCTGATTACCACAACATACAAGTGCATCTTTAAAAGCTCTCATTCATTTACAGCAGCATTATGTGATAATTGCCATTTCTTTCAATTCTTCCTGGGCTGCCTCTACAGAGCTCCTGCTTTGAGCCACCCTTAAAGGACACGCTTTACACATGCATTCCTGGACAAGCTGAGAGGTACAGAACTACGACTCTGTTTCTGCAGCATTACTCCAGTTCTTGTGGTTCGTTTTTCCTGCCTGCTTCACCAAAGATACACATTGCAGCTTGTCGAGCCCACAGTGGTTATTCTGCCTATAACAGGTCGGTGGAGCATCGCCATGATTTTGAAGCTGTTATTCTGAGGTAAGAATGTCACGTAGTGTTGCTTTAAAATTGAACATCTTGATATTTTAGTAAAATATTACGTGATGTAGCAGCAGGGGTAGTGGTGGTGGTGGTAACGGCTGCAGTATTTATTTTGATAACCTATTACATTTATTACAGTCTGGATAGTGGAAAATATCGTGGCCAGGACTTGAGTTCACATCGTCCACTTCTACACCACAGCACGCACAGGGCTACACAAGGTCGAGACGAGACAATGACTGGCTGCGTGGTGATGCGGGATGGAGGGGAGTGAGGAGTCCTCTCAGACAGAGAGTCCTTAAGGCTGAAAGAGCCGAGTTAACCTTGAGAAAGTGCAGACTTGTCTCAGCTGCTCCTCCACAGCATATGGAGAGGCAGTGGAAAGACGTGAGACAAGCATTAACTCAAGAGTAATTGGCAACGAACAGCAGAAGTCCTTAAGATATCATTTCTGAGGAGTTCTAATACTAAAATAGATCTTTTGCCGCAGACAGAAGACAAGAGTGAGGGATGGACAGATAGTGAGGAACCGAGGGGGAAAAAGACGAAGACAAAGGGGGAAAGGTGGAGGGAGACAGAGAGTGATGGACAGAGACAAAATGGAGGTAAAGCTTTGGCAGGAAAGACAAAGAGGGGAAGAGAGGTGAGACAAGAGAGCCAATGACAGGCAGAGAGAGAGAGAGAGAGAGAGAGAGAGAGAGATACACAGAGTTGTTGCTCCTCAGGGATGTGCGAGCTAATAGAGCGCATTACAGCCAGTGCTCTTCTCGTCACTACAAATATCAGCCTGTGAGTCCCGAGGCACGGACAGATAAACAGCAGAGGCTGTCTGCGCCTACAGCTCTACACACACACACACACACACACACACACACACACACACACACACACACACACACACACACACACACACTTCACACCAAGCCGACAACGTGAGTGGACTCACAACACACAAAACATACAAACTTTATATATATATATATATATATATATATATATATATATATATATATATATATATATATATATACATACACACACAATATCAAAATGTAGGGTCATTCATGTGCCCACTATTCCTAATCAGTGAATTTAACCTCTGAATGCAATCATATCCTCACACCAATGTTCCAACATTTAGTGTAAAGCCTTCCCAGAAGAGCAGAGGTTGCCACTGCTTTCAGAAGAAATGTAGGCTAAGCAGGTGTCTACAAACCTTTGGACTACAAACTTTCAGGTTATAAAGCATCAATGCACACTCAACAATATTAAGACGATTATAAATGAACCGTTCTGAGACCACAGTTGGAGGTTTGTTTTAGGATCCAGTTAGAGGGTTCTGGGCTCATTTACCATGTCCTCATACTTACCATGTTCCCATACACAATTCTACACCCTAAACCCAAGCTCAGGTCCAAATGTTGCAGATTAGTGTAGTTGCCCCCTGGCCAAAAAATGTGTCACTTTACGTGGTTTAGCCCCTTAATGAAGAAAGGTTTATTATACACTAAGCTGTATTACTCTAACTTCAGGGACTTCTGTACAAACTGGACTTTTCTTTGCTAATAGAGGCTTGTAATGACACTTCAATAGGCGGTCAATAGGCTGTCTAAGGGGTCTAAGTAGTAGTAACTTCAGGCTCCTGCAGATGGCGCTGCACAAGGATGATCAAGCTATAAATACCTGTGTGGGTATGTGATGGGATTCATGGTTTCAGATGATGTTAATTATTGGCAAAAAAGGAGTGATTGCATTTGGATGTCCCAAAGGCCAGAGTGTGGAGGAAGTAGCTGAATTTGCAGGTGTATGGAAGCGTATGGTCATACGGGTCTACCAGCAGTGGCAGTGGTCATTCTCTTGCGTGCCACTCTGCTCCATATCTTGATGGTATGCAGTTCCTTGCGGAGTGATCATTCAGAAATTGGTTGTGAAGGACCTATGATGACTTCTGGAAGCAATTTTCATTTAGAAGCTGTGAAGCTCTGTCTGTCAAGTTATATATATATATATATATATATATATATATATATATATATATATATATATATATATATATATATACACACACATATATATATAAACATAATGTGGGAACCAAAGGAACCAGAGTTCCACCTGGAAAGCTGATGATGAAAGCCCTTAGAAAGTTAGAAACCTGCCATACTAAGCTTAGCTCAAGCTAACTGGCGTCTGACTATGGCAAATGCAAATAACACACAGAATCTTGGACTTCAGCTTTGAATGTTTAGCCTGAGTGGAACAAATCCTCCTCCAAACTCCTCACAATTTTTTTTTATTATCATTTTAAAGTTTGAATGCTTTATTATTCTATGAATTTCATACTTTTATACCATGAGAGATTCTTTTGGTGGGTCTTTTGTCAGTTTTGTAGCCAATTGCGGCCTAAAAATATGACTTATGAGTAAGTTTATATTCACTGTTTACATGTTACTGCTTAAAAAACACAAGAGGCTGTACCAACCACCTCAAGGAGGCGCTATACAACACTAGATGGAAATGAAAAATTGTAACTTGCAAGAACGTCTGTTCGAAATAATAAAAGATAAAAATTATAGCATTAAGCATTTGAGGGTTGTATTGAACCCAACCATATATCAAGTGCAGGGAGTGTACTTTTAGGTAAAGCTAGTCAAAACAGTCGGCTAAGGTGGCATTAGGGGTCAAATCCAAGCACTCTGATTGGTACACTCTTTTTAGTTTAGAAAAATGTGTGTACACTCTTTTCAGTGACATGGAGCACCATTGTACTGTGTGAACTATCACTTAGAAAGTTGAACACCTTCTCACACACACACACACACACACACACACACACACACACACAAACACAAACAGCAGGCCTGTGTCCATATTCAACCATCTCTTTTCTTCGCGACTACAGGCATGTGGTTACACTTGCTGCGTAAGCGTCTCGGCACCAGAGCAAGCGAATCCGGAGTTGCTTGTTAATGGTGGAGAGCAACAGAAGCTTTGAATGTCTTTTTAAAGCCCCAGATTCACACAGCTATCCCCTCCTGGGCCGGGAGATTACAACTGGATCCGTAGCAGTGAGGCAAAGTGCTGGCAGAAGCTCGCGAGCAGGTGAACTGCGCACATGGCGCATTAAGCACGCGTTGATTACAGAATCACACTGTGAGAATCACGCTACTTCAACACCAGCAGCTTGACACCCGAGCGCTTATACGCTGCGCTAATAACCCATTAGCTTCTCTACTCGCCAACACTTCCCAGTATATCACACTCACACTCACACAATAACCAGAACCAAACTCCTTAATTACCTGAGAGCTTTATCTGCGCCTGGCTAAATTCATTGCACAATGAAGCTGATGGAAATATGAATGAGAGACATGTAAATTCATTTGGAGAAGAGATGAGAGCTCATTAAACAAACCGAGCTAGTATAGTGCATATTGATTGCTCCAACAGTAAAGAGGAAAAGGTGACACGGTGATAGTTGATGACATTTCTCAGAGTGTGTGTGTGTGTGTGTGTGGCTCTCCAATGTAAATGGCACTCAGACAATTGAAATCAGCACAGAAATCCAGCAGTACTTCAGGGTCATACAAAGCAAAAGCAATCACAAACCACACACCATGTTAAACAGAGGGCGTCCAAATAATTGTGCCAGTAACCTGGTGAAATGAGAATTGCTCAGTAGAGGTATAGTTCGACCTGTATCACACATACACGCTGAAAGACATATGAGCGGTGAATAGCAGAACCCCCAATTAATTAGCACTGCCCAAATTATATTACATGTTAATAAAGGATAACCAATTTTCACTGCTTTTGCAGTCATGGCTATATTCTTTCCTGTACACAGATGATACATGATATACATATTAATACAGCCACACTGACCTGCTAAAATGACCGTTTCTGCTCACTTCATTTGTAATATGTGTATTGATGTGACATTCTTGGCTCGCTAGCAAAAGCATTTTGAGGCTAACAGAACATTTACTTAGGGAGAATGTGGAAGCAAGAGGAAAAAGTCTAAAAGCTAACACTAGGCCAACCAGATTAAGCACCACCTGAAGACCGGCTATTAAGAGCATGCACTGCTGGGGGGGGAGCCACACATCGTGGGGAAGCAGCTGAGGCAAGTGGGTGCTAGCCAGGGGCAAGGCTAAAAGCTAACCCTACCAGACCCTACTAAAATCTCATCAGCTAGTTAATTGCGTGCAAGGCCAAATGGCAACACTATCCAATACAGTTCTTGTGACAGCGGTGAAAGCTATGTCAGGATAGATCAAACATAAACATAAAACCGAACTAAGCAAACAGGACACAAAGAAACACAAACTGGAGATCAAACCAAACACTGTGAAACTAGCAAAAGAAACAAACAGGCCAAGCAAACATGGCACGAACCGACATGAATACACATGTACATGTACGAGACCAGACAAACAAACACTGGAACAAAGGGACTACACACCTGAGACTAACAAGAGGGTGGGGCTGCAGAGAAGGCACAGGTGGTAACACTAATATCAAGGTGGGTCTAGGACAGAGACCTAAACAGAGCCATGTAATGATGTGCACATGGCAGGGCAAAACACAGACACAGATCAGGAAAGAAATACACAAGGGCAAGACAAAGACACCTGTTACATATGCTATGCTGCTATGAGGCATCATGATGAAGTAATACGGCCAAAAAAAGCTAATCATTTTTTTACGGTCTGGATAGTGGAATTCTTTAGATTTTTTAAGAGCCACAAAAGGTTAGAGAATTAGCGTGTTTCATCCTGGGGCAAAATAACAGGGTTTGGGAATAGGCTTGTAAAACAGCAAACAAATGCTCCAGTTTTACTATTCTCCTACTCACCTAGTGTAGGCTACCAGTTGGCTACACTATTTTGGGCCCTGTGAAAAGATATTACACTGGGCACAACACCCCACCGCCACAGGCCACACCATCCCAGCCTGGATTCATAGATAGGGACCTCTCATCTGAAGCATATGATCAATTACACTGAAAGAATGGAAACCCTTTAGTAAAATGTTTAAAGCATAGCGTAGCATAGTACAGTCTTATCGGATGGTGCTGCTTTTCTCTCAGCGTCCTCTCAGAATGTGTGTGGTCAGCTTTTGGCTGGTCTCCCTATGCACCATCAGGCCCCTGCAAACTATCCAGAATTCAGTAGCACGGGTCGTCTTCAACGTTTCTAAGCCAGGTCACTCCACTGCTGCTTTCTTTCTTCACTGGCTTCCTGTAGCTGCTTCCCACATCAGATTCAAAACCCTGGCCTACAAAGCCATGACTGGACCAGCCCCTCCACACTTGATGGCAATGATCAAAAGCTGATCTGCACCAAGAGCCCTTCCAGCATCAAGTACGGCTCGGCTTGACCCGCCACTCGCTTTTTTCTGTCCTGGCACCAAAGTGGTGGAACGAACTTCCCCTGGGTGTCTGAACAGCCATCTTCAAACGTAGATTGAAGACCCACCTCTTCCAAGAGTACTTTGGCGAATAGTAGAGTACGATGGTCTACATATTGACATGTGTTTAGTAGTGTCTAAGATTAGAGGTATCTTAGAGGTAACAGTGTTTGAGGTTCATGGTTTGGCACATCTATGCACTGAACTCTCATTATTCCACTATGCCAAGGAAAATGCCGCTTTCCCATTGTAGGAGACCTTTAAATAAAGTGCATACACAGCGAAGGACAGCGACACACTGCTGCAGAGTTTGAGTGCTTTTCACCGAAGATGTCAATTGTGTTTCCACTGTCCTTCATGTCCTATAACCCAATTTTACGGATACCTGCATGCACCTATCACACACATCCAGACACACACAAATAGACACATAGGTCACCTTCATGTCTGCCACACCATGAAGAAGTGTCTCAGACTCTGTCCACTAGAGAGTGTGCGTTATGTGTACAGGCATGTTGGCTCCGAAGTGTGTGCCATGCTGTACGTCCCTAACCATCACTTGTCGACTGAGCATGACATGAAATAGGTCCGGTATCCCTGGAGACGGACACACTCTCTGCTGTCCTTATTCTGTCACTCAGCTCCCGTTAAACCAGCGGAAACAACAGAACAGCTGCAACCAATTCATTCTGTTCACAGAAGCCAACAAAGCAACAGAGGTGAATAATGGCGATCAGGTTTGCAAGGCCATGCTTTACCGCAGTAAAGACAAGTCCGTCACAGATGCCCTACAGCGTGGCTGACCGCATAGTCATAGAGGCCAAGGAGTCTTCATTCTATGTTGCTGGTAAGCACAAAAAGGCATTGCGGACCTTATTTTGTAAGCCAGGTTTTACGCCTGTTGTGAGAGAGTCTGGTGCTTTTTATCCCTTAAAGTGCAGTAAAGTAAACGCTGAACAATATTTTTTAGACCTACAAACAGACGGACACATCAATTATATCTTCTTAAATGACACTTTTGCTGTTCTAAACCTGGCTAGTGCAAGCCCTAGAGGTTAAAAAAATTGCTTTGTCATCACCAATTGATGATGACAAAGCAAGAAACACTGTTCCCCTTTATTACAGGGCTGCTCAATCCTGATCCTGGAGATCTACCACCCTGCAGAATTTAGCTCCACCCCGTATCTAACACACCTCATTCAGGTAATGAAGGCCTTCAGGAGCAACTGAACATTAGCGTCAGCTGTGTTGGATCTGAACTCCAAGACCAGGATTGAGCAGCCCTGCTCTATTACATAGCAGTGGCTGGCGACCTTACGAGTGTTAATGCTCCAACTGGCTGCTTTCTAGCCAGCACCTCGCACCCCACTAAGCCCCGCCTTTACACGCTCATAATTAAACCCCTCCCATGCATTTTTCATTGGTAGGAGAAGGGTAGGAGACCCACTGAGATTAATGGAGGATATTGCCATTGTCATGCTAAAACCTTGTCTCCCTCTTTCTATTTTTCACTTTTTGACATAATTTAAATACATTTTGCCTTTTTGGAGATACAAGGTTTTTGTCTGGCAGGAAGAGGCCATATGACAGACATGCAAAATGACCAATCACAGTCCACTGTTTTGGCAGCGTCGGCAGAGGAAGGCAACTGTGGCAATTCCTATGAATATATCTAACTGTAAAAGGCTAATATTATAAGCCAATATATGGCTAACTAGTGCTTACAACACTCCGTAGTTATGGCTAGCCTAATGATACCGATTGCCTATACCGATTACGAGGCCATGGCTGGATGCTACATGAACCTTTCCAGGCAAACCTAACTGGTAATGCAATATCATGCAGTGCTTCTTTAATGCGGTCTCTCAACACAAAATGTACTTTGCATTTTTGGAGTCGTAACCACACGCTGTGTAAAACGTCCAGAGCCGTGAATTTCCATGCAGAACAGCACTGTGGAGCTCAACATGGAAACACAACGGAAAAGGGCTGCTTATCTAGCTCTAAAAACTTGATCACGGTCTCTTTAGCTTTCTGACGGTTGCTGATGTACTTTTGGTGATGGTGCTGCTGTTTTGTGTGGTTAGCTGTGTTTGATAGCTCTGCTGTGTTCAGATACTCACTGTACTGGGCTGAGCGATGTACTCTGGAGAAGGGCATCCAGTTAGTTGTGTAAAAAGTCTTTAAGCTGCTTCCTTCACAAAGCAGGTAGGTTTTACTCGTTCCACAAATGTGAGATTGAGTCTGGTTATATGGTTACAAAAAATAAACAAACAAACAAACAAACAAGAGTCCAACACTGGTTTTAATGCACAAGTTCTGCAGTTCCACCAAGCGGTTGAACAAAGAACAGCAGTATCCTGTTACCAATGAACCTCTTGCAGAGCTGACGTTATTCTTAACCCAAATACGACCTGAACGGCTCTCAGAACCGGCTAATGAAAGAAATATGAGTCCATCGCCAAACACATATTTTGGCTGAAAATCGTCCGGTACATAGCCAATTATTTTTTCCATCTTTAGTTTCAACAGCGGAGAGATCCTTAGAGGGTTGAAAGGCATGGAAAAGGAGAAGGTTGACTAACATTCCCTTTATTTGAGGTTTCACAGAACCAATAGGTCAGTATTGGTTTGTTCTGTTTGTGATGGCTAATCCTTAACAGGTTACCTTTGCAGCATTATCTGTAGCGACAGTTTGCAAACCCAGTCTAGGTGACGTTAGTTATCTTACTTATGTTAGTTATCTGTCCTTGTTCGCTATATTCCTGTTGTATGTTGTTATGTGTCTGTTCAACGGTACCACAAAAACAAGCTTGCAAATACAGTGGAAATATTTACACAGATAATAGTCAATGGATAAAATGCTATATACAGACTTGTTGTCCTCTTCTTGGCCACTGTAGTGCTGTAGAAGCTATTAGCAACACCTAAATTCAGCTATTTATTGTGTTGTGAGTTATTGTGCTTGTGAGCTTGTATGTTGTTCTCCTTGGCAATGAGTGTCGAAGACTTTGGGGGTGGGATGTCTGAAGGACCACTGATGGGAGGGGTGTGGTTGTTTTGCTGCTGAGTTCAAATATCAACAATCTTTTTCCAGAATTGCTGACTCCACCTTCCACGGGATCCTATCAGTCAGTGATGCGTCATTTAATTAAACCCACTGAAGTCTAATTAATTCTCACTATATTTAATGATTATAGTTATTTGAATGTTAGCTCCTTAAAATAACTGCTGGCACCGGTGACAAGATTTTCATCTTGGTCACATAGAACGCATCCAATCACCCACCTATAAAATAAACAGGATTTAATCCATGCAATTCATATTTACTCCAGTATTAATCCCCGTAATCCACAGAGTAAGTAGGAGGCTGTGTTTACAGAGGACACCACTGCTCGGCACATACCAGTCTTACTGAACAAATAAAGTGGCAATTAGTTCTGCTCTGTTTAGACTGCTTTAACATGCTTATTTCAATGAAGTGTTTAAGTGCTCAGATATGAAATGAAGAGGATGCGGAGTAAAGAAGCGAAGAAGCAGTGATCTTGGCCTTGATCACTGATGGGTTGTGTCATGGATTTGAACACTAGGGGGCAGAGTAGAGTCACTATGCCTTTTTAGCAGGCGGCCCAAGGGAGGATGCTCCACTCCAGTGGCCAGAACCTGCCCTGCCCGGACCCTCCTTCACCAAAGGCACTGAAATGGAGCACTGCACCAGCGTACTGCTAAGAGAATGTGACTGGGAATGCAGAAAGTGTGTGTATGCATGTGTGTGTGTATTATATGTATTATAAGTGCATCAGCTCCTGTGAGTGCATCTAAGAGTGTTTCACTGTGGTGATGTGTATGCGTGTGTGTGTGTGTGTGTGTGTGTGTGAGAGAGAGAGAGTATGTGTGTCTTTTAATGCATAATTAAGAAGGTCAGGCTTAATGAAGCACCACGGATTAAAGTTCAGGACATCCCTAGGCTCTGTTTACCCTGTTAGAACCCCACTGAGAGAGGAAGAGGGAGAATGACAGGGAGTGAAAGAGAAGAGAAGAGAAGTGACCACTACTGTGACTATTGTTGCCATTCAGTCTTGAAAATGGCTACAAAAGGTTCTTTAGGAGAAGCCACAGAAGAACCACATTGGATCCATAAAGAATCATGTTTGTGGTAGAGACCCAATCTTCTGTAGGGTTTTAAAACCCTAATGTAAACCTTGATGTAAAGGTTCATCTATTTTACAAACATGGTTCATACTGGGAACAAAAGTGGTTCTTCTATGGCATCACTCCAAGAAAGCTTTACAGGTCAACATTAGGGTTGGGTGGTATATCTGTAATACGTCTACTGTGGTGTCTCTAAATGAGGATGGTCTTTCAAAATGATGGCATGTCTAATGTATCACATTTCTGCTCTATCGAGTTCCCGGGCAAACAAGCTCATTCCCCCATGTGCATTTAAAAAAGCCACAGTGTGGGGGCACTATGAGAGCTCACTGACTGGTAAGGTCATGCTCAAGCCCAGTGTAGTTGCAAGTTCAGCTACGTGGAGTTTGATTGAAAGGGAGAGCAAGCAAACCTAAACGAACCAGTTTACTCAATGTGCCTGAAAACACTCCCGAGATGTGTTGTGATGTGAGCCTCAGTGAGCTGGAACACGGTCTGTGCTGTGACATATAACCCGCCAGCTCCCTTATCTAAGCCTAGATAACCGGCTAAGAGTCCAAACACGGAAGAGCCGGTTTCACTTCTCCTTTCTGTTACTCCCAACACCAGATGCTGGACTTTGCTTAGTTAACAGCAGCTGAATTGAGCTGTCTGATGCTCGGTGGTGCTGTAGCCGAGCTGGCCAAGCAAATGCAAGCTTGCGAATGGGCTACAGGTCCAAAACCATGGGGGTCTGGGCCCTGTTTCAGGGAGCCAGACTTTGCCGGAGTTTGACCTGTTAACTAAGCTAATGCATACCAGCTTCACTCTCCTGATTCAGAGCTGTTTAACATTCTGTAATCGTGAATTTGATCATTTTTCGGCAAAACCATCCAACCCTAGTTCATACTGTTGTTATAATGCTTTGGCAATATTATACTCACTACATTCATGCCGAGAGAGACAGAGAGATAGAGAAATTACAAGCTTGAAAAGAGAGCAGAGTGGAAAAGAGAAAGAGGGAGGATAGAGAGTGTGTACTGCACAAGTAAGATGGAGAAAGACAGAGAGGGAAGAGAAAACAGAGAGGGAGAGAGGGTTGAAGTTGATGCTTAATGCATGATATAACCTCAACTGTCCACAGCAACCCTGCCATCATCAAAACAGTGAGCGTGCGGACGAGCAAAAGAGACAGGCGGTCAAACAGACAGACAAAGAGGAGTTACCTGCAGGGTTGAGTCACTGGAGAGCTCCCGGCCAGCGAAGATGACCCTCAACTGATCGGGCTGGACGCCCTGCAGACAGCCCACTGCCTCCTTCAGCTCTGCTACACTCGCCCCCTGCTCCACCTCCACTGGGAAACCATGACTGGAGTTGAAGCGCACATACACTGAGAGGAGCAGAGAGAGAAAGAATGGAGGAGTATTAAAGTTTGAGCATTCTTGGTTTGCAGTACCTAAATATATTAACCAGAAAGCTGTTGGGGATCTTTTGGTCTTCTTTGGAAAACTGAAGAAACCACTGAGAAAAGTTCAACACTGAGAATAATATTGCTGATCTCAGCAGAGCTAATGGGCAACCATCATGCAAGCATGTCTCAGAAGATGTCTTGGACTTGGTCTAAAACTCAGCTACTACAGCTACTTCATGCAATGAACAGAAGATGCCCTGCAGGTGATCTCTTCTAGCCAAGGCTGTCAATCACTTCATTCCTAAGTGTATCCCCTACTTATGATACAGCAGAATAATGTTTTAAAAAACAAACCAAAAATGGGCCATTATGAGCATTAGCCTCTAAAAACAGGGACAACTAACCGTTAGACTTAGATACTGGAGGTGGAAAGACAGCTAATAGGAGAAGAATGAGAAGGAAAACAGGCTGCTCTGTTATTGAAACATACAGGGATGTTCGAAGCTGCACATCATGCTGCAACCAGCCAGCAGAGGCGCTATACCTGTGGAGGCCACACTTTTGAGAGATGTTGCGCTGTCTGTGTTTTCTGTGGTCATTGAGTCTATACATGCCGCAGAGATTTGAGAGAGAAAATCAATGGAACATTTTGATTCTCGCTTAAAGTCGATGTATCATACTTTAGATAAAGTCATTGTGCTGTTAATGTACTATTATGCTACTTTACATAGACTATAAAGTGCATCGACGGATAAATAAGAACTCGGTTTTGCTTAAAATTCAAGTTAATAATAAGTAAATAAGGCTAAAACATAGCTAACAGACCAGAAACCTCTTTAATTTTTAATGTTCAGCTTTTAATTGAAGTATTTGACAAGCGATACACTGTACAATTACAATATAAAGTACAGTAAAAATTCTTTAACAAAAAAATACAAAAAAGGTAAAGTACTACTTATTCCCCATATTAAGTATTTTATGTCCAGCAGGAAATTTTGCACCTTTTTTTTTTTTTTTTTAAACAGCGTTATATCACACCTTGTTTGGATGAAGGAGCCATTATTATAAGACCTGCATGGTGCGCTACAATTAATATATTTAATGAATGCCTCATGAGCAAGTTTCTCCATTCTTATCTCGCTAAAAGAAGAAACGGCGGCAGCTAATGGTCTACTTCTCATTCCACTGTTAACTCTACGGTGCTAAACGGTTCATTAACAGAGAACCACACACAGTTTTAGGCCCCCATCACTGCTGCCACACTTGGCTATATTCCGATAACAAAAAAACAGGCGATAGCTATGGAGCATTCAGCTTTACAAGTGCAGACAGAAAGCGTGTTGTAGCTTTGTGGTATAATCAGGTGAATGCAATCTGATGGAACATAAGACACAAGCCTCTAAAAGCGGAAATGTAATATCACTTTGACCTCTGATGTTTTTAGATTCTCTAGGCTTTGTCTGACTAGCATCCATGTACTGAAAAGGCAAGTGCCATCTCTAGAATAGCTGCGTGTTAGGGAATGGTTTGATGTTGGCAGAACCCTGTGCAGATACGTTTCCCTTATTAAATGAGAGGGAACAGTGAAGATCAGGCCTTACTTGGAACTCGGAAGCCAATCTCTGCCTGAAAGCCATTTGTACATTGCCTGTCCAATTTGGTTATTTGTGTTTTTATTCTTTTGGACACACGTCAGGTTCAGGGTGAAAGAGAAGGGGAATGAAAGCAGAGCGAATGAGAGAGAGAGAGAGAGAGAGAGAGAGAGAGAGAGCTTCAGAAGGGAGGTAAGGCACAGCAAATGCAAAACACCAACGCCAGCAGATATGAAGGAGGGAATATGAAAGTGTGGAGGAGAGACAGAGGACAGGCGCTTGAGATGGAATGAGAAAGACAGAAAGAGAGAGAGAGAAGGAGAGAAGGAGAGAAGGAGAGAGAGAGAGAGACGAAGGACAGGTGACAGGCTTGGCTAGACAAAAAGACAGACTTTAGCATTCAGGCCGTACAGTCGCTTCCTGCAAATCCCCAAAACCCTTCATTAAGATGACTGCGATTTTGGCGCAGAAGTATTTTTCCCCCCTCCGTTATCGCCTCTGCTTATTATTTTAATTGAAATGAGTCAACCTTTGCAGAGGCCCCCGAGGCACGGAGATAAATTCCGAAATGGGAAAATGGTTGATCTGAAAAAGAAAGGAATAAAAAAAAATCCCCTCCATCAAATATTGTATTATAACGAAAACCTAGAGGAGGGGGTCGTGTTCCTCCTCCTCTTCAGACGCACCAAATCTGGTCTGAGTAAATATTTACTCCGATGGAACATTTGATAAAAGGAAGGGCTTGATGTACACGATGCACATTCAGTAAATAACCCACCCTTTCTTTCAGTCCGCCAATGCACACGTTCAGCCACAAATTCAGAGCAACTTGATCATTCCGACTCAATATCACTGAAGCACAGCTCTCTTCCAGGAAATTGCATCTGCTGATATTGTTGACTTAAAACACGGGGACTGGGGGACTAGGAGGGGCAGGGCATGTACTGATTGCTGCTTGGCTAAATGACAAAAGCTATAGCTCCTGTTCCGGCTCTGAAGAGGGACTTGAGTGATTGCTTGTTGTTAAAGCGTGACATTCTCCAATAAAGGCATTCCATCAAGCTCTTGTGCAGGCAAATGACACTTGAACCAAAAGTGGCCAAAAATACAACAAATCATAACCAGGAGAGGGTCAACGAAAGACAAACATGGCTGAGAGACACTTGAACTAGAGGGACACCGGGAAACAACAAAAACCAACATGCCTGTGCTTGAGCAATCAAGTACACTGCTAACACTGGAGGTCGTCCCAATTCCACACCACAGTAATGAACTTTCCTCACACCAACACCGCTCTCGCAGAAAGTTCCAAAACTCTGGATGTGCTAATATTAGCAATGACTACCGTCCCACTCCCATTCTCTGCAGTCCCGCTAATAAGTGCAATAATAGTAGGCTAATGTCTCCATTGACAGTTGGAAAGAAGATAAGCCTGTATCAACCTGAAGCGGCGCGCTGAGCCGGTGTCAGTTTGGGCCGGGGGTGATGTTTGCTGTCGCCATGATTTCCATAATCTCCCTCATTGTTTTGTCTCCCTTCCAGGAGGATAACAAATGAGTAAATTCCGCCTTTGTCATGTTTCATCACACCAGGAGTCAGGTTGGCGAGGGGGTCTCGACGTGCCTGGATTGCCCGAGTTTTCCCTCTGCGAGCACGAGTGACAGAATGCAATCACCGAGCGGTGGCAGGCCGGATTAGCCAGCACTGACAGGCCACTGTAACAGGCGCTCAAACGCACGCAAACTACTGCCTACGACCTCAAAGATTAGCCAATGCAATCTATTGGACAAGACCAAAAAAAAAAAAAAAAACCCTGAATGGCTTCACATGGTTAATTCTTAAATTATGCATTTCCATATACCAGAGATTAACACCTCGCTCAATCTGTGACCGGTATTAAGAGAGAAGGGAAGGGGGGGGCTAGCTTTGCTTACTGGCACCAGCAAGTACCAGGTATTTCTAGCCTCATTCTTCCACTGTTACTTATGTAGCTTTCAGCAGCCAGTGTTACGGCCAGCGAATACAGTACATTGACCAGGAGTAGGGCAAACAATTCTGCTGTTTAGCTAGGCCGTGCACATCGCACTCAGCAGAGCATGACAGCGGGAATACTCTGCCCTCTCCAACATGAATGTTTGTCAGGAGGAAATTGAGCAAAGAGAGAAAGAACAGTGTGGGGAATCAAATCAAAGAAGAGAGACAGAGACGGGATGTTAGTTTTCATTCATTTTTTAAGGCCTTCCAGAGAAAACCCAGGGAAAAGTAAAAAACAAAATGCTCCCGATGTCTTGAAACCGAAATACACCACTGAGCACTGTATTAGGAACACCATACTAATACTGGCTAGGGTGTCCCTTTGCTCTCACAGCAGGCTCAATTCTTCATGGCATGGATTCCACAAGATACGAAGCATTATTTTTGGTCCATCTTGACATGTTTGTGGTGCAGATCTCCTATTCTACCAAGACGTTGGCCTGGAAAGCTACTAAGGATCAGTGAACCTTTGCTTTATGACATGGTGTATTACCATGCTGGATGTAGCCAGTCAATTATGACCATGAAAGGACACACATGGTCAGGAACACTACCTATAGTACAGTTCAAGAAATGACTGACTGGTATTAATGGACCCAAAGTGTGCTAAGAAAACATCCACACCACTAAAGCACCTCCACCAGCCTGACGCAGTGAGACAAGGCAGGTCGAGTCCATGGGTTCATGCTGTTGGCAGTATTAAACATCAAAGCCTCAGCAGAAACCCACAGTCAACTGACCAGGCTACGTTTTTCTAGTCTCCACCTGGACAGTTTTGGTAAGACTTTCCCCACTGCAGCCTCAGCTTTCTGTTCTTGGCTGACCGAAGTGAAACCTGACGTGGTCTTCTGCTGTTGTAGCCCATCCATCTCACCCCAATGGTACAGAGCGGTTATCTGAGTTAACGTAGGCTATCTGTCAGCTCAAACCAGTCAGACCATTCTCAGTTGACTGTACAACTGAGAATCCCAGCAGTTCTTAAAAACAGCTTGTCTGGCAGCAACAACCATGCCACTCTGAAATTACAGATAGTTTTCATTCTGGTGGTTGATGGGAACATTACCTGAAGCTGCTGGCCTGTCTCTGCATTAATTTATGCATTGCCTTGCTGCCCCACAATGGCAATGATTAGGTAATTGCATGGAAGATTTATTTAACGTTGAGTAAAAACAGACATTAAATACAAGTCATTCTTTTTCAGGAGGTGTTTCTGATGGGATTACACAATCCAACTGTATGAGGAACAGGAAGGCTAGGGATATCTATGACTATACAGAAGATACAGAAGATACAGAAAAGGGGCAGCTGTGGCAGCCAGGGCCTGAACGTTACAGAAGTGCCCTTGAGCAAGGCACCTAAACCCCAACGACTCTCTGGGCATTGCTAGGTGGCTGCTTTAAGCTCCTAGTGTGTGTGTGTGTGTATGTGTGACAGGTGAATGAGTGTATCTTTTTCTTCACTAACAGCAAAAATTGCCCAATCAGATAAACAGCATTAAAGCATTCATCTTTCAGACAGAGGAGGAAAAACAAGCTCCTATCTCTCTTCAGATCTGAAACAATGAAACAATTCACAGATGTTTCTCTCCATCCGTCCACTGTGAGAAGACGACTAGACACTGTGGGTCGGAAAGGCTGTGGAGCTAATCAAGAAGCTCTTCCCTAAGAACAAGAAAGCTGCTAGTGTTCCCAAATCAATGACTGACCACACCAGAGTCCACACCTCAACGTCATTGAATGTATCTGGGAGGACTTGGATTGCGAGAAGCAGAAAGTGCTCCTAAGACTGAACTTGGAGGTGTGGAAAAAAATCTCCCTGCAGATTTTACTACAGAAAAAAAAAAGACAGTGGGTCTCCTGAAAAGAATAGACACTGTGGTAAAGATAAAGCATGGACTCAAACATACTTAAAACTAATTTAAACAATCCATTTCTGACTGGAATTTAAAGAGGGATTCCACTGGTTTGTCAGATATTGGAGCAAGTGAAATACGTCTTGAACACGTCACAAATTTTCTAAGCAAATATATTTTTAAAGGCGCTCCTGACAACATAAAATTCTTGACCCATCCAATCCATACATGTAAAGAAATCAAACCATAGATGTCCAGAAATGACATTATGTGTAATATCGAGAAATTACACAGGGACAAAAGTATTGAACACATGAAGAAAGAAAGTGGCACTGTTTCACATAATTGAAGGAAGGATGCATGGACAAATGTACAGAGACATTCTTGATAAATATCTGCTGCCATCTACCAGGATTTCAGCAAGACAATGATCCCAAACACACAGCCAAGGAAACTCTTAGTTGGTTTCAGTGTACACTGTACAGCAAAATGTGTCCTCCGCATTTAACCCATCTGTGGTAGTGAACACACACACACACACACACACACTAGTGAACTAGGGGCAGTGAGTACACACACACCCACAGCGGTGGGGAGAAGAGAGGGTAAAGGGCTTTGCTCAAGGGCACAACAGTGGCAGCTTGCCGAGCCCGGAAATGGAACCCACAACCCTGTTATCGATAGCCCGGCACTCTAACCGCTGAGCCACCACTGCCCTGGATAAAGCTGCAAGAACGGCCTAGCCAATCACTTGACCTGAATCCATCTATGAAAGGCCCTAAAGTTCAGAGTTCATAGAAGAAGCCTAAGAAACCTTCAGGATTTGAGAAGAGTGTTTGTGTGGAAGAATGGGCCAAAATCACACCTGAGCAATGCATGCGACTAGTTTCTCCACATAACAGCATCTTGATGCTGTCCTAACCAACAAAGGCTTTTGTACGAAGTATTAAATAGAGTTCAGTAAGCTTGTTCAATACGTTTTCCGCCCGGGTCACTTCTCATTATTACACATAACGTCATCTCTGGACGTCTATGGTTTGATTTCTTTGCATGTGTGGATTGGACAAGCTGTTACCGACATCTGGTGAGAATGTCATATCAATAGAACCTTTTGAAATATATTTACTTAGAAAATTGATGACATGTTGAATACTTGAATACTAGTGGTTTTCCTGAAATGCTCCAATCCAGAGAAACTTTCGGAGTCAGAAATGCTCACAGTTGGAGTGATCGGAACCAGATGTTTGAAGCGTTTATTGCTTCTAAAAGGAACCACACATACGGTTTTTAAACTAATGGGTTACAAATACGCTGCCTGAAGTCCGAGATGCCATTTTTGAGAGGTTTTGGCTAAAGCCCATCCATGGACGGAGAGGTAGGCTACATGAATGTCCTAAAACAGCCACAAAACAGGCTATATTTGTGTTGGAGACATTGTGACCCTTGGTTCCTATTACAATCAGCGTGAGAACATTTTTCTACAATGAACCATTTCACACCTAATGACTCTGAACGGCTTTGTTTACATCTCAAACACTGAATTATGCAGATTTAGTGTGTGTGTGTGTGTGTGTGTGTATGCTTTCTCACAGGTGTAAAGGTGCACCACTGCATTTCTACATCCAGGATTTGTAACACTGGCACTAACCACCTTCTTCAATTCAGCAAGAGAAAACTCGTCCATTCAGCAGCTCAGGAGCAGCAAAACAAACATTCACCCGGTCTCAATACACTCTACATATAATGAAAAGTGTGTTATTTACAGATCACATCCCATGACAGTAATTCAGAGAGAGCAAGGAGAAGAAAAGGGTGCAGGAAAGACGAGGCGGGAGCACTGTCAATCAAAAGAGGGGGGTGGCAGGGTATCATGGCTGGCCAATGATTTGTGTCGGACCGGAGTGGCAGACGGCCAGATCAATCTAGGCCGCACACAGGCAGTAATATGAAGACAGATTGGCTTAATTCTCTGCTGCAGCATCGGAGAGAAAATGGGTCTGGGGACTCTTTAAGGCTGGAGCCAGACAGAGTGGAGAAAGAGAAGGAAAGCAGGGGAAGGAGAGAGAGACGGAGAGGCTTATGAAGGAGAAGTAGGAAGGAGGAGAGGTTGCAGAGAAAGAGCCTGAATCTTTTTTTTTGGAGCTTGCTCATTCTAACAGGTACAGGAAAATGAGAAGGTGACCTTGGGCTTACATTATATTAATGCACAAAAATACTAAAATAATAAAAAGCCCGAATAGGATGTTTTAACGAAGTTGGCTGACATCACAGGCCTGCTACTACAGTGCCCACTCCTGTCCCGTGCCCATTGATTAGCAATAAAACCCCCTACAGTGCCGGGCAAAAAACACCTTAAAATACTGCCAGGCCTATAGCCTCTAATTTTCCTCCACCATAACAATAAAAAAGATTGATTCCTCAATTCCAGAGCTCAGTATGAACAATTAGGAGAGCAAATGCTTTGATAAGGCCCCACCACCTCGCCTATGCCTTTTGAGCCTTAGGATGGGACATGAAGGACGCATCCTGGGACAGAATACAGCGGATATCCACTGACGTATCCTGATTGAGGTAAAAAAAGGCCAGATCCCTGTGCAGTGGAGGAGGATTATCCAGCAGATCAATGGCCAAATTGATTCTGCAGAGCGTAGTTCATCAGGGTTGACCAGCTTGCTGTAACGCAAAGAAATATGTTCCCCCCAGTCTGTCTGGTCTTATTAATCCCATGCAAGCAGAGTGTATCTCAGAAAAGGCTGGAGTAACATAGAAGAACATCACACATATAAGACGAGGGGGTGAAAAATAAAGGCAGGAGCAGGGGGTGGTGATGTATGTTATCAACCACAAGATGTGTTATTGAAAACCGGGCAGTAAATGGATAGCAGGGGAAAAGATGGAGATAGGTAGGACCTGAGCAACAACAAAAAAAAGCTGCCAGGGTTGCATTATTATCGCATGTTTCAGGCACGATCAAAGCTATTGCAGTTCCTCCCACAAAGACGAATGGGAACACCATGCAGCACTGAAGCTGAAAACCACGGATTCCAGGTGAACCTTGCATGTTTGACTCGAAATCCTAATAGAACTACAGCCTTGAAAGGTCATGCAGTGCAATATATATATAAGACAATATCGCACCTAGCTAATTTCTACAGACACCCAGCTTATACCAACCCCGCTGCATCAGGTTACATAGAAATATTCTTTACTGAGCTGGTAAACTGACTGGCATACCAAATGGTGATGGTGGCTTTGGATTTGAGTGCTTTCCTGTGTACTGCAGGTCCATCAGAGGCCCAGACCAGGAAGAGAGGCAGATCATTAACACTGCTAATTAAGTATCAGGCCAGTGGCCTGCAGCCTAGAGCCAGGCTCACATGAGAGCAGCAACAGAGGAGGACATGCACACATGGCTAACCATCACCCACTAAGTCGCTATAGCACAGGTTCAAGTATAGGTGGTTCGTATTGGACGGCCTTTAGGTTTTCAGTTTAACTCAATATTCTTTTCATTCCATCAGCAAACAGAATAACATCATGATAAATGACTAATACATGCAGAGGCCTATCGGAAAAAAAAACATGAAAAAGTGGATTCTTCAAGGGTTTTTTTAAAAAAAGGAACACATATTACCATTTGAATGCTTAAATGTTTCTTTGCCTTGGGAAAACTGTTCCCCTCTGTGGTGGAAAACCTTTTACAGGGGCTGACTTCATTTGGGGACCCCCAAAAAAATAAAATAAAAAATAAAAAAAGAATGCGGCCACCTGGACACATTCTTAAATTCACCTATTCATGCTCTCTTGCGACTTGTTACATCAACTTGACTCTCGCCGGTACCTTAGAGTGGAACACTGTACTTACACTGTGAACCTCAAACAGTGGTGTGTTCCTCATTCTAAAGAAAATCTGGCCAATTCCAAATCCCTCATTTTCAACAGCTAGTACACGACATGAAGGAAATGAATCTGAAATGGCTAAAATGGTAGGTCAGCCCTGCAGGACAGAGAAAGGTTGACTGGAGAAATCAGAAGTGCATGGAACTCAGGGGACAGTGGCACAGTAGCTGAAGGGAGGCTAAAACACCTAAAAGGCTGAAGGCTAATACTACACCAGTCAGAGAAGTGTCGACTTTGTACTAGGCAAGGAGGTACCAGACTAAAAGCTAACCCAACTGTCTAGCGACAATCTCAGATAATTATAAAAGAAATAAGTTTGTTTGTTGCAGTGCTAGGCTGAATTGAGCCACAAAATACATGAAAATCAATGACATTAACATTTTGCTTTGAATTTCTGCAGTAAAAAGCATAGACTGGATGGTAAGTCAGTTAGTCAGTTGACAGTTTAAAGTTCAGAAGCAGGTGAAAACCTGGCCGGCAGGAGCAATCTCGGCCCTTCAGGACTGCTTTGAGTGCACTGCATGGGACATTATCAGGGAGGCTGCAACTGAAGGCGACTCTGTTAACTTGGAGGAGTGGAGGAGTATACAGCATCAGTCACTGGCTACATCAGCAAGTGTATTGATGATGTCACTGTCTCCAAGACCATCACCACACGCCCAAACCAGAAGCCGTGGATGACTGCTGAGGTGCGTGCGCTACTGAGGACCCGCGACTCGGCCTACAGAGTGGGTGACAAGGTGGCCCTGAGGAAAGCAAGAGCCAAATTGTCACAAGCCATCCGAGAGGCATGATACAACTGTGCTGGGTCTCATCAGCAAAGAACAAGACCAAGGAAATGGTTGTTGACTTCCGGAAAACAAGACACGACCACTCTCCGCTCAGAATCAACGGCTCCTCTGTGGAGATCATTAAGTTCCTTGGTGTCCACTTAGCGGAGAACCTCACCTGGTCCATGAACACCAGCTCTCCAGCCAAGAAAGCCCAGCAGCGTCTCTACTTCCTCCAGTAGCTGAGAAGGCCCGTCTTCCTCCACCCATCCTCACCCTCTTCTATAGAGGGACCATAGAGAGCATCCTAAGCAGCTGCATCACTGCCTGGTTTGGGACCTGCACAGCCTCTGACCGCAAGACCCTCCAACGCATTGTGAGGACAGCTGAGAGGATCATCTGAGTCTCTCTCCCCTCCGTCATGGACATTTACACTGCCCACTGCATCCGCAAAGCAACCAGCATTGTGGATGACTCCACCCACCCTTTACACAAACTGTTCTCCCTCCTGCCATCAGGAAGAAGGTACCGCAGCATCCGGTCCAACACGACCAGACTCTGCAACAGCTTCTTCCCCCAAGCCATCAGACTTCTCAACTCCAGAGACTGAACTGATCTTTTTTTCTGTTCCATGCACACACACACACACACATGCACACACACTCACACTCTATAGTTAATGTTAAGTCAAGTCAAGTCATCTTGGTTATCCAATGCTCTTCAGTTCGTGACTTTCTGATTTAATACACAATTAAGAGCTAGGTCAGTCCTTCCAGATAACAGGTGACGTTTACAGGTGTGCACTATTTTTGGGCACTAGAATCTTCAGGAATCTTTAAGCCACCTTAATCAATATCGTACCCATTATTATTAGGAATGTCAGAAATGGTGACATTATCAACATCAGGATCATCTGTGTTTCATAGGTTCATCATAGGTTTCTGAAAGCTATCTACATTACATCCCACAATTTTACATTAAAGTATTTAATCAAGGCTTTTACTATTATTACATTAAAGATTTTTTTTTTATATATTTGAATAATTTTAGTAACTTTTTGGGTGAACAGGATGATACAAATGTCCAAGAACTGTTTTAGTAGCAGGTGCCATATTATTTGTGTTGTTTGGTGTGTTATTATTATTCAGGAATGATATCTGGAGGATGTCTGCACTGCACGGTCTATTATGTTTGAGTTAGTGGACGTGTTACAAATTGCATCTGAATATATGAAGTGCATCTGCAGTAATGCATCCGCACAATAAAAACGTCATGCAGCACAGATTTACCTTTCCAGACCTCAGGGAGTGATGAAAACACTCGCAAAGCAGAGACAAATAAAATGGCAGATATATGTGTGTTAGTGCATTCTGCTAGCAGCACCTCACACCTTTTTTTAATTAAAAAAGCAAACTGCAGATCATCAGATCCATCCTGCTCTGAGACAAGAAGACCACATTACAGAAGCCATTGGTGCCACCGTCTCACAGGATTTGTTTAAATAACTATACCCTCGGGGCATTTTTATACCCAAGTGGCAAACCTACAAACTCAAACAAGCCGTATGGGAAATGCATTGCCAGGCCTAAAAGCTTATATCTCACTAAAAGAGCCGCATTCATTCCCCCAGATCTTTCAGATGCACTAGATTTGCTTTCCATTTCCCCACTCTTTTTCCGCCACTGCCTCACCTGCGTCCCCTGTCCCCCTCGCTGCTGCCGAGGCTGCCGCTGGCGCGTATTTGCATGAGAGCCTGTGTAACCAATTCCAATTTCAGGCAGAATTTGTTTTCCAGGCGCCATCCTCAGGTTTTAATTATAAAGTGAGGCATTCGGAGAAAGCGCCCAGTGCGTTTCAGGTGGCTATTCATTTGCCTGTGCAACTGAACCATGAAATTATTCGCAGGTCTAATCATTGACTAAACAATAAAACATTAATTCAGGGAAAATGGATCAAAGTGAGGTGCTCAAAGAATGGGATTGGGGTCCTTGGGGTGCAGTCAAAAAGCAGTAGGGGCACAGCGAGACATGCCGAGACATGCACGCATACACTTGCGCCCAGCTGGTTTTACAGGTATGCTCTATCAGGTGCGTGCAGATTGCAGAGCCTGTGGGAGCAATTCCAAACAATAAAAAAAGCTGCATTTACATAGACATTACAATTCTGAGTAATCCTGAACACTTCACCACACTTACTCTCAATTAGACCTGCACTGGAAAACAGTTTTCTAGCCAAGACAGGTGGAGTGTCCCACTAAAAAAGCTCATTCACATTCTCAGTAGGGTTGTTTCTTGTCATTTTACCAAGGCTATGGATTTTTTTTATACTGGTTTATCTTTACTAGTTCACTCCCCTCACCAAAAGCACACCAACACATCCAGCCCCATCCAGTACCACTGCTGTTTCTAAATATTTCATTAGATGGGCACACTGGTCCTGAGCCGAGCGAATCTTAAATCATTCTCAAGGTCGATCACTTGGTTGCTAGTCACTTGATGATCACTGGCCAGATGCTGAGAGCCCTTTACAGCCCACATCAGGAAAAACTGTGGGCCCATGCGGCAAAGGCCTGCTAATTTAGGCTGGCCATCATCTGTTCATTAAGTCAATATTTGGTTAGACTTGCTTCTTGCTGTATATATATGGCACTCACATACAGTATCTAGATTAATAATGGAGGGAACGGATACCATTAAACTTACAAACGCCCTACATTTATTTATTTATTTATTATAAAGGGTGGCCTTTAAACTGAAGTTTAGTAGCTTTTAACATAGGGATGTGTACATGAATGTGAAATTGCTGCAGAAGCAAGTTTCTAAACTGCCATTTTTTGCCATTCACTGCTCTGAAATGTGAATTTTAAACACTGATTAAAAAGCTGTTTGGTTGAGCTTATCATTATTTATTTATTTATTTATGTATTATTCTTCCCTACTTGCATGTGTTTCTGCTTTGAAGCTCTGAAACTTTTCAAATGTGCAGCTACTCAACCAGTAAATGCTGTTCTTTCAAGCTTATTGTATCTTATTTGGGAAAAGATATAAAAAGTACAACCTATAAAACGTGGAACACTATAAAAGTCAGGATTTATAGCCATATGTCGAGTTAAGTCAGAGTTGGTATCAGTATCTGCAAATGCAAGATCTCTACAAACATGGTTTCTTTAAGGAACCTAAAGTGGTTCTCCTATGGAATTCCTCAAAACACCCATTGTAGCACCTTTATGTTTAAGAAAGCAGTTACTGCACGAAGCTTTCATAATTTACTTATTTCTATTCTTATTGCCAATCCATGTGTCTATACACTTTCTGAACCTTTGAACCAACTAAACCAATCGTTACAAAATATTAATAACTGTTTCGAAGTGCTCAAAGCGTCACAGGCTGATGCCACCTGCTGGTACATGTGCATCATGTCCCATAAATTGATCAGCTTATTTTCATTGTAGCCAATTTGTCACTGCTCCTTTTTAAGCCTAGTTTTTGAGAGCAGCTAACTACTGAAATAAAACTCATAATCTTCATAAAATTCTCCACTTAAAATGCTTCTTAAAAAATAACAGCAGCAAAATCAAATATTTTGTTCAATCACAAAAAAGGCTTCAAAATCCTGGTAGGCCTAGTTTTACTTGCTTGCCTGCAATACAAGCTAGAAGTATTACGAGCAAACGCTTGAGTTTCCATTCTCACCATCTCGCATTTAACCAGTTCACTTACATCACTCCCAATTTCTAAATCAACAAGGTGACGCTGACTGATGTTTCTCATTTAATGTTTGAAATCAATGAAGAGCGCTAAGTGGATTTTAAACGATTTTTCAATTTATTTAAAGATTTTTCACTGCTGAGATTTAATTCGTAGCTCCTTTACCAGCTGACACTCTGTTAGGCCTGCCTTTGTGAACTGGCATTATCAGAGACTGATGTGAACTCGTCAACCCTCCAAGGTGACCAAAGGACAGACAGTAAGATGAAGCAACGTCTCCTCCCTTAAGCGCTTTTTCAGCTCTATCAGTAATTTTGACTGACAGTAATACACTCATTATCCTGACCAATTTCAGAGAGGGATGTAGTGTCTTCCGCCATAATTAGGCAGCAGTACCCACCCAGTCCAGTGGAGTATCTGTCTCCTTCACTCGTTTCCATCACACTTCTCTGTTTATTGCTAGTCTTTTTTGCCCCCCCATTTCCCCCTTCTCCCCCTTCTCCATCCATTTCTCTCATTCTCATGACAGCTAGCTTGGAGATATGAAAACTCGTGATTGACACGCCAATTTCCTTTCTGCCAGCATGTGCCAAAGCCCCGATTTCTCAAGGTCTCTTTTTTCCCCCCGTGCCTCAGGTGAACCCAATAAACGAAAATATGACTGAAAAGACGTATCGGGCTCGGGATAGATAAAGCACCAAAGGACTCATTGAATATTGATGTGTGATTAAAATGGTTGTTGAATTCCTTCGTTTTCACCTACCAGGCAGGTAACATTTCATTTCTTTCTTTTTTTATTATTACTATTTTTTAACATTGTCATGAGGCCACTGACTAGAGAACGACTTAAACGATGGTTCAGGGACGAGTCATATGATGTGTGACAAGTACATCATGTTAACTGGGAGATGAACTGTGTCTTGTACAAAGTGTTGTTTCCAGTTCAGTGAAGCCAGGCTGAACCTCCTAAGCTCCTGTAACAAGGCTAATCACTGAACCTGAGGCTGTAGTTCACACACTGCTTGCCACGTTCAACAGGCCTACAGACCCTTCTTTTCCCATTTACCCTTCAAATATGCTTACTGCTCACTCTACAGGACACAGCTACCTTTTTGGTAGATCATGCAAGCATTCAGTTAGAGACTGTGACTTGTTTTTTTTCATGCAGCAGTCCTCCTCTAGCTCTTCACCAACAGCCTGTTTCTGATCACTGCGGGCTGGCTGTATCTAGTTGGTGGACCATTTTTAACCCAAAGTTGATTTATTTGGACAGGATATATTTGGCGATACACAACTGGATCAGAGCATCTCCAAAACAGCAGACAGACAGGTCTTGTGGGGCTTTTCTGATATGCAGTGGGCAGTACCTACCAAAAGCGGTCCTAAGAACAACCGGTGAACAGGCGACAGGGTCATGGGCACCTAAGGCTCATTGATGCGATCCACAGAGGCCCCACCTCACAACATACAGGACTTGAAAGATCTGCTGCTAAGGTCTTGGTGCCAGATACCACAGGACACCTTCAGGAGGTCTTGTAGAGCTCATGTCTCAAACGGTCAGATCTGCTGTGGCAGCACATGAAGGACCTACGTAATATTAGGCTGGTGTTATTTATGCTATGGCTGATGGCACATTTCATAGACAGAGGTGTACATTAAGATAAGCATTTGCTTTACACTAACATTTCCACTGTTTCACACACTCCTGATCAGGCAGGGAAGGTTTTTTACAAATGTGAGCACAGAACATTGCCACAGAGTAATAAAAAAAAAGTCAATTTAGCTATTAGTTGGCAACAGCTATGCATGGTTCTCCAAAAACTGGTTTCAGCCACTTAAAATATATAAAAAAAATTGCTCATATGGATAGGAGGCCAATGCACAAAAATATCCGGATATGTATAAACCTAGGCCTAAGATCTTCTTGGAGTTGGTTCCAGTTGTTTGTAGCATTGAGAACTGATCTTACTGATCTACTGGGCTGAAATTCTTTATGCACATGTATTCTGGACTGGACTATTCAGTGATTTATAGACTAGTAGCAGCACTATTTAGTAGCCAGTGTGGTGAATTTGGAAGCAAGAGTAATGTACTCTCCGGTTCTCCCTCGGAATTCCAGATGTAGCCTACTTAATCAACTGGCAGTTCAGCATACAATATCCATATCCCATGACCAATAAGATCAGTAATACCTTCTGACCCATCAACAGTGAGGTGTCTCCTCACTGTATTCTTTACTGTACTTGCCTGCCTTTCACTTTTAGTTGGATCCAAGATCATCTTACTTACACTTACAGCAGCTCTCCGCTTACCTGCACAGCTTTTCAGATCAATGACACAAGCTGGACTCCTTCTCTGACCTGTCCACACCCCCCCACACACACACACACACTTTCCCCCTGAGCGATCAGCTTAAAGAGGAAATGCTGACTTCAGCACGCACTGCAGTTCACCAGGGCTGAACCAACAAGTGCCTAGTGCAGGCACTGAGTAAAACGGCCAAGACAAATGTGGATACATATTAAAGAAAATTATTCCTAGCCCACAGTCACTCCAAAGGCAGGAAAGACACTTAGCTGCAAACGGACAAAAATCAATAGCAATTTATTCTCTCCTTGGACTCCAAACACAGCGAGTAAATAATCCTGTCCCCACATGCTCCTGTCCCAAGAGTGCACTGGCGTCTGTCTCCCCCTCTCTCAGTCTCTGCGTCTCTCTCTCCCTCTCTCTCTCTCGCTCGCTTTCTCACTCAGTTCATGAGCAGACCTGCCTGACCCCACTGATCACTTCCACTTTGAGCAGATATCCACTGTCACTCCAGTGCTTTAACACACTACAGTCGAGAAAAAGACTCAGTATGCAAAGCTGAATACCCGGAGCTTCCTCCTGATTTCCTCCAGACTCCAGGATTATGGACTATACCACAATAACTTTGAGTTTGAGATCAAAATATGAAAATCACTTCAAAATAATTTAGGAATGCAAAAGGCTTGACACCTCTTGATGTAAATACCAGAAAATAAAGTCTGATCTGATCTGGTATTCAAGGTCAAGGATCTGGTTCCAATGCTTTCAGGGTGGGCTGGTTGTTTTTTTTTTTGTAACTATTTTACTCCCAAGTCATTTCCAATTCCCAGCCAGTAGTTAGGACTCCAATCACACAACACTACCAGCGCTAGGAGGGTGCAGACTAGCATGTGCTTCCTCTGAGTCGCATAAGGCCAGCCAGCATATCTTCTTGCACTTTCACTAATGCAACGCTGATCTTTAAGACCAGGTTTGGGCACCGCTCTTCTACAGCATCCAGCCAAAACACATTTTTGGAAGCCTACCTTTGTTTCTGGTTTAGTAACAGCATGGTTCTCCTGTGGCGCAACAGATAACACCACTACCTGCCAGTGAGCTATTACACCATGTGGGAGACTGGGGTTCGATTCCTGGTCTGGGTGATTGCTGTGCTGCGCTACACCAATAAGAGTCCTTGGGCAAGACTCCTAACACTAGATTGGCCCACCTCTGTAATATAAGTAACCTTGTAAGTCACTCTGGATAAGAGTTTCAGCTAAATGCCATTAATGTAATGTAAATGCAAGTTAAAACTAACTCGGTGGAATATAACATAAGTTGGTATAATGTACATCATGTTGTCACAGTCAAACAAAAACCTCATATCTCCAAAATGGCAACTTTACAGAAGAATTATTTTTTTTAACTTTCGATGGAAGTCAACGTAAATAATAAAAATTTATTACACCTTTTTTATGTTTACACAATGTAAATGTGACCATGACAATATATAAAAACATGCATATACTAGGACTCATGTCTGTAAATAAAGCCCTGTCTACGTAAAACCATTGCAGTATAAAAATATAATATGTAAATGAATAAAATATCCAAAATTATATAGCAAAATGTAGCCAATAAAACAATAATAATGATAATAATAATAATAATCATAATAAGCTATTCATATAGCTTTATATTTCACAAACCCAAGGACGCTTACAAAGGGAAGAGGGAGGAAAGGAGGAACAACATGTCAGCATTTTTAACCCTGAAAATCTCAATCATATTTCATCTCTAATGCAAACAATAAACAAGTTTTCTTCATTTATTCATTTAGCTACATCTTTATTTTACCATTAAGTGTCCCAACATACAAAATATCTTCAAAATAAGCTACCTTGTCTGGTTCTGCTACTGTAATTAAAGCCATTTTGTTGACTACATGATGTTTACATCTGGCTGTGCAAGCAACTACCTCACCCTACTTCACAACTACAGCCCCCTTCAACATAAAAAAAGTTCTATAAGGGTTCCTACAGCAATGCTGTGGAGGAAGCAATGTTGATTCTGAAGGCCATTTGATTGAAGTGTTCCCTAAAAGATCCTAATCATAAACGAGATGAGCAACAGGAACCTTTAAACTATGTAAAGATTGGTCCTAGAGCCATGCACCCAAGCCAAGAATAGAACCACTTTAGAAACCTTTACTTTTCAGTTTGTTCACAAAGTTTTAGGTTGCATATGGGAAAACAGCACAAATATACGTATAGCTAGATACAGCACTACGACTAAAAGCATGGGAAGACAGGCTGGCAGGAGCTCGACGAAAACAACTGCCTGTTTCTCAGACCACATGCTGGTGTGTGATTCATCACGGAACACTCTCAGTAGATCCATTGGAAACAACAGGCATTTGCTCCCCATGTGCCCTGTGAAATGTCTGTGATTTGTAATTCTGCAGTTTTGTAATTGTACTCATCTGCTAACTACAGCTCACAGAAATGGAACTGCGTAATGTTCATATGAGGTAGGACTGGGCAATATGGTAAAAAAAAAGTAATATATCACGATATTTAAAGACATTTTTCACAATACACAATATTTATCATGAGACATGTAATCACAGACTAACACAGCAGTATTAACAGATCTTTAAAAACCACCATTCAGATACTCTCTCGTCCTGAATACACTGATTTTTATTAAACATCTGCTGCAATTTGTCTAATTAAACCAGTCTAATTACACGCTTGCTAATGAAACCTGCAGCTGATCAGTGATTATTAAGCACTAACGATATCTTCGATACGCTTAGAAAAGGATATTGTGTATAACATATTATATATAATAAAATATTAGCATATTGCCCAGCCCTAATATGAGGCACGCTAAATAACTGCTGTTTTCTGATGGGCATATTCCAACAAAGTCCAATGCAGACTAGATATAGTCTATACGTGCAAAAAGTTTGTGGACACCTGCTAACCACAAGCTTCTTCTAGAGTCAGGACTATTCCTTTTTATTAGGAAGTATTACATTCATCCCCTCTTTTGCTGCAGTAACACCCTCTACTCTTTTTACACTAGATGCTGGAACATTGCTGTCAGGATTTGACTGCATTCAGCTACAGGAGTATTAGTGTGGTCAGGTACCGATGTGGGATGAGAAGTTCTGGATCATAAATACTACTCCAGCTCACTCCAAAGGTAATGGATGGAGCTCCATCTATGCAGAGAAGAGCTGTTCCACTGCTCCTTCTCCTCAACCCAATGCTAGGGGGCTGTTCACCTCTCTAGCCTACACTTGGCATTGCTTATGGTGGCCTCATGTGTGGCTGTTCCGGAGTGGCCAGTTCTAGTGGAGACTGTGCAAACAGTGTGAACATGATGGGACACATGTTTCATCAATGGGTGTACCTTAAAACATCTAGTTAAGCCACAGCTGTCCACAACTGTATTGGAAAAAAACTGCCACTGCAATATTTTTCGTTCTGTGAAATTTATTGCGATATTAAAAATACAGCCAATTTCACCAGGCGTCAATGTTCCAACAGGTCATGATAAATAACAATAATTATTATTAAGAATGAACATGAAATGAATTAACCCTTGAGTCTACGAACATGCCAACGCATCAAACGCAATGTTTCTCAACGCCTACTAATAACTTTGCAATGATACAGCCCAGACATGTTCAGCGTTGTCCTGGGTTCAAACATTTCTTGAACCTGTAGAGCTCGCTCTTTCCATTACATATCATTCCCTGATCGCACATCACTCACATCCAGAGTTACGAGGCTGTGAAGACGAGTCGAGATGCTCAGCTCTGCCTCTCGCCATGTCTAACTGGTGGATTTGTGTTTAGGGAGACATGTACGCAGTACTAGAGACCCAGACCTGAGTAAAAGTATGAGTGCTCCATCATAAAAGTGACTTAGTGTAGAAGTAGAAGTGATCGTTAAGCACCATACTTCAGTGGAAGTACTAAAGTATTCAACATTTTTGGTACGTAAGTATTGCAAGTAGTTCATTCTAAAATGTACTACTTAAGTACTGAAAGTAAAAGTGCAACAGACATGACAGAGCTCGTGTATATGGAGTCTTCAATGAACTCTCGGCCATAATACAGGCTAAACAGAATAGACTCAACCTGCCACATACAAGTGTTTCCTATGTAAAAACAATTGAAGAGAGCAGCTTAAAACCCTGAGCTTTACTCTCTGCAATATGAACTACAGCTAAAAGATCTCAGGCCATTAGGCCACATACGAGCATTTGAAGGTGGTGAAGATGGTGTTTCTTCTGGTGGTTCTTCTTTCATCTCTGAATAAACTAACAAAAGGAGGAACGACAGCATGCACGTTCACGGCCTGATCGCTTGTTCTGTTCAATATTAAGACAGCTGTATATCTGTAACGAGTAACGATGCAGCACATAAACAACATAAAGGAGTAAAAGTATTAAACTCATCTAAAACATGTAGTGAAGTAAAAGTGGAGGTAGGAGAAGAAAAATAATACTACAGTAGATGCAGATACAGTATTTTAGTACTTAGGTACAGTAGTGAAGTAGTTCTACTTCCTTACCACACATCTCTGTGTTTAGATCACCTGCATCTCATCTGTAATTAGTGGATTCGTACGTCAGTTGATGGATTTGGGTAAAACCAATGAACAAATGGACACTCAGAAGCTCGTCTTCTGGATCTGGCCTGTTCTAAACGACTTTTTTAATACACTCCACTACTTCTGTGAAGCTTAGACTCTGCTAAACCCGTTTTAAGAACCGAAGCAATTCGTCCAGGCTTTGACAAGAAATGTGACAATTTCATTTATTAAAAAAAAAAATGTAAAAAGTGCACTGCTTATATGAAAGTGCCATTAAAGATTAATTTAAAAAAGATATGCAACAACCAAGAAAACACCTGACTCCAGAGGGTTAACGATAATGCAATGTGTTTCCAATATTGGAGTTAAATTAAGGATATTGGGCATATTGCATTGCAGTGATTACTGCACATGTGTCCCTAATGCTGATCATATTGTACAGTCCCAATCCAGGCCATTTAAAAAGCTAAACTGGCTAAATAGAAGGGGCATTTGCTTACTTTTGGCCATATAGTCCATCAGTATATAGTCATATAATTTGCAAACCAATATTCCTCTTTTTTCCCCAATTGTAGTATGTGGGGGAAAACCCATTCTTCCAAAAAAAACAAACAAAAAACGGTCTATTCTGCCTGTAAAAATAACGAAGAATCCAAGAGAGAACGTGGTTTTACAAAACTGCAAGAATTATTACTGTTGCTTCCATCTAAAATCTTTATCAAGCAACCTGTCCTCTTACCCGGTGTTGTCTGACCTCTCCAGTCCAGTAGTGTAAATTTTAAGAAGCACTTTTTCACACAGACAATGTTAGCCCAAAGTATTGCATCCCCAACAAGCTCACTGATGCCACTGCATTACACTGCTAAACTGATCCCACTTTTGTGGCACATGTGTGATATGCTTGGTAAGGTGATGTACATCTCTGTGCACTAAATACACCAAGAGGCTGAGTCAATATTTAAAAAAATAAATAAATAAATAAAAAAGAAATCAGGTTTATGTGAAGATCATTGGGACAGATAATGTCGCCATTGCGGAGAACGTGTAGCCCGAGGCTGAAGGCAAGCTGTTCGATGCATTCTCATTCTCTCAGACGAGCACCAGTCAGCTCTCACAGACCAAATCCCGCCTCGCAGGGATCAGCGAACCCTGAACTGACGCATCCGACACACTCAAAAAACCACAATCAATATGTCTTCTTCAGAGTCTGCAGCTCTTAAGGCCGCTAGCATGGTCCACGCTCAGGAAGGCCTGCTGAAATTCTCCTGTATGACGCAATGGAGTATCACAATTTGGAGCTGGTGGCTTTATATAAAATTCCAGTTCTTTGCATCATTTGCTTTGAGTAGGACTCTACACATTGCGTATACAGTGACTTATGCTGCTGCTGCCTACAAGTCCTTCTCGGAAGCTCCTACTTATGACGTTGGAGCTTAGAAGTATGACACGGTTTTGTCTAGAAACCCTGTGAAAACATGCTATAGAAATATATTTGACACTACTGCAACAAAACAAAGAGCAGAGTATGGCGGTTGCTCCCAAAATAGTCCCAGTTCTTCATGGTATGGCTTTTAGGAACAGTACTTTCAGATTCTGGTCCATGCTGATGTAATCGCATCACATGATGATGCAGATTTTTTTTTAGGAGCACAGAATCTTTTTAACTGGATTAGATTTGAATCAGGTGGTCCTGATGTTCATGAAAGTAATTTAAGATGAACATCAGGACCACCTTGTTTTTGTGGAATGGTGCACGATCATGCTGGAAGAAGAGGAGTTAAAAAAAAAGTAGTGCCCCCACCATTACACCACACCCACCAGCCTGGACTGTGGACACAAGGCAGGTTCCAGGGTCTATGGACGAATGCCATTGGTGCCAAATTCTGACCCTACCCTCTGTGTGCCTCAGCAGAACTCTGCACCTTAGGTTTTTCCAGTGTTCAGCTTTCCAACTGTCCGACTGCAGCCTCAGCTTTCTGTTCCTGGCTGACAGAATGGGAACAGTGCATGGTCTTCCGCTGTTGTAGCCCATCCACCTCGATAGGTTTCGATATGCTGTGCATTCTGAGATGCTTTCCTACTCACCACAGTTGTACTGAATGGTTATCTGAGTTACTGTAGCCTTTCTGTCAGCTTGCACCAGCCATCAGGCCATTCACTGGTAACCTCTCACATCATCAAGGTGTTCCTGCCTGCAGAACTGCTGCTGTGCTTTGTTTTTTGTTTATTTCCTTTATTACACTATTCCAAGTAAACTCCAGAGACTGTTGTGCTGAACATCCCAGCAGATTAGCAGTTATAGAAATTCTCAAACCAGCCAGTGTTTGGCCATCTACAGTCATCCCAGTCTGTTCACTAAGCTCTTTTCTCTGAAGTCTCGCGAGACCCAAGCGGCAAAATGTCACACACCGTCTCAACGCACCTACAGGATTTAAAACTGACATTCGGGACGTTTTTTTTTATCAGCAAATGCTATGTCAGCTTCACTGCCCTGAACCCGATCATCCTAAAACGAAAATGAATAACGCCCGTGTGTTTTTCTAGGCAGGCGGGAAAGCAGCTGTGCTTCAAACCCCGCGCCAGACTCGGGTCCAGCTTTCTACACAGCAGTCAGGACAAGCGGCTCACAGGACTCAGAAAACATAAACATGATCATTTTGAGTCATGACTTACCGATCATGACGAGGACTCAGGAACTAGAGAGGAACATCAGCTCAACTTCACCGCAGGGTGACATTTGTCAACAGTATTCAACCATGATACTGAGCGTGTACGAGACCGCGGGGGAGTGTGGGAAATTGAGTCCAACACCTGCTTTGCTCTGCTAGATGATGTAATTTGCACGCAAATAAAAAATCATCGATTGTGAGGTTTATTATTACTTTGTGTTAGCTTTGTTATGGGATTAAAGAGATTTCTTTTATTTGACATATGACAGATTAAGTGAGGGAGCCTGGTGGAGAGACACTACATTTCCTCTAGTGCCGTTCATCGCTCAGTGTGTTGACGGAACTGAAGACATGGAGAACTGTGCAGCAAACAGATGGTGCTAACGCGCTGTTTTTGCGTTTTATTGATTTGCTTTTTATGACTGAAACTCTATTTTAATCGTGTCCAGTTTTCGGGAAATCATGCAAGGCGTGTCCGGTGTCGGTTCGGCTCAGTTCGGCCATGAGGCTCCACGGACCGAGTGCTTAGCGAGTCAAATGGCGCGGAGTGATGCTGTTGATAGTTATGTAAGACCTCCGAGTGTTTACATCCTTCCAGGCGCGCTGTGAGCTTCATACTAATGCTGTACATCCATTTTAGACAGATATTGGAGGTTTGCTGTACAACGAGGCATTTTCGCTCATGCAGGGAGGAGTGTGTGTGTGTGTGTGTCTGTCTGAGAGGTGTTTTGGTGAGGCTGCCAGTCGTAGGATGCTCAATCACAGTAGCGTGACCTCGCAGAAAAGGGGGGGTTCATTCCAATGTGTTTTAAACATCTCATCATGAATTTTCTTTTTTTTTTCCCCTCCCCCCACAACATCCACCATATACCACCAATCTGCCATAACATTAAAACCTCTGACAAAGGTCAACATCCTGTCAGAGGGCCATTCAGGTTCTAGAAGTTGATGTATTGGAAGTAGGAAAATAAGCAAGCATAGGCATCTGAACGACTCTGTAATGACTAGATGACAAGGTCGGGGATGGGGGGGTTGGCAGTGGGGTCTTGGCCACCCCAGGGGCACCGATGAGCATGGGAAGCGAAAGCTAGCCTGTCTGGTCTGGGTCCACAGACAGCTCCTGTATTACTTCCTGTATAACATTAGGGAGGTGTTTTTAATGTTATGTCTGATGTACGTATATCGTCAGGAGTGAAATGAATATGTACAGAAGATAGCAGTGCTCTTGTTTGTATGAAGGTAGTAATAATACCACCTTAAACGTTTGAGCAGGAGTATCCGAAATTGGTCCAAATGGATATACAGTGTTTTATAGTGTCTTATTGGTTTTATATGTTTTTCATGGCATTTCAAAAAATCCAAATTCAAAAATGGGCTGTTTTTGCTGCTAAAGTGTCGAACATGGACTTTACGGGCTGGAGGTGTGTGTGGTATATAGTGAAACCTATTAAAGCCTATAGAACTGGAGTGAGGAAGCAGCCATAAGCAGCTAAAGCAGTGCAGTATTGTGGTTATACCTCAACTCACTATAAAGACAGCGATGAAATTGAGGATACAAGCAGGTTGACTATTCTTGAGAAGGCAAAGGTTATCTCTTGTCATACAGCTGTGGCGCATGTGCAGAGTTTAGCTAAAAATCTTCTTTCTTTTATCAACTAAGGATATACGGCATTGACAAAAGACACCATAGCCCATGAGGCCTATAGATACCATACCTTCCCAACATACCTTTGTGTTGTTGGATCCTTGGTAATGCTAATCTTTTTTTTTTTTGGTGAGATTTCATCTTTCAGGGTCTTCAGACGTTCTTTCAGACACCGTGTGTGGGCTTTTCCGCCTTTGTGAAAAGTACATTGTACACAGTGCATTGTCAAAAGAACCTCACAGTGTAAGGCTTCAGGCTTCAGGCGTCAGGCTTCATAGCACCTTACAGATTTGCCTGATGTGCAGGATCTCTGTGTATATTTTCCAACATCAGGTTCAGAGACGAAAAGATTTAACACCTCGAAACAGGATTAGGTCTATCCCAGAACGCGTCCGCGTCTTGTAGAGACATCTGTTGTGCGCCCTTTAATAAATGCATGGACCTGCTAAATCTGGGGAAACGGTAAATGATGTAAACCTCATTAATATTCAAATTGAAACAGCATCAATGTAATGTTTTCTGCATCTCTTCAAATATGATGTGGCATATTACAACCTACCTTGCACCGTAAAATGATTGACTAAACACGATTCAATTTGCATATTAATGAGCGAGATGACAGATTAGAATATTTGGCCCCCTTTTTTTCTTTTTTTTTTTTGCCTTTTCCCTTCAGGGAGCAACTGTAATTTCAGACATTTTCTTTTTTCCAGAAGGAACTGATAGCTTTGAAAAACAAACAGATAACTTTAAGAACAATGGAGCGTCATTTAATCTTACTGTTTATCCTGCTCCCAAGTTTTGGGAGTGCTGTGTCTTTTTTCTTTTCCTGAGTGAGGCAAATGGATGTATTTGCCAAGGTAATTTCGGAACAATTAGGCTAATTTTCCCCTCTTGCTCTAGTTTGTCCCACAGGATGTCATCTTTATAGAAAACCTGTGTTGATTCAGTGCGGTTACGGGAAATGTCAGTCGGACTCGAGTCCGCCTCAGCTTCAGTTTGCAGCCCCTGTTCGTCATTTCACTGTCAAAAGGTGCTGCTGGATTTTAAGGATTTCAGTACTTATTATTGTGTTTTTCTGATTTCAAATGTCAAACGGTTTTGAGAGTGGATGAAGGGTATAATTAGGCACTCGAAAATGATGGAAATCTTTTATTTTGTCTGTTTAGCTGAGAGGGTTTTTAAAGGCTCTGTAATTGGTTTGGAAATTAGGACAGCAGGAATCTGAAAGCATTTCTAAGCCGGTTTGGATGAACTGTTTTCTGATAGCAGGAATCCAGGTACAGAACTCTAATGCCAGCTTAAGCACAAGACGCTCTGGCCACATGGAAACATTAGACATGGAGAGTCTAATGTCTGTTGTGTGATTGGTCTCTTTCACAATGGCCCTTTTCCTGTCAAAGTAGGCAGATCTTGGCCATGTTAACCAGTGCAAAGCACCAGCCTCTCTGATACTAGAAGCCTTGCTTGCAAGACACAGCCGCGACTGCTTCTCTCACTGTGTTTCTCCATTGAAGGGTTACCAGATGAATATGAAGACTGAGCCTCACTTGTATAACATCAGCTCTACAGAGGAGCTTCAGTTCCTCAGGTCTCGGGTTCAGATGCTGGAGAGAGAGAAGGCCGAGATGGCTGTGGAAAACCAGCGCCTCAAGGACCTTCTTGTGAAAGGTGAGGAGCAAGTAGCGCAGTTTTCGTCTTTCCGTGAATCTGTGAAACTTCGGAGCAATATAAATTATTTGACTACATTTGACGTAATGGGTTTAAACTGCTAATGCTGAATCAACATAGAACATTTGCAAGAAAGATGCAAAATGTCAACATATGACTTTCTCCTATTTCCCTTCTGCTGCTGACTTTCAGAGATTCCACACCTCTTGTCTACCATGTGGCAGACTATAACTAGCAACACAGACCAATCCAGCCACCATCAGCCTGGTCCCTCGCTGTCTGACAGCTACATGCCCGGGCAGTACAAAGAACAGGGCTGCAGCCTTCTGCCGTCAGTTTCAACAGCTATAAAAAGTGTTCAGCAGGAAATGATTTTGGAAACGAGTGCTTACGGACACAAACTGGCTGGCAGCCATGATGATGCTGATGGGGATATGTTTGAGTCATTGGAAGAGGTGAATGAGAGCCTGTGCCCGATCACCATCAGAGAAGACGGCCAGAATATATATCTAAGCTCACCATGCAGCTCCACCGATTCAGCCTCCTCCCTCAGCGAACACAGGCCACTGGTTCAAAGCAACGCACCTGTAAGAAACCTTCCCTTTCTTCCTGTTCCCACGACTACTGTAACCCCTTAGAGGTCTGCAGTTGATGATGCTTAACTGTCATAAAATAATTGCATTATTAATTACATAGTATAATAAATGGTTTGTTTTGTCTTGATATGTTTTGATGTTTTTACAAATTTAAAAGTTCTTCACACTCTCACATCTCCTCAGACATGGTTCTTCATAGAACCTAAAGTGGTTCTTCTCTTGGTAGCACTAAGTTGTTGAGATGTAAGCAATCACTCAGTCATCTGATGCGAAATGGTTCGCTGTAGAGAAACGTACTGACTGAAGCAGGTGTCGGAATGTCTGTGACAATAATACACACAGTCGTATCATAATTATGACGACCCCTGGTTTGGAATGAACTCGGCCCATTTCAAATAGGAGCACTTTGCCATTCTGTAATTGCAGGCTGTAGCATACTTTGTTAGCCTCCTTTCACCCTGTTCTTCAATGGTCAGGACTCCACAGGACCACCACAGAGCAGGTGGTATGGGGGTGGTGGGTCATTCTCAGCACATGGTGGCTTAGTGTTAGTAGCCTGCGCTGTGCTGGTACGAGTGGATCAGACACAGCATCGCTGCTGGACTGAGAATAGACCACTAAGCAGAATTGTCCAGCCAACGGTTCTGTGGGCAGCATCCTGTGACCACTGATGAAGCACTAGAGGATGAATGACACCAACAGATGAGTAACAGATGAGCTTTTGTCTCTGAACTTCTGTCACATTTACAAGGTGGACCAGCTAGGTAGGGGTGTCTAATAGAGTGGACAGTGAGTGAACACAGTGCTTAAAAACTCCAGCAGCACTGCTGTGTCTGATCCACTTGAACCTGCGCAACACACACTACTAACACACCACCGCTGTGTCAGTGTCGCTGCAGTGCTGAGAATTACCCACCACTTAAATAACACCTGTTCTGCGGTGGTCCTGTGGGGTCCTCACCATTGGCATACAGGAATAAAGGGGGTTAACAGAGTATACAGAGAAGCAGATATGGTGCTCCTGTATGGTAAGTGGAGCGTGATATAACAGGCCGCGTTCATTCCAAACCAGGGGTGTATGCATCCAAAACACTCATCTAAGTTCTTATATGTGATGTTGGGTATATAGATGGGTATACAGTTGTAAATATATAGTATATGAAATGCTTGTCACAAATTTAGTGGGACAGTGTCTCCGGCAGCATTTGTAACCGTTTTAAGTAAATAACTTTCTGTGAGGGAGCATTTAGAGGTGTGAATGTCTTCAGTTTATCATCAGCAGTGTGAACAATTCTGACGTTTCTCTGCAACACAGCATTTCACACCAGATTACTTAGAATGTCTTTGTTTACATCTTACTGCTTTAATGATGCAGACATTTTCACAATGTTGAATTCCACGTATATAATACAAACTGATACAACGGTCTGCACAGTCCCATGCAGTGTAAGCCCTGCTTTCAATCCATAATCCTTTTCTAGTGTTGAAAAAGCTATTTTACTGACTGTCTTCTGCATGTACACGAGCAAGAGGCTGAATGTCAGTAGAATCAGCAGTGAGCTTCTGTTAAAGGTGATGAATAATTGGTGCCTGCTCCTTCCCCGTGCATGCTCTTTGTCCTCTGGGCGGCGGCCTGGCCTGTGCTGCCTCGGCTCCTGCTGGGCTATGCTGGGTGAGGGCGGGTGTGAGAGGGCGCCGCTCAATGCCCGGATCGATTTCTCCACAGGTAGAGCTGCTCCCTCTCTCTCTGCCTCAGCTGGGGTGAGCGCCCCACGACAGGGCTTGCCGGGATGTGTGTTCCTGTCTCTCTGTGTGCCTCACCTTTTGTCTTCTTTCTTCCGGCCTCTTTCGTTCTTGCTTTTTTTTTTTCTTTTCTTTTATTCAGTTTTGTTACCCACTGTAACACAAGAAATCATCAACAGGCATCACTTCCATAGTGGTTGCCATATTAATCTTATTGCTGGATAAATCATAGCATAGGTGTCTGAACAATGTCCATAGAAATTACAGTGTAAGGCCGTAAGAAAAAAAATCGATATATATTGAATGGTGCTCCATCCAGTACTTTTGGAATGAGTGATAATCTAATGTCTGACCAATAACGCTCTTTTCACTGAATGCAGTCACATCCTCACAGCAATGCCCTGGACAGTAGACACAGTTACTCCAGCAAAGGCAGGATGAACTCTCGACCCTTGATTTTGGAAGATGCAGTAAATGTGCAGGTGTCCCAATACTTTCGTCCATATAGCGTACCTCACTTTGCTGTGAGATTAGAGCCAGGCAGTGTATGGTATACCTGAAACGCAGACAGCTTTAGAGCATTAGATTGGGACACTGTTAAGCTGCGCTTTGTATCATCCCTATCTAATTTAATATGTTAGCCACAAGCTAAGACATATTAGCGTGTAGCTTGAGCATTAGATAAGAACACTTTGAAGCCGAGCTTTTGTTTGGAAAACTGTATTTTTATAACATTGAATACTCTGGTAAATTAAAAATGGGAAAATTAATATAGCGCCGCTGTCCAATGAAAAGCATGTATCTCCATTTTTGTCTGTTTTTAGTTTTCTCAATGGTTTGAACCCTGTAGTTATTCTGTACACTCTGTGAATAGTTCTAGATGAATGGGTCATTAGAAATACTCTAAATTCCTTGGAATAAACTTCTATTTAAAATGGACTTTCATTCAAAGTTAAGGATGCTTTTGCCTTCCCCTGTAAAGTCCCCATTTTGAAGACACATGATTTTTCATTGGGTCAGCGACAATATCGACATAAGGCACATTTGTAGCCACACAATTTTTCTTTCTCTATCCAAGAATGAGACTTCTGTAGTTTGTATGTTTTGAAGAATCCTACACTCTAAAAAGGGGCTGTTCATAAGATCTTTAGCAAAGGGATAGATAGACCCGTATATAGACCCGTGACAACTCAATAAAACATAATTAATACATTTATTTATATCATTTATTTATTTAGAACCTTCAATAATCCCTACATAGCACCAAAAAGGGTTCCACTCATGTCAAAGAATCATTTTTTCAGCTCTATCTAGAACCCTTTTTGCTTAGCGTGTAGTAGATACAGTGCAGATGCTGGTTAGTTAATGCAGTGAGGATTAAGCTAATGGTAGTTGGCTATCTTGCACAATTTAGCACAACAGGCATTAGTGTTAGCTCAAGAGAACTCTCCCTCCCCACGCTTTGGTGCCCCATTTCCGCACTAAATCAGGCATTCATCAGTGATTTCCCATTAGTTACTGGATCAAATCCGTGAAATGAAACCCTGAATACTAAGCTGTAAACTCTGTTTATTTAATCATAACTCGAGTTTTAGGCTATAAGGTCGTGTTCTCTGCTTCTCTTCTCTTCTCCGTTTGCTTTCCTCAGGAGTGTCTATCAGCTACTTTCTTTAGTGCTGTCTGCTCTCAATGTATCTTTTATTTTGCTCTGCTGTGTCTTACTAATAAACTTACAGTTACCTTTATCACTGTGCTGTGTTTGTGCGTAGATACGACAGGTGGAGGTGTACCCAGGTTCGGGCATTTTCTGTGCAGAACACGCTTGGCTGGCAGCTAACATGGCCCGATCGCCAACAGCGATGGTGCGAGCCCTGTTGCTAGGGGTTTTTGACATGGACACGCTTTTAAACAGCAACCTCAGAGGAGGGAGGAGCCGTCGGCCGTCATACTCAGACCAACATGCCCCCCTGGACCCAGACAAACTAAATGCCATTTACAGTAAGTACCATGACTGTTCTAATGCAGAACGTAATCTGTAATACCCGAGAAGTCTTTTTGTGATTGTGTGCTTTACAATTGTTTCACCAGATGAAAACATTTTATGAGTATATATTTGTGATCAAAAGAGGTTTTATATCCCAATTTATTTATTTATTGGTTTATTTATTCAGTAAGAGAAATGATGGAGGGGGAATTCTGAAAAGGTCATTGTAAAATGGCTGGGTATCATTTAAATGGTCTGAAAGGCTCTAATAGTGCAAATGTTCCAAAGGTTACAATGCTTTCAGATTTGTCTAACGCAGTGCTAAAATAATCTCTTCCTTTCTGTGATATCCTCTATATATCATGGCAAAAATGTGCAATTGAGAGAAAAAAAAAATTGCATATATATATATATATATGCATATATATGCACATTTGAATTTAATTATATATCAGTAACATTGAGATGGAGGTAATATAACTAAAAACACATAAAACTGAAGACACGTCTTTAAAAAAAGAATGTGTAAAATTTGCAGTCCGCAGCACTGTTCCTAAAATGCCTATGGCTTATTTACATGTCGTTTTGCATGCCTCAAACATTGAATGAAATATGCAAATGAGGCCACAGGTGAGGTTCTTTCTAGTATCTCGCCCTTGCAGATTGTGTTTGTGCAAGCAACACTGCACAGTAGAACAGTGTAACCCCCACTACTGTGTCACCATCCTGCAGGGTTCCAGCATTTTGCTGTCACATAGAAACATTCTGTATGCTTTCTAGTTGTCTTCCAGATCTTGCCTTGACTTCCACGGTACCCAATTATTGCCATTTTTGAATGACGTTGCAGACATTGCACAACAGTTGCGAGCTGGAAATGTGTCCTCTTTTTATAGCCTTCCTCTGCTTTATAAGCATCAGTGCGCTTCGTTTTCAGATCCTCAGCCAGCAGCCTAGAATGATCCACAGCGTTAGTGCAAGGCTTAAAGAGAATTTATTACACGCTGGAATTGTCACCAGCTAATTCCTAATTGTCAACCATTATTTTAAGGCAGAAAGATGCCCAAACTTTTTCACAATGCTACATTCTTTTATTCCTTTTCAGCTCATCACAAATAAAATAGGCATGCACCGAAAAAATTGGTCGTGATACTAACAAAATTAGCTGGATCAGGTATCAGATAATTAGGTAGATCCACAGGACCGATCCATTCACTGAACCAGATTCCCGCACCACCAGTATTCTAGGCTTCTTAACTTGAGTTCAGAGTAGCCTACAGACGTGATACACGTATTTCAAACACTAAGACTTCTAGCTTAGCAACACTTCTAGCCTTCAGCAGCCTGCTCAGTTTACTCAAGAGCAGTTCAGGAAGGAGTGGTGAGCTAGGGATCTCTTAAACACACACGCACACATGCAGGCAGACACGGCCGAACACTGTTTTGGGTCTCAGAAGCGACATGTTACATGTTTTTCCACTAAATATGAGTAAATTCCAGATTGAAATCAATAGAGCGATGGAGATGTTCGGTTTGAGGCTTGCGCCTGTAATGGAGTGGTAATGACATCACTGCTACAGCTGGTCTTCCATATAAGGAGAAACAAGAAGGGAGGAGCTGCTAGCTCCTTTTTGGTCTCACAGACTTTCAGAAAAAAGTCCTGAGCCCAGATAACTCTGTGTCGAGGTCCGGCACGTAAAGTGTATCAGTAAAGTGTTTGTGCTTGAACACCTGCAGAGATGTTATAATGTTAGACTAGTTTTCTGTAAAGGTTCTGTTTCCATTTTTTCATTAAAAAAAATCGATCAAATAGAGCTGTAGTAATAGTTTACTATAACGACTTTATGAAAAACTCTACTGTCCTGCTTCCCTGTCTGATTTCTGTTGGGCCAGTTTGAAGATTTTCTTAGAGAAACAAAAAAAACTCTTTTCCTATAAATTATAAAATGCCTGTTGCACATTTTGCTGCAATTTGTTTGGGCTATAATCCAACGTTAATTTTCTGTGAATGAATTGTGGATGATCTCAGCATACACCTCTAAGGTGCAACAGCTTTCTGGGTATGAATTATACGTGGGGCTGGGGTGAGGGGGGGGGCTCTTTGGAAGCAAAATGAGGATTGAGAGGGGCGAGCATCACGATGGGGGCTGTTTCCGACAGGCCCATCCCCTCTCATTCATCATCATTTGGCGTTTTAATGGTCTGACAGCGCTGGCAGTGCTGAGGAACTGCTGTGGCTCGCTCTCTTTCTCGCTTTCTCTCCCCCTCTCTATCTCGCTCCATCTCTCTCGTTCGCCTCCCAACTGTTGTCGCAGTGTCACTCTCTCCCTCCGCAGATGCCACGCTGGCGCGCTTCCCACTGGCACGGAAAGGCCAGATTGGTACCGGGATCAACTCCAAGCTGTCTGAGATCCGCTTCAGATCCAGGAAAGTCAAGCGGGACAGACGTGGCCGTTGACGGATTTACCGCACATATTGGAAGAGTGTAACTCTGTTTGTGGGGAAAAGTGATTTTGTTGCCCCGGGGTGGCATGTGTGTGTGTGTGTACGTGGTTTTGTGTGTAAGACTGTGTTAGATAGAATGTTTGCTCAGTGGTTTTAGGATGTTAGCCACTTTTCCAGGCTCACTGAAACAGTGTATGTGGTATGAAGGTAGAGCAAACAGTACAGATACAGCTGGGGGGCAGACAACCTCCTACACCCTTAAAAATAAAGATTCCCAAATGGTTCTCGGCTTGAGCCATATGGTTTTGGAATGACACTGGTTAGAGGTTATTTCAGCTTGTACATTTATTAAAGTAAGGTTCATTTAAAGAACCAAATGTCTCGGCTCCAAAGAAACTTTATTTTTAAGAGTGTAGCTGAATATGCAAAGACTATGGGATAATTAGTTTTGCAGGATCTGAAATTGCGCACGTCTCTATGTGATCCACGAACATGGAATCTGCCAACTAAATTTCCCTACCTACTTAATCTGCCATTGCCATATCTGTCTGGTTTGGACAGGGGCCGTATGATATTTCTCCACTGATTGCTCTGTAGCGCCGCTTCCGACGCTAGCAGGGAGTCTCAGGTGGGGGTTCCATTACCCAGCGCTGGCACCTCGTCTCTTCCCCAAAGTGGCGCATCAATCCCGAATCCCTCGAGGCCTCCCGGCCCCCCTGCCTGATCACTCCCCTAGGTGCCTCTGGCCTTCAGGGAAGGGGGGGGACTGGAGACATTCAATTATCTGCAGCTACACAAAACGAAGTATGACAGGCTCCCTGTGAGGATGCTGTAGGCCACATGTCAATGTCAATAGAGATAGGTGATAGCGGGCTATTAAAAGCTTAGGCCCCCTCTGCTTAGTTAACCTTTTTCCCCAGCAGCGACGACACTGTCCTGTATTAGCAGTATGTGTGAGTTTCAGAACATGGGCGAGAAGGCACTCTGGGATATAAGACTTGGGATAGATCTGGAGATCTTCGTGTTGTGCCTCAGGCAGTAGATGGGAGAACTTTCTGTTGTTCTCCAGCTTCTGTAGTTCACCTCTCCGCCATCTATTGAAGCTTGGCTGATACCTCCAGTCAGTGGGGATCAAGGTTACACTGAAGACAGAAGGATCGATGAACCCAGAGCTGACAGTAGACGCTTTGGAGGCAGAGGTGCCGCTCTCTCTATCTCTGCCGTGCTCTGAAGTAGTAGACCAGAGGCTTTCCTCAAATAAATCACTGAGATTTATTGAATTTCCTTCTGAAAAACACTCACCGTTCTTCCCCAAGATACAGGCTCTCATGCTCTCTTAAGTCTTACGCAACTGCTGGCAGATGACGTCTCAGTTTGTTAGCCTACAATGGAGGAGAGCGGTTTTATTAATACGGTATCAGTTCATTTGAGGACACTGTGATGTGGAGTCAACGTTTAAAATTGAATTCACATAATTAATTAATAGGCATCAGTATTGTCCTCAAGCATGAACTCGAGGCGTCTGCAATGGAACATCTACATTTTAAACCGTGAACAAATCTACAAATCTAAGGTTGGAGCCTGCAGATGAACATATTAGAGGACGCATTCCTGGTTGCCGTTTCTTCTTGGCAGCAGATAAACAGTGTTACTGTATCAGAAACCAAATAACAGTAGATGGCATTTACTGTTAGCGGTGTGCATTTGGGGTTGCGCATTTTGATGAATATCTTGCTCATTCGCTCACACATTTCTCACACAGTTCCCTCTTCTGTCTTTATGGCGAAATAAAAGGGAGAAAGGCATGCAGGAATCATTTGGACCCAGACTGTGTGTTCACTAATGGAGAGCTCTGATGTAAATGCCACTAGAATTAAAGATTCTAATAGATCTCATATCTCTGTTCTCGCTTCATTTTGAGTCTCATTAATGCATTAAAGATTTTGAAGGTTAAATCTGGTTGGTGGTCTAATTGCATGTTTACGAAGCCAAGTTACAATGATTAAAGCTGATATACAATATCAGACACGTAATAAGGCTGACCATTAGGCACCGAAATATCGATAGACTATCCGCTGTGACTTGATTTGCGGGGTCCCTTTGTCGAACATACTGCGGACAGTGCTCCCTGTGTTTGCACATCACTTATTCCAGAGGCGCCCTCACGAAAGACAAAAAAACCTAATGTTCCGTGCAGTGTAATAGCTTTCAGATTCCTGTGAGGTGAACTGTAGGTCCTGCCGAGAATTTCTCTCATGCTCAAATACACAAATAGGTCATGGGGAGCGGTGAGAGATTGGCTCTCCACGTGGAATTCGAAATGAAGAGGAGCTTTGGCCATCCACAAGTGTGCACTCTCACTCCCACTCCCTTTTCAGTCATAACAAGCAGAACCAGGTGCTACCCATGAACCGGCTTCAATCATCTTTTTTTTTTTTTCTTACACTAGCAGGGCCTTTGATTGGATAGCAGGTGCCATATTGGCAGGCTTTAATCTCGGCCCTCCGTTCAATGGTCGTTCGGTTTCCTCCTCTCGAAAATCCCCCCCAGATCCTTTCATTTGTTCCCGTCTATAGACGTTTAACCCAGCTCTTATGTCAGCCTCTGTCCCTGTTGATCCCTGTCTGGCCTGGCTAGCTTTACCCTGCCCTCTCTGTATACCGTCTCAATAGAAATCCTTACAGTAAGCATTGGTGCTGGAGGCTGGACTTTAAGAACTTGCCATTATATTTCCTGCCTATATTTTAAAACCTTCTAAGCTAGACTTTGTTAGGTTTGTCACACATTCTAAGCTAGGACTGGCTAGTAGTGCCCCACTAAGATTGACCCATAGGCTAGGTCACTTCCAAGAATTTACAATCCCAACTCTCAAAGCACTTTAGCACTGATCGGAATGTAAGGGAGAAATAAGGACGACCACAGCCTCCTGCTTCCAAACCCAAATGCCGCACGTCACGACAAACCTTGTTTCAGCCTGATTCACTGTTTTTCACCCCTGCTTGTTCCTCAAATTCCTAGAGACACTCAAGATTCTCAGCTGTGGTACTCTACATGATCATTTTTCATGCTATTTCTATTTAATTCATTCATGCCTTTTCTCACACACAAGGAGAAACCATTAGACCCCCCCCAAATGACAATGCGTGTGCTCCAGTGGCAGGTTCCGAAATCAATATGGTTCTTCTGATGTTTTCATTTATCTGCACAAAACAAGATGTGTCCTCCGGTCAAAGGCCGGTAGGAGACATCATCAATAATCGCAGAATGTCAGCACAAAGGTGAAATAATAAAAAAGGGAGAAAATCACGTCACCTCTCTTGAGAGACTGTCAAAGAGAGACAGCACTCATACAGAGCGGTGTTCTTGTCAACACCGCAACAGTGACGGCTGATGGCTGCATACTCCTCAAGGAAACAGCTTTTCTACAACAACACATTTGCCCGTCCTCAAATCTTTAAAACGAATTTTGGTACTGCTTGTACCAAATGCACCATGCATGAAAGCAGTACATGTTCTAGTGCTGCTGTTCCTCTAAATTATGAATGAATATCAATAAGCATATACCTATTAATAGGCTATACCTATTACATTAATAGGTATTAGTTAAATGTGGTGGTGTGTCTCATTAGTTAAATGAGAAGTGGTTTGACTGAAGGATGCCAGAGACTTTCAGGCAGAGTTCTTCTGCTTTAAGCTAGAAGGCTGATGTTTCCTTGAGAAATGATTTCCATCCAGATACCAACTAAGAATAAAAGGTCTTACAAAGGGTTCTTTGGGCGATGCCATTGAAGAACCATGTTTCCAAAAGAGATCTGAGAGTGTAAAAACCCTTTTAAAGAACATAAACTTGTGAAGGATTTTTTAAAGTTTAAAGCTGCTTCAGGCTCAGACATCTCTTTAACAAACATGGTTCTTCATGACACCGTTATTTCTTAAAAATGTGTGGTGCTGACGCTTCTGTGTCACCTTTCATTGGCTAGTCAATGTGTCAGCCATTGGTTTCCTTATGGTATTGCTATTAATAAAAATTGCTTTGGGTTCAAATAAGAATCAACTGTGGCTGAGTAGTCTTCCGGGGTTCTTGCTTCCAGGCTTTCCAGAGAACTCCAAAAATATGACTCCTACAAGAATACCAAGACTTCAGGAATGACTTGAGACAACTCTAGCCTGTCTAGAGATCTCAACGTGGGTGGCCTGGCATCTCGACACTCTAGAAGATACTATCTTCATAGAGTTCTCACCACTTTGACGAAGCAGTCTGTTCCAGTCGCTGAAGGCTGATGGAGGGGGCCTAAAAGCACCACCTACCAGTAGATGGTGCACTAAGTCTGGTGCTTTTTGGGGTCAGAAACAGGTGGCAGGACTATAGCTTCAGCTGTCCTAAAAGGTTTCAGAAAGTTTGGCCAAGGCATGAAGCTATGTATTTGTAAACATTTCTCTGCTGGAGGCAAAATCCTCATCTTTTTATCATCATCAACCATGGACTACAGAAATCCTGCTTATTAGAACCAGTGTTGTTTTAACATGCAGATCGCCCACTCCTCTCGCCTCATGCATCATGGACGTTGTCCCGCTCATGATTTTATGAATTATGCAATAACCGTTTAAGACAATCCTCCATGATTTACTAGAACAGAAATGTAGTAGACGCCTTTGCTTCTTTCTGCTTTGGAAAGCTCATTTGCAAGTGTAATAGCATTAGAGCGTTTGCTGCAATCATCGCGTTATCCCATTCATTATTAAAATAAGGGGTCCCAGGGTTCTCCATTAATCACTGCTGCCTTGGTCTGCAGCCTGTCAAGACAACCTAATCATTTCAACAGCGAATAATTAACGCACAAGATGCATGTAAACACACCAGGCCAGCTGATCGGTGGTCCGACACTGATAGCCCAAACAAGGCCAGCAGACCTGCAGCAGGATGTCTTAAAAAAGCAGGACTGATGGCTTCTCGCAACCAAAGAGACGTAAACGTTCCAGGTTGTACAGTTTTTACCAACAGATGTCCTACAACAGGCTGAGCTGGCATGTGAGACTTCCTCTCCTAATTACCATTAAGAAATGTGTGCGCTCGGTTCTGTCTGAAGGTGCAAACAGGTTGTCAGTCGAAAACAAGCGAGTTCTTTTTAAAGGGGTTTTAAGTGTGTACACACTCATTAATATGGACTAAGTAGTAACGAAACATAGTGACAGTAAATCACTGGGCAAAAATGGTTATTAATTATTGTTGCATATTGAAAGCCGTGCACACCTATATTGTTATCTGATAATATTATTTTTCTTAATATTATTTTTGCAGAATAAGTTATCCTGCAGTTGATACTGACGCTGTTTCCACTAGGGATGCACCAATCCACCTTTTTCTATTATGATACAGATACCGATACATACAACGCTGTGTATCGGCCAATACCCGATATCAATTATGTTGAATGAATAAACCATTAAGCTTACCATGTGGGAGAGATTTAAGGCATCAGGACTGACTTAATCATTAACATAATTAATTAATTACTTAATATAATTAATTACTAACTTTGTAAAACAAACTGTAACAGTTGAACACAGATATAAATGAACCCCCTTTTTTATTTGCCACTAAAATTAATAATTGAGCTCGGGACATTCCGAAATCTTAAGTCTGTGAGACCGAGCGAGGGGCAGGGGGAATTACATAATTGCAGAAGCTGGTCTTCCATGTAAGAAGATATAGAAGACCATCTTTAGCAGTGATGTCATTACCCCTCCCCCTCGCTCTCGATTGTCCTCTATTATAGGCGAAAGCTGTGGCTTTCCTGCGGTGCGCTTGAGTAAACCAAGCAGGCTGCTGAAGGACATGTTCTGCACTTTTGAGCTGGATGGGGTACGTCTTAGGGCGAGTCTTGCAGTTTGCTATGGTATGTGTATCACATCTGTAGGTCACACTGGTCCTGAGTTATGAAGCCTAGAATGCCAGCAGTGTGGGAATCGGGTTTAGTGAATGGATCTGCCCTGTGGATCGGCCTAGTTATCCGATACCTGATTCAGCTAATTTTGTCTGTAACGGGACCGATATCCGATCCTAGTATCGAACCGGGCGTCCCTAGTTTTTCTGTTTGGTCTATAATGCAATTACACTGGTTACACCCAACCAACCATATGGAGTACCACAACAACAACAACTAAGCAACACCATAGCAACCACATGGAATACTACAGCACCCATCTAGCAACCGTTTAGCAACAGCAGAGCTGCCACCAGTGATACCACTGCAACCACTACTTGCAGAACTCAACTCCAAAGCAAACATCTAGCAAATCTATTACAGCCATCTAGCAACCATTTAGCAACACCATTGAATACCGCAGCAACCATCTAACCCTAGGACTACATAGTAACACCCTAGCAACTGTTTGGAAGTAGCTTAAGCTGCACAACTATTCTGTGTTTTTGCCGAATTTAGTTTTTTATGTTAGAGCCCTTCGAGCCCTTGCTAACACATTAGCACTAGCATTTTGCAGCACTCTGGCTTAGACACTGATATTTCACACATTCATGTATCACTTTTACTTTTACATGTTGTTTTACAAGAAGTTTTCAATCAAATAACTGAACTTAAGTCCTGTCCCTGCCTGAATATTATTGACCGCTTAGCTGTGCTGACATGTTAGCTTCTATTTTCTATGGCATACTCCCTGTGCTCATAAAGGATTGAACGGATGCTATTTAGTCCGTAATGAAGGCCCTCCAAACCGTTTCGCATTGGTGTGGACCCGTTTCTTTTTTTCCACTTGCTGTGTTGCTAAATCAGGACCAGAAAGTGCACAGCGTTCCGTATTCATTATTTTGTTACAACTAGAAGGCTAATGTAGCTAGCCAACGCTAACTAGCGCACCGATTCCATAATTCATCTGTTAGCATGATATAATCTGCATGCATAAATGACATGCCTCAAACAAAAGTCACAAAGTTATGAGTCATGTCCATCACAGATATGAAACTTTGAATACAGAAACCCTCCAGTTCGCTATTAAGGGTTTGCAACGCGAAGGAATACTGTGCTGTACCGATGCTGGGCTAGCAGAGCTAACGCAGGGCTAACGCAGCAGGAGCGCTGCTGGTTAAGGCCTGTAGCCGACTAGAGTATGCTAAACTTTATTATGCTACAGCGCACTAAAGGGTACTTGTCACCCCACTTGAGAAGAGCTAAACTGCAACACCTATTTATGTACTTATTAGATCCAGTTGCTGCCATTTTCTGTACTGCTAATATAAAGATCCAGGATCTTGCATCACAAATCAGCAGATCCCTACACCATTAAGTTCCCCCACCGAACGCTTCTGTGGCCCAAGTACAGCTACCTAACCATGTTAAGAAAACCAGGCCCAGCCCGGTTTGTAACCGTTCCATGCCGAACTGTGTCCGTGAACGAAAAGCCACTAGAACGGCTACCCTCCACGCTCAGAACCGCTCGGCCCAGCACTAGAAAAGCAGCCAAACTTTCATCACTAGCGCGGTTGCCACGCTAAAGTGTTACATGCACATATATGCTGTTTTAAAGACTGTGAGAAAAAAGGAGGAAAGAAAGAAGGGTGCTTGTGAGAATCTGGACAGGCTCTGGTTCAGGACCCCCTCATTGTCCTGCCGTCCTTGGCTGTACTCCACAGAACCCCTAGTTCCCCATGTGTCATTCAAGGGAAAAGAATACAATATTGTCTTCATTAGGCATGCCGTGTTTCAGGCAGGCCGGGTCTTAGCGAGAGGGCAGAGGGGGCCCAGTTCACAAACTGGGGGGAGTGTACAACTGAGCAGAATCTTAAAGCCTTAAAGTCTTTGTCTCTCTCCGTTTACGGTCTGTTACTGTGGAGATTCATATTCAAATGGACCGGGACTGTGAATTGACTGTTCACACATTCACAGTCTTACACCACCACCCCCGCTCGGGAAAAAAAAAACCCAACACCCCCCACGATTAAGGCTAATTACAATGAAGGCTACAATCCGGAAAAGAAAGCGTCTCAATCTGATAGCCACCCATGCATGATGAAGCCCGTTTCTGCCAGCTCTCGCACGCTGAGGCACCAAGCAGTGAAAAAATGGAGACTAAAGCAGGTTAAAATAGAAGAGCTGTGTGGCAAATAGGCTCGGGTTTCACACTATCTGCATCTTGCTTGAATTTAGCAGGTACAATAGAGCACATGTGCAGCAGCTGCCATTGTTTGCTGTGCTTCTTTAAGTGAGTCATGATTCTAGTCAATAAAATTGATGCGGGATGACCTCGAAACGCCATTTCCAATGGAAGGCTAGATCATGTGAGGGGCAACATGGCTACACGTTTGAGAGATGCCTCAGTGATTAGACTCAAAATGCAGCTCAGTGTGATCTGTACCCAGGAAGCCACGTGAGAGTTCTTCAAGGCTACACTGGGAGGAATGCAAGAGGAAAGAAGAAGTCAAAGAAAGAGTGGTTCAAAGGAGCAATGACAAGATTTCGAAGGTTTGATGGTGGCATGAAAACTATGTCTGCACATCGATTTTTTTGTTATGTCGTCTGTGGAACGGATTATATTCAAGCACCCGATGGCTCGATTAGTTTTTTTGTTTGTTTTTTTTTAACAGTAGCAATCAGAGTAAACCTTTGCCAGATTACTGATATTCATACCTTGTAACTTTATACTAGTAGCATTGAGTCAGGTCGTGGTTTTGTGACCAATAATGACTTGGCCTGGCCTTGTCTCAGTCTCAACATTATGCTTGCTTGGTCTTGCTCTCTGAGTAAGGAGGCATTGGACTTTTACTCAAAGCCTCCTTATTGACCTTTCAGTGAGAGCACAACCATGTGCAGTGTGCTCCTACATATCTATCACATATAGTTGCAAAATCTAAAATGATTAGGATTTTTGGCAAAATGTTAAAACTTTCAGCTGTTCACAATAAACCAATCAAACAAGATACATATAAACAGCTCAACACAACTGATATAACCAATGTTTTTCCAAATTCAACACAAAATGCCACATTTAATCATGACTGCTGTCTCAGAATTCTTCATCCTCTTCATGACAAGTGCCTTTAGCACCCTTCTGCTGTTTTGACCTGCAAACGTGATCCACAACTCGACACCAGCTTTTGCCAGCGTTCCTGAGAAATCTTAGCCCATTCCTCATGGACAATGGCTTCCAGTTCGCTAATACTCTTGGGTTTGCTGCTGCAACATGCCTTCTTCAAATCCCACCAAAGAACTTCTATGGAGTTTAAGTCAGGTGACTGTGACGACCAGTCCAGAATCTTCCAGGACTTCTTCTGAAACCAAGCCTTGATGGACTTTGAGGTATTTATCTACATTGGAACTTCTCTTTTGATAAATGGTCTAAAATTAAATGCTAATGCTGGAAAGCTAATAATATAAGAATCTGCAAACCCAAGAAAATCCTAAGCAATAGAGCCTAAAACAACAAAATAAAAGAATTAGTGATGGACAAAAGTGGAACTGAGTGAAATGTATATTTCTGTAAAAGTACATTAATATTCATTAGAACATACTAAGAGAAGTACATTTTCTAAAGGCTTCTAAACTCCTGCCGGTCAATACCAGTGTTTGTACATGGGGAGGGGGCACTCAACCTTCTGAAGTCTTGTGATTCCTCTCATTGTAGTGACCCTGCCTTCTTCAGGGTCACGTTACTTCGGACACAGATCAAATCACCTGGAATCCTTCAGATGTCTTGCTTCCCTGCTGACACCCAGGGGGAGTTCCTGACAGAAAACACGCGGACACGGTGAGGTGGGCAGCCCCATGGCCGGGCAGTGCATATCCAGCCGGCAGTGCGAGGAAGGACCCAGAAGGTCAAAGCCCTCCAGCGCTCACAAATCATATCAACATGCAGAGGAGGATTTCCATCACAGCTGCTTCCTCATCTGGGTAAACAGGACGGCGTGGAAATGTCTCTGGAACTTGACACCCCTTCTTCCTCTGAGGGTGGGCTAGTTCAGAAAAGAGAGAACAACAGGAGGGATCCTATGCTGCTCAAAAGCAGGCCTTTCCTGGGGCACTTGAACTTCCTACAACAAGGAGGCTCTTTTGAAGAAGACTTTAAAACACACTGATCTTCCAGATGAGTGGGATGGATGACAGAGATGCTTTGGAAATGCTCCCTTCTCAAGTCACCCACACACAGTCATCCTCTTTAACCCTGTGTAAGGTTTCATCCATCAGTGATAGCAATCGTGTTAGACAGTTATTGACTTTTCTATGCTCCACCCACAAATGTGCTCTCAAGCTCTACAAATTGCTGGACAAATTCCATATAGGACTAGGAGGAGGACTAGTTTAGTTTTCTACTTTAAATGCTACTTACTTAGTGTATGCGTGAAAGGTCACACTGAAAAGCTGCTGCTACACCAGATTGTCGCCTCACTATTTTCTTCGCCAAGGTGCAACAACAATCAGGCAAGCATGGGCACTCCTGATGTGATGTGGTTTTGAAGGGAATGTACATACTAGACTCATGAACCCAAACATTACAACCACCTGCCTAATATGCTGCTGATCCAACACATGCAACCAAAACCAAAAGGTCCCTCCACAAGACCTCTGAATGTGTTCTGTGCTATTCTCACCAGGATGTTTGCAGCAGATAGCAGATTCTTTAACTCCTGCCAGCTGTGAGGTGAAGCTGCTGCAGACTGGACAGGCAAGGGGTGCACATGTGGCCTACTGTCCACATGATGTAAACGAAAATAGGATTCATCAAACCAGCAACCTTCTTCCACTGCTCTAAGCTCATGTATGTCCATTGTATGCCCTTCTGATGATGGACAGGGGTTAGGGTGAGCACTATGATTGGTCTGATTCCAACGTCCTGTAACCAGTTTGTGGTTTGTCCCTCCTGAGACCATGATGGCCAGGACCAACTGTTCAGTTAACGTCTAATATACACTATATGTCCAAATGTTTGTGGACACCCCTTTCTAAGGAATGCATTCAGATACTTTAAGTTGCACCCATTGTTGACATGCGTACACACACAGCCCCTTTAGAGAAGTACTGGCAACATAATAAGACTCTATCGGGGAGATAAACATGAACGTATTGGCACAATGCCTAATGCCAGGCGTTGACGAGAGGGGTATAAAGCCGCCCAGCACTGAGCTGTGGCGCAGTGGATGGAACTGGGTTCTCTGAAATGATGCTGCTCCATCCAATACTTTTAGGATGAGTTAGGGAGTTAGGGATGAGGTGGGATGGTGATAATCCAACATCCTGACCTCACTAACGCATTTGTACTTGAATGCAATCAAATCCTCACAGCATTGCTCCAGAATGTAGCAGAAAGCCTTCCCGGGAAAGTTACTTCAACAAAAGCAGGATGAACAGTGAATGTGGTGGCTCAGTGGTTAGAACTCCAGGCTATTGATGATAGGGTTGTGGGTTTGATACCCGGACTCGGCAGGCTGCCACTATTGGGCCCTTGAGCAAGGCCCTTCACTCTTTCTGCTCCCCGGGCACCGCAGCAATGGCTGCCCACCGCTCTGGGCACATGTGTTCACTGTCCATTGTGTGTGTGTTCAGTGCACGTGATGAATGGTAAATATGGTTGTCTTTTCTTGTCTATGAGCAGGTGTCCCAATACTTTTGTCCATGTATTGTGTATACCAGACTTTGCCATTGGTATGAAATAACATGAACGCTCCTAATTACTGAGTTCAGTTTCAGCCACACTCATTGCTAACAGGTGTATAACATCAAGCATGTCCCTACACATAGCTATGCAATGTCCTTAGACAAACATTCTCAGTAGAATGGGTAACACTGAAGAGCTCAGTGACTTTAAATGCATAAGATTTTTGACCCAGTCAATTGTAAGTACTGGGATTGTGTAACAGACGCATAAAGAAGCGCCAGCAGCTGAGAGCCATGAACTAGTATGAAAATCACCTATTCAGATTTCCAAACTGCCTCTAAGAGGAACGTCAGCACAAGAAAGACTGGTTATCTGGGGCTTCATGAAATGAAGTTTGTATGGCCAAGCTGCTGCACACAAGCCTAAGATTATTATCTACAATGCCAAGAATGGGCTGGAGTGGTGCACACCACCACTTAACTCTGAAGCTGTGGAAACGTATTCTCTTGAAAGGTGAATCATTCTTCTGGCAGTCTGATGAACAAGCCTGGGTTTGGTGCATGCCAGGATGCTGGTACCTGCTAGACCTACTAGTTGGTGATGAGCCAACAGTAAGGCTTTTGTAGACAAGGAATAATGGTCTGGGGCTGTTTTTCAAGGTTTGGGCCCTGAATGTTAGGTTAAGTCGTAGAGTGTAGGGATCCCATGTGGAGGACTGGTAACCCCTGAGCAACAACAAAATCCAACTCTAAAGGGCGCTACAATTTTTTCTTCTGACCAATGAGGCTTTTGCTTATATATAAGCAATAAGCTAATCCAAGTAATCCAAAGAATACATTTGTGGGCGGGAAATTGTAATGGGTTCCCATTTGACACCATGGATTAATACTTACAGACCTCATCGCTGGTTTTCCATAAAGCACTGACATTAAATATTCCCACTTATCTCTCAGGGGAGCTGGATTGCCTGTCACTGGATCACATGCTGCATTTCTACAGTCGTCACATTGTGGAAATAAACGTGATAGGAGGAATTCCTTGAGGCAGCAGTAATAATAACTAAATAAAATTAGTAGCCTCATTTGCAGTGTCACAATACTAATGGGACACTATGATAAAGCTAAAGCTAGCAACCACTGATTGTACAGTTCTAATGGTTCATAGAAAACCCCCTCCCTTTTGGTCCACATACAGTATCAGACCACATGTTGAAGTACAGCGCTGATTTAAAGACCAGTAGCTCAGTGTCATGCTTTTCTAACCACGTCAGAGACAAAATAAGCCATATACTATTCTGTATTATCATTGCCCTCCTGACCCATCACCAGTATCTCAGTGCTATCAGCTTCAACTTTTTTATTGCAGTACTGCCTGACTTTCCAAGGGCGGCCACTAATGACTGTTTGTCTAACAATTAATCTATATATTTAAAAAAAATAATAAAATAAAGGTTTATATATTCCTGCAAAACTGTGGGTTTAAACAAGAACTTCAGCATTCATCTACATAAAATCCCAGAAAATAATTTTGAAATTATTTTATTTACTTTATTTTTTGACCCATTTTCTCCCCAATTTAGACCGCCAATTACCCAACCCATACGAACCACCCGATGGTGGCCTCGACAATAGTAAGGGCAGACCAACACACGCCCCCATCCGACACGGGCATAGTCAAGCCACTCATTTTATCGAACTGCCACCACTGCTACATCACTGGGCAACCAATGCAACCAAAGCGAGGGAAGCACCACATACCCGACTTCGCCGCACCACCTTGCAGACGCCAGCGGTGGTCAGCACCACAGCGAGGCGATGTGGGGAGAAAGCGCCATCTACCCACCCTGAAGAGAGCAAGGCCAATTGTACTCTCTTGGGGTGTCAGCTGCCGATGGCCAGCAGCATGACCGGGATTCGAACCAGTGATCCTCTGATCAGTCCGCTGGACCTTAGCCTTAGTCAGTGGAAATTCAGAGGTAGCAGACAGACAGATTTATCACTTTAATAACAAGTGCATTTAGCAGCTACAAGAACAACGGATTTACAAAGCGTTCCTATGAGTGGTTAGTAAGGGTGCAAGGCCAAAGTGATGTAATTGTGGACAAAATGACCATGCACAAGGGCGCGCTGTCCACTCAAAACTAAAACAACGTGGTCAGTCCACGTGCAGGCGCCTGTGTGTTTTCTCTGTGACTGTGATATGCTTGGGTCTTTGGAACCATTTAAAAATCTATATAAAAAACCTACTCTGCTATAGCCCCAGTTCTTAAAACTGTAGCTTTGAATGGAGCCGACCGGACTGGAGTCAGAAACAACTGACCACATGGAGCAGTTCTTTAGCGGTAATAAGGAAAAGCATTTGTTAATTTAAATTAGATTAAAAATCTTTTCTCATGAAAAAAGAAAAATGAAAATCATGTCAAAATGATTTGTTGGCTTAAAATACAGACGTCCACGCATGTCCAACATCAGCATCATCAACTACAGCGGCTAATTACAGCAGCCCTAGATTTTCTCTACTCATCTCTAAGCTAATTGCTAATTCCAAACCTTTTGTGGTGCCATCTAAAAAACCATCTAAAAAAGTGTCTTTCTGATATATAGGTTGCACCTATCTCGCATTAACATGTTTTTGGAGTCTGGTTCAATTCCAACATTCTTAAAATACAGTTACAGATCTTTTAGCCAGTCAGTCTGGTGCCCCAATTATTCTGTTTATTCTATTTGTCTCTCGATATTACTGGGAGATATTAATTTGTTACTCTGAGGCAGTATACATCTAAAATATCAGTACTGTTATTTAAGGTGTTTCCTCAGGGATCAGTGCTTGGCCCTTTTCTTGTGTTATTTACATCCTGCCACTTGGGCAAATCATCCATAGTCATGGTCTCAATTTTTATTTCAATGCCTACAATTCTCAGATTTATGTGGGTATTAACACTCACAAATCCTTCCCACCCCCTGCCGTACTGTTATGCCTCAGTGTCCCTAAGCAGTAGATGAATCCCGATTTCTGCAAACACAACACTGACGAAACTAAACTACTTCTCGTAGTTTAGTCACCTCATCCCTGGTTGTGTGAGACTCAGACGCTGAGATTCATCGACTGTAGATGGACTGTAAAAGTCTCTTCTGTAGCTTGCACTGAGGTTCAGTGTTCTCTTTGATTCCCACCTATGATTTGAATATCATATTAAAGAAATAGCTAAAAGTGGTTTCTTTCAAGCTTGCCGAGATCTTCAGGCATTGGCGTCTTGGTGGCTTCACCCTATAAACTGGCTATTTTATGGGGCAACTCCTTTAGTGACATGGGCCCATAAGTCATATCATACTCTTCCTCCTCTCTATGCTCCTGCGCTTCCTATTTTAAAGTCCAGCTCAATACTTTCATCTTCTCTCACTACCTTACACTCTGTACCTTAATGTGTCCACCCCCACCCTCTGGGGTTTTATCCTTTTCTCATAACATTTTCATTCTATCTGGGTGTGTTTGCCCAATTCCATAGTATACGACCACTTGATTGTAAAGTGTCCTTGGGTATGAGAAAGGCGCTATATATATATGTATAATATTATTATTATATTATTGTTCCAGTGTCGCTAAGATCTCTGCAGTGACTGGGCTGCATGGCTCTGTAATAAAACCTTAAGAGGGATGCTAATGGAAGTGCGATCCCAAGGCCCCTCAGCTGCCCAAAAGCTTTGTGCTTCTCCAAGCCCTGGGTGCTTCTCAGCAGCTTTTCTATGGGGGCGTTCTCTTTGAAGTGGACTACACAGAGGAAAAGAGCAATGTGCTTAGATGAAGGCCTTTGAAAGAGCACTGGGAGCCATCAAGAAGGCATTAGTTGGTTGCTTCTTGGTGGTAGAGCTTCTGAAGGGGGTTCTTTGCGCTGGTGTCTAGATTGCAAACCAGACTCCCCTGAGATATGTCCCCTTTTGCATGTAGCACAGATGATCAGAAGCACAGTAAAAGACGAATATCGTGGTATGAGGCCTGGGCCGAGAGTTAAGTGTTGAGCTGCTTTTTCAGCATTTTAAGTCGCTAAACAGAACAGTCTTATAGACGTCCCACTGGAAACCTAACACTTGTCATTATGACTTGAGAGCAGGGGATTGGGATTCAGAATACAGAACAATACAAGCGGTAGGAAAACGTATTCTGAATTCTGTCCATGTTGCATTGATTTAAAGAATACTTTCTAAATACTTACAGCCTTAGAATCTTTATGACTTATTGCTATGCAGAGAAATGTGATCCTGTGCTCTTGGGTTTAGAGAGATGAGAGATGAGCAGAGAAGAGTTTGGTGGCAATCTTTAGCCTAGCAACTCCCGTTCTGAACTAAAGAAGCCCAAGTCAGGTACCAATCTCACCAAGATGCTTGTGTGGGGCTCATGTAGGCTCATGTGGGCTAGGTGGGTTCCAAATGGGCATGGGCTTTAAATGGGTGTGTACATGTGTTTTTACTGGATTACAGTTGGGCTTCCCAAATAGGCCTCATCATTGCAGCCCACCTTAATCTGATGTGGGTGCCACCTATGCAGTGTACGACCCAGCAGTTGCCCATGTTTAACCCCTACTGGTCCCATCACTGACCCTGTGGGGCCAACTTGAAACCCGTGGACAAAAACTTTGTGGTTCACAGTTGGGTATGTTAACTGGAAATGTCTTGTTTGATTGACTGCATATAATGAAAGTGATAAATCAGCTAAAAATGACTGTTCTCAAACTATACCTTAAACTTTAAGTCGTACCTTGTTCCAACCCACATCAGTTTGTCTGAGCAAAACTAACGAGGATCTGAATGTGTTCTGAATGAGTTGAGAGTGACGTTTTTGAGCAGAGATGAGTTTGGTGACAACCTTAGTCCAGTGTTTGTTAGCAATGTTAGCCTAGCATCTCCCGTTCTGAACTAAAGAAGCCCAAGTCAGATACCAACCTCGCCAAGATGCTTGTGTGGGGCTCCCAATGTGGTGCAATGTGGGCTAGGTGGGTTCCAGGTGGGCATGGGCTCTAAATGGGTGTGTACATGTGTTTTACTGGGCTTCCCAAATAGGCCCCATCATTACAGCCCACCTGACATGGGTGCCACCTAGGCCCCAATTTGCAGTGTACAACCAAGATGGTGTGATTAAGTAATTGCACAAATGATCTGAGGTTCAGTCTATGCTATACACAGTTTTTAAAGACACCATCAAGAATGTGCTCCAGACTAACTCATTAAAGTTGTCCTTTTGTGTGTGTGACAGAGAGGGGGATGGGAAAATTGCTGTGTCTCCTGGAATCAGTGTTTGCATTCCCTGTTTGTGTTATGACATCCTAAGAACCATCAGATTTCACATTCCTCTGTCCCGCACCACTGTCTGATCCAGAGAGATGGCCGCGATGAGATCCAATCAGGCCATCGGCCTCAGACAGCTATGGTGACGCAAATGGCTGCAGATCCATGAGGTGAGGGAATAACTGAGAATACCTCATGTGTGACGTCTGTATCACCTTTGCTTTCACTGAGGAAAGAATGCAAAGCTCAGGGCATTTACAGAAAGTGTAAAATTGCACAGTTGGTCCTTCATATTTTAGTTGGACTTAGGTGAAAGATATACTGTTACTTTGTAGTACACACCCAGTCTACGTTGAGCTACTTTGTAGGGACTGTAATGAAACTGACACAACTCACCTTCCAATGGCCATCATATGGATGCAGGATGACTCAGTTTGCAGTGGATTGGATTTTACAGACCCGGATGATTATGCTACATGTGGTCATGTGATCACAGAAAAGTAAAAGATGATGACACTGTATATTAAAGCCTGTGGGGTTTTGCTTTTCTGATAACCTAATGCTGTCTCACTGAAAAAAGTATAGATGCACCATAATTTGTCACCCATTCCAAGCAAATGCTTGATCACAAGTTGATAAATGTTTAACATGGATACATGCTAGGAGCATAAATATAGTGAGTAGCTATGATCTTGATCCTTTTTTCCAACACAAGGCAGCGTCTTGCTGGAAAAATTAGGCTGTCTATCCAGACTGGACTACCACTACTAAGAGCACCACAAAAAAAAAAACAGAGGGTTATTCGTCCTGTAATTTTCTCAGGAACGTAAAGGAGAAAAACACAGACATGGCCAATCTAGACCAAAATAAAAGCACTGAGGAAAACTTATGCCCAGAACCCTAATCTGATTTAAGTACATTTTGAGGGGTTTTAGCTTGTAACGGTACTAGGAACAGCTGTACAGTTTTCTATAAATATCCATCTTTCATGTACATGAGGAACAATCAGGTAAAGAACTATTTAAGCTGTAAAATAGTGTGACCATATGTCCTCTTTTTGGAATGTGAAAAATGCATCTTGCCAAGATTTCTAAATCGTGTAAAATGTCCTGGATTTCACACTGATTTCATGTCTACACGTTTGTTTCTACAGTCGCTACACATTCTGTATGTAGATTTTTACAGCCAATCTGTTTAAGCTCCGCCTTCTCACCATCACTATTGGGCTACAGCCTAAAAAAAATGCTCAAATGTAAATAAATACAAATTAGTCTGACTTTACCTTGACTTTTTTATTTTATTGATGTATTTATTAATTGGTTGATTAGCATAAAAATATGTAAAAGTTAAAACAGGTATTTACTTATTTTACTTAAAATAAAGTAAAACATTAAAATGAAAGGAGATGTTTTCGCAATATAGGCTATTAAACTATTTATTCATTTTGGTAAATGAGTAAATGTTTATGTATTAATGTTCATTAATAAATTTGCATGATTTCACATACTGTCACAGCTGCTGAGCTTGGAAGCAGAAGCAGACATACTTGCAGGTCATTTTAATGATTAACAAATGAAAACAAGGCCATGGCAGGATACAAAGAAACATGAACTAGATGAAAAAGTTGAACTCCAGACAATGGACAGGCCAAGCAAGAACAGGCCAAACTAACCAACTGCAAACCAACACGTGTACACAAGCACAATGTGCAAGACAGCAGGCTGAGACAAAGGGATCTAAATACATGAACAGACAAGGAACACCTGGAGTTAACAAGGGGTGTAGCTAGAGAAGATACACAGGTGGGAACAGGAGGAGCTAGGACAGCAGAACCATATGCAAAACAAAAGCAGGCATGACAGGAAAACTAAGACAGGCTTAACACACACACACACACACACACACTGCCACTGTCCTACAATTTAGGCCTACTTGAAGCCCACCAACCACAACATCCTAACCATGAAGGACCCCTGTGTGTCCCCAGTGTCCTCATTCTGAAAACTACAAAATACAGTCACCTTTTTGAAAATGATTCTTTGAGTGTGTGACTTAACACAAATATACCTCGGCTTACACAGTTCTGGCAAGTGGTCTTGTGCAGCTCCAGCAAAGTAGCAGCATTCCAGGCTCTGGAGTGGCAATGAGAGAGACGCCATTCTCCAGTCAGTGGAGCATCAACATGATTCTGAGGCTGTTAGTTTAAGGGAAAATGTGACACAACGTTGCTTTAACCTGGATTTTTACCAGGTAATAAACTGGAAGGGGTTACATGTGAACGCAGTTAAAATCCTGGTTCAGCTGGCCCCGAGTATTGTCTATGTTACAGCTGGCAAAGTAGATCATTTCTATGATGATTTAGTTTAGTAGAACTTAGTGGATTAGTTTAGTCTTGTGAGCGAATATGTCACAGGAGTGTATTTTGTTCATGATTCTTCTATAAATCACACTGCACTGTCAGCAAAGCAAAACTATGAAGCAGTGAGGCTTTTAATTTGACAGTTTTCTGGTTTCTGAGGCACAGAAAATCATGGAGTGTATTTTTGTACATGACTCAGAAATGAAGGAGCTGTTGGACTTTCATGTTGTGGACATCACATCTTGTTTACCAGGACTTGGCATCCCAGTAAAATGCAGTTTAAGAGCTGCATGTGTGAATGACGCAAAGGCTGAACATTAGTGGTAAAAGTAGCCCTGTAATGTGCTGGGTTTAAAGCGTGAAAAGGGCTAAAGTGTCTGCCTTGGTATGAAGAGCAGCTTTGGTTGAAGTGATGATTAAACTTTTCAGGACTATGATTAAAAGCACATATTAAAAATCTACGTCTAAAGGTGGTTTGAATAGCTGAACAATGTGAGTGCTGATGGTTTCAGACATCCAGACATCCAGACATGTACTGTCATACACATTTACAGTGTAAATGATTAAAACTCATGGGACACTGGTGGGAATAATGTTAATAAATAGTACTGTTGCATTTTACAATCTTTTTAAAATATCTCCAAATGAGGATGGCATTTCAAAATTACATTTATAGACAACGATCAAATGAGCTCATTCCTCCATGTACATTTTGGAGGGCCACAGGGGTCCCACAGTGCTGTGGGAGCTCACCGATTGGTGATGTCTCGTACTAAAAACAAGTGAGAAAACAAACGACCAGCCATATTGCTGAGTTTAGCTAATTGCTTGAGTAATTTCCAATAAAAACGAAGGTAGGCAAACCTGGATGAGCCAGTCTGCTAATTGTAACTGTAAACCGCCATCGCCAGAGATGGAAGTGCATCCAACAAGCACTTCTAACTACAAATGGACGCATTATGCCATTTAAACTAATGGTTCGAAAAATCATGTGCTATAGATCAGCGATGACTAGAATATGTAGAGCTGTTAGAATATGTAGAGCAGGCTTTATCCTCTAAACAGGTTTGTTATGAGCCTCGGCTAGCTAGAACACAGGCTGCACTGTTGTGTTTAGTCTGCTAACTAGCTCATCACAGAAACAACTTTCTGTTGGCTACACTTGTGTCCTTAGCACAGCTGTTCATAGGCAGCTGTTCTGAGTGGCAATCGGTGGATCTGTAGCCGAGCTAGCTCAGCAAAGGTAGCTTAGCTTAGCCAGTTTACTGCAGATCCACCGATATGGATAAAAAACGTCATTGTCCGTTTTCTGTCCTACCAACACCAGACATCATTAGTGTCATAGTCTAACCTAAAAAGTGGGCTTTTGTCAGCCAGACGTAACACAGACTGATTCAGAGCAGTTTAACATTTGCTACTGCTGTCAGACTGATGTGACCCTGTAAACGTAGCAACGAAGCAATGTAAAAGTAGGAGCCTTCGCAAATAGCTATAGTGTAATACCTTGGAGACGGTGTGAAAAAGGCAGATAACTCCGCTTTAGCATCAGTAAGCTGTGATTAATGTGAAAATTCATGTGTCGTTTTCATTTAATGCTAGTGCTGCCTTGTGGCTATTCCACTTAGCATGCATGCTTAAAACTGCTGAAATGTTTTCCGGCATCAAATGTCTAGGTCCAAACCCCTCTGCCTTCCGTTCACGCTGGGCACGGCGCTTTTCTTATTAACTCTCCACCGTCCCGCCCGACGGGACGTCCACGTCGGCGTGTGCTACCTTCCCTCATCTGCTTTCATGGCCTTTTCTGTTTTTTTCCCCCCATCAGCTAATGTAGATTATGCAGCTGATGGCATGCCGTCAGTGTGGGTCTGAAATTGCATTAGGGGTCTGCGATGTTGCGCTGGTAAATGACAGAGCTGTGACAGTGCTCTGTCTCTCAGCAGGCCTCACCACCCCACACGGAAAAGCCATCAGAGATAAGGGCAGAATAGACAGAGACAACACGCGCAGGCAGTCAAAACATGCAGCACAGATGTTATCAGCCACGGCTGTATGGCATCAGCTAGGCCCAGAGGAGAAAGAGAGAGAGAGAGAGAGAGAGAGAGAGAGGAGTAGAAACGAGGAAGGGGAAAAGAGGACAGCAGTATGTCTGTCCTACAGGGGGCAGCAGCTGCAGCTTCAGCTACAAACACACACTCACATGAGCACTTTTTTTTTTGGGGGGGGGGGGGGGGGGGGTTTGAGGGGGGGGGGTTGATTTGGGCATAGTAACTACACTCATCTGAGTCCACCAAGTACATTTTGAGACCCTAGGCAATGACAATAATTGTGCCCCTTCTACTTTCCTAACACTCTTAGCCAGTCTGCTAGTGGACGATTGGTGTTCACTGGCTGTGTTTGCATTCTGGGAGAAATGAAGGACCATTTATTCAGACTCAGTTTAATGAAAAATCCAATCTGCCATAAAACTGCAATTCTTAAATTTCTCATTTCTCATCGTCTCATTTCAAATGGTGAATTCTGTGACACACTTTATCTGAACAGTTATTTTAAACGGATTCACTACTAGCTTAACCCCTTAATGCAGAAAAACTTATTACACACTAAGGTGTAACTAAAGGGACTTCTGTACAAACTGGTGGGGCTTTTCTTTGTTAATAGAAGTTTGTAATAACACTTCCGGCCCACTGGCTGTCCGTAGTCTGTTAATGTATTCTGTAATGGGTTAATTAGTTGACGAAACTCAAATTAAGTGTGTCACGCCTGTCACGTAATCACGTAAACATCCTAAACTTATTCAATGTGGGGCTAGCTGTGAAAATTTAGGGTGATTATACAGGTACTTTAGCCCATAGCATTCTGTCAGCCAAAAACTTAACATAACATTACTGAACCTTTCCCTTCTAAAAGTACTGTAGCTTGAATAGTACATTACACAGCAAAATACACTGCCTTTAAACAAGCTGACCAGATCCGGTTGGAGTCCAGCTCATGCCAAGTGCAGTCTTGCTATCAAGGCCACACAGACGACACAATCGATACCCAGCTCAGAGAGCGAAAAAGAAATAAAACAAAGAGCTTTTACCACTTGCTCTTTCGAGGCCCTCTGAGTGAAATATGAGGAATGCTCTGTGACACGTCAATGACGGGCCATCGATATGAATGGCACCACTATCAAAGCTCAGAGTTCTCTGTGTTCCAGCTGCCTGCGATGAACACTGGCTGATTTTGGCCTGATTTTGGCACATCTGGGTGACGGTACGGGGGGGGTGAGGGGTGGATGGGAATGGGAGCTGGAGGAGAGAAGGAAAGAGGATGGATGGATAGATGGAGAGAAAAAAGCTCTGAGAAATAAAGGCCGGCATCCAAACCGGGCGCTGTTGCTGCCTGGCCCGCTCTAAATGCTGCTCTCATTCTACGTGAGGGGCAAACAAATGGCCGGCTGGCTGGCAGCGGCGAGCATTAGCTTCATTTGGAAGTCTTCCGCACAAGCGGCTGCTCTTAGGGAGCCATCAAATATGAATGGTGAAGCTGTGACAGGCCACTAAAGAGAGAGCTTACAGTCTCATTCAAAGGTTTGGGCGACCATGGTCAAATCCAACCTTTTTTTTTCTTTTTCTTTAAATGAGAAGTAGTAAATATGAAACCCAATATTTTCAGCAAATTCTAATGCACAGTTACTCTGCCTTTCATATATAAAAATCAAAATGTATAATAACAAATAAAAATAGTCTAGGTGGTCTGTTCAAGAGTTGCAAAGGCTTCGATTCTTTACAAGACTTTAGACCTTGATTAGCAAATTAGTCCTGAGGCATGTCGCCATGTCAGTTAAATCAAATGTCAAGCTTTAGGAATCCACTGACTCTTCAAACTTTGTGCTAACACTCAAACCTTGGGTCCTTAAGCAACTTTCAAAAACTCTGAAAATGAAAGCAAATGATACCCACAATGCGAGAGAGGCTATAAGAAGATAGCCAAGTAGTTTCTAATCCTCAAAATCTGAGACTCATATGTTGGTAAGATCAGTGCCCCCTGGATGACTGCAAAGAACCAGCATTTTTCCATCAAGTGCCGGACCGTTCCACTGTGCAGTGTTTATGAAACAGCCATAAGAAAGGGATATTGACAGTGACCTCGTCACAAAACTAAAAAAAAAACGCCTTGCCATCTGTGAAGAATGGGGGTAGACTTGCTAGTGGGTTGCAATAATGAATGGAAGGAAATTGATCCTACAAAATGCCAGTTTTGCCAAAAGGGATGGCTTCTACAACCAAAGAATGATTCAAAATAAGACCCACTATGTTCAGTTTGGAGGTGATTAAGTCACTAAACTGGAATTTGCAAGTTTTGTAACTCAGGCCAAACATTTGATATAACTAATGACTACTTTTGAATGTTATGGAAGACATTTGTGACATATTTTGCTGAAAATATTGCTCGAAATGTCTCACTTTCAGGACCTAGGACACCCAACCGTTGTGTAGGTTCTGTTTAGCAGGAATGCATCACCAAAAAATGATTCTACCAAATGCAGACAAGGCAAGAGAGCAGCCTCTCATTCCTCAGAACTGACAGGTGCAGGTGTTAATTAACTTGATCACAGTATTAGGAAACACAATGCAATTACACAATACAATTACAACACATTTGTTCCTCACTGGCTGTCTAGGCTGATACTGAAAAACAGCACAGCTCAGAATGGAAACCCACTACTACGCCTTACACAGCAGTGCTATGTTGCAAATCCATATCTAAAAAGATGTTAAGTGTAGTGCCGAGTTCCTCGTGGCCTCCATACTGACTTTTGTATGTAGTAGTAGCTCAGCTTAGAGGTATCTTTTGGATCCTAGCTGATACTTACTAGCTAGGGGTGTTTTCTGAGTAAACAGCGAAGCACTTTTGTAAGTCGCTCTGGATAAGATGCGTAAGGCATTTCCAGGAAGCTGGAGGAAATAGAGACGGTTACATCCCAATGCCATGTACAGGGTTCCAAAAATCAAGTATATTAGATAACAGTCATGTTCTGACTAATTTTGAGGACTATTTGCCCCTCCTGACAACTGTGGAAGGTGTCCCGATTTCAGGCTGGTCTTAAACAATTATCTTCTGAGATTAGACTGTGGTGTGAGATGCGTATAATCCAATCTTTACCCCACTTCCCACCTCCCAATCTGCTCACAGTCATCAATATTAAACATGTTCAGTAATTACAACTCAGCATCCTAAAGTGTGTGTGAGGGGAATGAGGCTGGCTTTTCTCTCATGTGAAACACAGCATTGACATCAAAGTCATGTCAATATGAGCCCAGCTTAATGTAGAGCTGAGCCAAACCGAAGAATAACATTTAATATATCATAAGCGACACTGTAAAAAGGGTATTTTACGTATAGAAGTGTCTTCCAAGCTTCTATATGGTATATAATATTTCAAATGCAATATTTCAAATGCTAATTATGCTGTAGGTGGCATGTAACAAAGTATTTGATCTTTGAAGTATCAGAAGATCTATTTGAAGAATCTGTACTTTACTTGAGTTTCTGTCTGATGACCATGTTAAAACCTTGGTGGATCTCTTGGCTGTCTGCCACTGTTGATATTGCCACTATTAACTATCATTACTCTGACCATCACTGCCATGACTATATTACGTTCTACTACACCATGATTATTATATTATGATTATGATCAGAGCAGTTAAACAGTATAGATTTTTTTTTTTTATCAATAATGTTTAGTAATAGTTCTGATTAGAGGAGGATGGGTCGGGTCCCCCTTGTGAGTCTTGGTTCCTCCCAAGGTTTCTTCCTCCAGCTCTGAGGGAATTTTTCCTTGCCACTGTCGCCATTGGCTGCTCACTGGGGGTCTTTGATCCTTCATGTCTTCTTACGTTATTTTTTTTGTTGTTGTTCTTTAACTAATTACTGATTGTGTAAAGCTGCTTTGTGACAACAACAGTTGTAAAAAGCGCTATACAAATACATTTGAATTGACTTGACTTTACACTTTGTTTAACACTTTACACCTCAGCCTAGCGAAGTAACAGTGTTTTATATGGATTAATTTTGCTAATGAGTCCCTCCAGTTCAATAGAGGTTAGTGATGTGATAAGGGGCTTGGGTTTTTCAGTGCTCTGAGAAGCAGATTTTTCAAATCTGAATGGACAGTTTTTTGATGAAATGGTCTTTACCACTAGTCTCCTACCTGGAACTAGTGAACACCTGGAAACAGCTGCTGTGGCATATTTTTTTTTAACCTGTCTAGGAATCACTTTGATTTTGAAGAATTAGTAAATGAAAATAAAATAAAATAAATAAATAAATAAAATCACATTTTTAAGATATCAGAGCTGAGAATGCAATATATTTCATTCAATTCAATTAAACTTTTTGTCATTATACTAATACAGACTTGTAGAGTACAGCAAAATCCTGTTAGGCTAAGAGTCCAGTACAGAATAAGTAAGGACATATAACAGTACAAGGACAATAGACAAAATATGAGACAAAAAGTGCATAGACAATAAGTACAAGGACAATAAAGACAATAAATACAAAATATAGAAATCTGTGTATGTGTGAATGTGTGCATGAAGGCTGGTCAATTAAGGTCCAAACCAAGTTACTATCCTAGCAGTAAAATGGAATAAATATTGCGTGTAAAAAAAGAGTACAACAGGGAGTGCAGGAATGTATGCTGTACCATTAGTACTTCTGATAACATACCAATATTTTGTTGTTGTGTGCCATGTTTGTATTGATCTAAAATCACACATCATCATGAGAAATGCTGTAAGATCTCAGACAGACATAACCATTGCTTGGGATCCATGAATATAATCTGAGAGTATGTGTTGTTTCATTCTGGGTAAATAATGCTGTGTGGCGTCTGTAATCACTTGAAGGACAGAAAAGCGCATAAAAATCAATGGAATCTGTCATTATGTGACAAAAACAATGATTAGTGAAAAGAGGCAGTCTCAGACATGGTAAATTGTCCACTTACCTTAAAGGAGAACTGCAAATATCACCACAGTAAAGCTGAAATATACAGTATTTTATCTGCAGGGCCTCTGTAGTACTTTTACTCATGAATCTGTCTATAAAGACAAAAGAAATCGCCTGGTTCGTTACTTACATGCTTTAGAATGGTGCTACACGGTCACTGCCTGTCCCTAATAAAACTCAGCAAATCCTAATGCAGAGTTCCTCTGTAATAAAACATTAGTGTGGACTGTGCAAAGGTTGGCAAAAAGGCATGTAAGCAATTGAATAATTAGGAACCTCCCAGTTATATCAATTTCCAGGCTCTACAAACCCTGTGCTCAAGCATGGGCTCCTCTAAGTGACTGTCTGAAGATCTAAAAAATGAAAATAATTGATGCCCACAAAGTAGGTGAAGGCTATAAGAGTGGGCCAGAGGTTTCTACAGTGCTGAAGGTTGTTAAGAAAGAACAGTTTAGGGGAACTGTGGAGGTCAAGATGACATCTGGAAGACCAAGAAAACTCTCTATGTTATTAACATGCTTCAAAATGGTGCTATAATATCGCTGCAACCGGTTAAACTACAGAAAATATCTATATACAGTTTACCCATGCACCAGGCAGTGCCCCACTCACCCCTACTGGTTTTTATTATGATCAAATTATGGTCTGTGTGATCTAAACATTGTATACGCTCTTATTGAATTAAATAACAAGCACTATTAATATGACAAGTGAATCCACATAGCTGAACTGTGGTGCAGCTGGCCTACTGCAGTCCATCACTGTTCCATTTGTTCTGTCACTCGCTGGCGTCCAGGAAAAAAAAAATGCTGGCGCTCTGCGTTTGTCAGCAGCGTGTGGATTGTTCCTCCTGGCGGTGTTTAGGTCACCAGCCCTGGCCTGATTACAGTGGCTTTAATTTATTTCCTTTTCCCTCCGTCTCCGTTTTTAGGCGATCCATAAAGCGGCAGCCATGTTCCTCTGCTCCCAATCCATTCAGCTGTCAGAGCGCATTAAAACAGAGCTTCATCACCGCATCCTGAAGCAGGCACTCCGATTCTGTCTGATGTTCCCTCAGCTAACCCAATCAATTCTATCTCTCCGAAAGGTAAAATGTAATTACCTTTTCTGTTTGATTGTTGTTGCTGCTCATTTAAATGACAATGATCTATGTATACTGCAGCACTGACAGCAGGTAAACATGTTTCCCCAGGGCAGGCTAATAGGCCCTTCCATCAGGAGTCGCTCGGCGCTCTTTGAAAAATAACTGCACATGAAAACGCACACACGCACACTAATGCATCCACACAGATTTATTGGGTTAAAAACTCCATAGCCTTTGCTCTTCTTTAGTCATATTTGTTTTTTCAAAGGCTTGAAGGAAGCAGGCCCAGCTTTGATTTTTTATGTGACCCACAACTGAAACGAGCGTGCATTGTAATTTGTCTATCTGTCGGTCAAAAACCTGCCCTCTACTCAAAAGGAACGTGTCGTGCTTTCTTCCCCCAGAGACGAGCAGAATGCTCCGAGTTGTCTTTGTGCCTTTGAACAGCCCCATCGCCTGCGGCGGCCCGCATCACACAGTGGCTTATCGAGAGCCGTGGAAAGAGGGAGGAAAATGCTCTGACAGTGATATTTTATTTTCTGCATGCTCTCCACAGAACGCCGCAAATGTGACTACATTAAAGAGTTTTCAGAACATGGTCGTCTCCAATAAAACTATGTTCTGAGCTTCAAAGGTAGAATTTAGGTGTGTTTTTATTAGAAGGCCATGTAGAAGGTCTATTGGTGCCTTCAAGGAACGGCTCTTTCGTCTTTTGTCTTTTTGTCTCAGGGTTGTGGAAATTCAGCAGACTTACTAGTTGTTCTTTTGCTCACTGGCAGGCGAAAGGGTGGGCTGTGGAAAGCGGGTTTGCTCAAAGCTGCTCAAATCCAAGGGATTCGCAGCAATCAGCCATAACTCGGCCGGAATAATATCAGACATCAAACATGTCTCCTCGTGTAAATCCTCCTCTTTTCTCCTCACCTCACCCTACCTCTTCTCTACTGAGGCATGACCTCGTCCTTAATGCATCAGCTCCTTGACTCTGTCCATCATCCATGAACAATAGTCAATAATCATTTAGCCATGCGCCCTTGTCCTGTGCGTGTAACAGAACAATTCAGTATCCCAGGAGGAATACTCCGGGAATACGAATCTCGGTCTGCCGCCTCTGTAGCATATGGTCATTTACCACAGAGGGTAATTTCTCTGCACTTAATACAAGATCAGAAAACCTGTTGACAGAAGCAGACTTCTAATAGCAGCCAATGGGAAGTTCATGCTAATCAGCTGGATGCTCTGTTCCAGAAACAGAATAGGTCGGAAAATGGTCTTTGTGATAAACAAAGCTTTGAGGCTCATTCACCAACTGTTCTTTGAAAAATGTTCTCTTAAAGCCCACTCATGCAGTTCTCATGAAGATTCTGTTTTCCTATGTGTGATTTGTTTCATTTACGAGGATAATGGGGTCTCTAATTATAAGAGCAGAGCTGTGAACTCTGTGAGGTTTGAAAACACATTTGTTGACTATTTGTTAGAACATTTTTTTAAGAACTAATTAAAGAAAATTCGTAAGGAAGGAAGATATTGGAGCCCGCTGGGCGTTTTAACACTAGACTCTGGGCCCTGGTCCACTTGTCCCATGGGTTTGGTACATTTGGTCAAGTGTGAAAGCTGTTTTTGAGCCTGAGAGTGTTCCAGAGAACTGATCAGTGGTGGTGGTCTGAAGTTCGCTTCAAGCAGACCCTGGTGTGGTACGTGGGAAAGGTATGCACTTCTGGTGCCACCTGTGGGGTTGCATGATTGGTTCCTTTAATCATGTGACTCCCTCCTTTACCACCTGCTTGGCTCAAAAACCTTCCCCTGCAAGAACAGCTCCTTGTTTGCAGGTGTTCCTGCACAGCGAAATGACAGGATGCCAGAAAGCGAATGTTTATATTTAAGGTAATTGCACAATCAAGCCAGGGTTCGAATGGAATTCTTCTGTGTAAAAGCAAACCAGCGATAATGAGCCCTTTACCCCTCTGAAACGAGCCCAGAATCAGTCAGGGTCAAGTGTAAAAAAAAAAAAAAGCCCCCTCAAAAAAATTTTCTCAATTGTAATGTTTAACATCACACACGATAGGCCAATACATACTACCTCAATTTGGACTGCAGAGTATCAGGGAAGGATTCCTCAAATGCATGCATACTTAAAGAAGAACAGTCACAGCTGGCTTCGTTTCACAGTGGAAAGTGTAGCATCATGCCAGAGCTGAGGTAATTGGTCCTGCGTCAAACAAAACCAAAGTGGCAGCACGGTGTGCCCTGTCCACCCACTCCTGTCCCCTTAATCCAACTTCTTTAAACTTACACAACAATCAATCCACTCCCATTCGTTCACCAGTCGTGAACAGTAAGTATTACAGCTTGGCCTTCGGTTCTATCAAAGCAGTTCTTAGCTGGTTTTACTGTTTCGCTGTTTGGGTTAGGCATACTCTTTCAGTCAACAGACAACAGTGTTTACGGTTCAGGGTTTATCACTTCCATATATCGAACTCTCATTATTCAAATATGTCAAGCTAAATACAGCTTTCCATTCAAAGGCACCTTTAAATGAACACAAATATCAATAAAAGAGAAGAAAAACATAACCTGTATGATGATGCTCATTTCTGTTTGCCTCAATATTGAAGGATGACCATACATTCTCATTTTCCTGTACAGGTCCAGGTGGGATTTTGAAATAATGTAAAATGTCTGGGATTTGGCGTTAATTCAAGTCCCGCCTTCTTGCTGCCATGATTGGTCTGCATCTACATCAATCATTGGTGGAATCATTTGCCACCACAGACGAAATGTAAATGTAAAATAAACTTCATAAGTTCTAGGAAAAAATGCTGTGGTTTCGTCTCAGTGCGTCCTGAGGGAACAAGCATTCTAATATCCAAAATTATTAAGTATCATATAATCAAACCAATTACGTACACAGGTGTAGCCTGTCTGACACACCAGGAGGACTGAGCAGTGTCCAGTGAAACAGGGAACCTCATATGGCAACTGGCTTGATTTTATGAATGTGTTGTTTATTGTTATCTTTATATTAAAAAGAATGCACTGTTGTGTTATAGCTGGTAGAAGTCAATTTCAATGATAATAATAAATAATAATAAAACATGAGTTTAAATGAAAAGAAAATGATTTCGCCATATAGCCTTGTCTCCCTCCCTCTTTCACATGTATCTCACCTGCCACAGCCCTACAACTAAGGACTACTTGAAGCCCCATAGCCACAACATCCTAACCACGATAGACAATGTGTCCCCAAGGTTCTCTTTTTTTGAAAACCATATTATGGTGGCTATACTGTATAGGATTATGCTAGCGCCAATATATAAATATTCTTATGTAATTTAAGAGCCCAAATTTCTTACGTCTTATTTTTCCATTTGCTGCATTGCTCAATCAGGACCACAAAGTGCACGGCATCTCTTAATAAATATGCATCAGCATTGCTCTTTAGTCTTGTGCTACAACTACAAAGCGAATGTAGCTAGCTAATGCTAGCTAACTTACTGAAGCCATTATTCATCTGTCAGCTTAGTGTGATCGGCATGCGTAACTCAAAATCGGCAGCGGTGGCTCAGCGGTTAGAGCTCCGGGCTATTGATGACAGGGTTGTGGGTTCGATACCTGGGCTAAGCAAGCTGCCACTGTTGTGCCCTTGAGCAAGGCCTGCTCTGCTCTCTTTGCTCCCCAGGCGCTGGAGTTGGCTGCTCACTGCCCCAGTTCACTAGTGTGTGTGTATGTGTGTTCACTACCACAGATGGATAAAATGCAGAGGACCCATTTAAATAAGTGCACCTTTACCTTTACACCCGTCAAGAAGGCCATTTAATAGATGTAGTGCCCAAAAATGTTGGAATCCACTTAAACAAGCCGGTCACAAACAGTCTCAATGAGGTTTGGCGCGAGTGTGTGGCGACTTTGGCATGCAATTAGCTCTATGTAAGAGATAGCATAAAAGACAATATACAGTCACTAAGTCATTAAGATAGTCCAGCACAACTGTTAAACATCAACTTTGAATACAGAAACCCTGCAGTTCCCTTTTAAGGGTTTACCACGTGAAGGTAATGCTAGCTTATTAGCTGGTAATACGGGCCAGGCAGTGTTAACACTTCAGTAGCAATGTTGGACGAGCCCAGTAGCCGGCGTGCTAAGGCCGTAGTATCAATGTTGGATGAGGCATGTAGTTGTCATGCTAATGTCGCGGATACAGTCTCTGCAATTTTTTAACTGGCAATATAAAAACCCAGATCTTGCAGCACAAAGATGACGCAAATATGGAGGCAATAAGCGGATCCCTACGTTATTATTAAGACCACCCACAGAGGAGTTCTGTAGCCCCAAGCAGCGGACTGCATCCGTATGGAAAAGCCACCGGAACGATTACCGAACGAGCTTAGAACTGTTTGGGCCTGAGGTGGAAAAGAGGAACGTGTGAGCTTGCACCTATACCTCACTTAAGACAGACCCACCTGAGCTCTGGTTTTCTTCTATGGTGATTATATTTGTCTTTCTGCAGTTCACAGACTCTCAGTCTGGATTTGGTCTTTCTTCAAACCTGATATTCTACATGAAATCTTCAGGCTTTAAGTGCTTTGAACATGCAGTAAATGAGCATGCATGCCCAATACATCTAACAATGTGTTTAGTCAAAGTTCAGGTTATTGACAGCAGACACCCACTACTTTTTTCTCTATTTGTATGGTGTTCAATGAAGACTGTCTTTTCTCATTTAGTAAAGGCAGCAGAGACGATCCAGCCCCATGTTGTCCTTCAGCGACCATTTCGTGTTTGATAGCCTTCAGCTTCTATGTGGCAAAGTCTGGGAACCCACTTCATTGAGAATATTGATCAGGAAATAGAGCGAGGATCATAATAAATTGATATGGCAGGAGTGGATATGGATAATCACAGGGCACGGGAATGGGATATGCTATTAGAGGCGGAATGGATTAGTGAGGGAAGAGCGAGTGAAGGAATCAGACGGGCCAGTGAGTGATCTAATGAGACTCAAGGTGTCTCCTGTCCCAGGAGGTGCGGGCCAGGCAGCTATCAGTAATTACCATCTCCTATTACGCACAGCCTCCTCTACTGCTCCTGAGGGAAGGGAGCTGGCGCGACAGCAGAGGGGCCTTCATTTTCTCTTGACGTGCACTATTTTTATGTGCAGGTAATGATTTTTCCTCGCACAAGCTAATCGACTGGTCTCGGGTCTTTCCACCGGCTAACCCTCAGAAAATTAACGTTTGATTATTTCATTCGGTGAATGTTTGCATCGGCATTAGCTTTTTAATACACGCTTCGATTTGCATTTAGACCAGCGCTTCGACAACAAGGGCGTCTCGGACGCTTTTGTGTCTCAAAACGCACAATGCGTGACTGGTTAATCCAGCGGCAGAGCAATGAAAGCTTGCGACGTCATTAATAATAAGAGCAGGTTTATTGAGTCGCTGCCGCCCATAATAGCAGGTATTCAGTCTATATGTGACTGCTCCCTTTGCTTCAGGAATAAGAGTCTTTTAGTGCCACTCCACGGCTGCCCCCGGCCGACTTTTTACGATACCAGGCCTCAGAAAGGCTGTTTAGCTTTGCTAGCGAGCACTGAAACAGACGACCATGAAACGCGTGTATTATCCCAATGGCCTTTTCCCATGGCCCTCTCGATCAATCACAATGAAAAGCTGCCCCCCCACCTTCCTCCACACATACCCAAACTCCTTCCAATGGCCCCCTCCACCATCCCCAGTAAACAATTTTCCTTTGCTAAGTAAATAGAGGCAGAGAGAGAGAGGGCCAGGAGAGGGACCCATGGGGAAACAAAAGAAACAGCCCAATTATCCCTGGCAAGGACAGCATCTCTGTCTCTGCCTTCTCCTTCCTCTGAACGCACTTAGTGCGAGTGTGTCTATCAGTCTTTCCTCCACGACTGATGGTGGCCTTTGATTTCCCAGGGCAGGTTCTTCAGAAAGGCTCGGTGTGTATCGGCGCTGATTGTGAATCCACCCAGGGTCATGCACGCCACAGCACAAGGGCAAACGCAGCCATCGTCATGCAGAGGTACAGCTAATGTAATTATGTAGCAGACAAGGATGCACAGTGTTGGGCTCTTGGGATCAGGCCGGCTCAGGACGCCAGCATTCACTCAGGCATGAGGCTTCATAGATGTGTGCCGAAAAGCCCGCTATGTGGGCCACCGTCACGATACGCTTTGCCAGGCGGAGCCTAGCTCTGAAAATCTGCCTCCATTTCCATGTTCAGTGTATCAGTTATGTCCTCTGAGGAATGATTACACTCAGATGTGTGCTCACTTTTCCGCTTTAGCACTCACTTAGTGTGAGTCAAACGATTCAGCCCACACCCCCACCTCTCCTCCAGGGACCTTTTTCCCCAACAATATTTGAGAAACATTTGCTTAGAAAATAAATATGCCAATAAATAAATAATAACTCCCGATAGACTACCCCTCTACTTTTATTTCTTCCAGTGGCACAAAGGAAAATAGCTTCTTTTCTGTGGTACAAAAAAAATAAAATAAAAAAAGTGAGCAAGCGAGAAACGCTGGGGGAAAAAAAAGAATGCAGAGCCTCAGGCACATCAGCAGGGATTCCTAATAAGAAATATTGATTTCCCTGTTTTCTTTAAATGGGCCTGAAGCACCGGCTGTGAGAAACATAGCATAACGCTTTAAAGGTTTGTGTAACGATCGGGACACTACACATGCTGTGCGTCTGAGGGATTAGGCTGCTAAAAGTGGGAGATTGAGAAGCAGGATTTCTATCATGTCAAGAGAGAGAGAGAGAGAGAGAGAGAGAGAGAAAGAGAGAGAAGAAGAAAAGAAAGATGCAGGAGAGGTTGGAAGGCGTGGATGTAGAGAAGGAAAGGGAAAGAAGAGTGGAGGCAGGAAAGGAAAGTGAGAGGGAGGGAGAAGTGGAGGCACGGAAAGAATGAGAATGAGAGAGAATTGAGGAAGCAGGGAAATAAAGGGACAGGGAGGGAGGAGTAGAGGCAGAAAAAAGGGTAAAGAGATGGATGGGTGGAGGCAGGGACAGACAAGGTGGAGGAAGGACTAGAGTCTGGAAAAAAAAAGGCAAAGGGGTGGATGACTGAAGGAAAGGGAAGGGGAGGAAGGAGTAGGGGCAGGAAATTAAAGGCAAAGGGATGGATGGGTGGAGGCAGGGAAGGAAAGGGAGCCAGGGGAGGAGTGAAGGCAAGGAAGGAAAGGGAGAGGGAGGGAGGGGTGGAGGCAGGGAAAAAATGAGAATGAGAGAGAAGAGTGGAAGCAGAGAAAGAGGGAAAGGGAGGGATGAGGAAGGAAAGAGAGAGGTAGAGAGTTGTAGAGGCAGCAGAGGGAGGAATGAGAGAGCGGAAGTAGAGGAGTCAGGGAAGAGGGAGTGATCATGGAGGGGAGGTAAGAAAGGAAAGGGAAAGAGTTACGAGCGAAAGCAGGGAAGGAAGGAGAGATATAGAGGGACTGAGCAGGGAAAGGGAGGAAGGAGTAGAGGCAGGACAATAAAGGGAGGGGGAGGAAGGGCTAGAGGCAGGAAAATAAATGGGAAGGGAGGGACTAGTGGAGGCAGGGAACGAAAGTGGGAGGAAGAGAGAGAGAGAGAGAGAGAGAGAGAGAAAGAGAAGCGGGAGTCAGGGAAGAAAAGGAAGAGAGAGGAAGGAGTGGAAGCAGGGAAGGAAAGGGAGAAATGGAGCAGTGGAGCAAGCGAAAGAAGGAGAGTGGGATAGGGTGAACAAGGGAGGGGTGGAGGCAGGGCAGGAAGAAGAGAGAGAGGGTGAAGTGGAAACAGTATGACTAAGTACAGTCCTGAATGGAGCTTTGCCAGATTACAGACCTCAGAAAAAAGAGAGAGAGAGAAGTACAGGGCAGACGAGGAAAATGATGAAGGAAGCAGGAGAACACAGGGTCAGATTAGGGCAGGTCTGGAGGATACAGTTGGATATTGTTCTGCTCTTAAATAGACTTTTATGCATGAATGTGAATTTTGTGAAAATAGCCTCTAGTTCTGCAAACAAATAATCTTCAGTAAATGTAACACACTGACAAATTAGATCTGTTTCATTTGAAATGGTCTTTAAACATTTGTTTCATGTGTTGCTCTTTGATGAGAGCTTAACTGAAAAGCCACAGCGATCTCAAAATCCTCTGATCATACCAGTAAAACATGGGTGTAACACAGTGTCACTTTCTGTAACCCCATGGGTTTAGTGTTCTAAATATCTCTTTCCATACCTCCAGATTTGACCCAGAGATGGGCATGGCTTAAACCTGTCCTTTAAATGTCATGCCATTATGCCCAAACCTATACACGTCCAAATGTCCAAGCGGAACGGTACATTTTCACAGAACTGTGGTTTTATGTCATGTAATTTTGCAGCTCTAGAGTGGCACAGTGGTCTAACTGTCTGCTCATCCTGTGAGAATACATTTTAAGCTTAAATCCTTGCCAGGGCTCAGGGCTCAGTGTACCATAACCCTCCTAGCCGGGGGACATTATGCGATGGGGAAGTGCCTACCTAATGGAGTTAAGTTATGTTTTAGCAGCACATTAACTGACAGGATGTTTTGGAGACCCAACTCCAGAATGTATTGTTGGCCAGACTGAGCTGCAAAACCCAAAGAACGTGAGTAAGAAGATGCTTGAGGGCGTTTTTACACCTACACTTTTTAGCCTGGTTAAAATCAGGCTCTGGTTTGTTTTCACCCTTGGTGTGATTGGTGTTTGGGCAGGTGTGAATACAGTAATTGTACTCTGATGTGGACCAAAGGAACCGCACCGAGATGCTTGAGAAGATTTGGTGTTTGTCTGGTCCCAAACAAACTCTGCAGTGGTCTGTTTGTGGTAAGAAGGTGATCTGACCTCTATCCAACCCAACTATCAGGTGTATTAAATGGCAACAGTTAATCTGGCATCTGCCCAGATGAGACGAAAACAAGTGTAATCTCTGCTGTTGCTCCATGTTAAACTGCACAGGACCTTCTTCCTGTATTTACTTTCCAGCTCCAGCCCCAGACAGGTCTGACCAATCAGCAGAGAGAACATTCTCACATTGTTTGTAGTGATGCATTTTGGTGTGCTTGGATTTTTCTCTCACCAGAGGAAAAATCCACACCAGAGGAAAAAGCTTCAAATTTACAAACATGTTACTTACTTCAGGCCAGAGCAAACCAACTATAGGGCTTAAACTGCCCTAAGAAGCAATGTAAGAATCAGTACGGTAGACAGAGAACTTTAGGTATGACATGTTGAGTTGTGCTTTCTTTGTCACTAATAATAATGCTGACTATATTTGCGAGAGGTGTAAGCTACTCTCATCTTTGGCAGAACATCATATAGAGTCATAGGTGTGCATCCAAACATCAGAGAAGAGCAGGGTTAGTAAGCTAGGCTCAGACATGCTGTTAGAAGCTCCAGGTGCCTCAGGAAAGATAGCACACCCTCGACTCTGGCAGCAGGGCCCTCACAGCGTGGGAACGGATGTTGTCTCAGTGGTCTAGTCGCAAAGCCAAAGCTAAGTCTGTAAGTCTTTCCCATACGAGCACCACTCATCTCTGATTCACATGTCCAACAGGTTTGCCCCACACAGAGAGGCACACTCTGAGCAGCCTGATGAAAGCGCTCTGGTTATACAGTATAACTGTATTCTTTGACGCCACAAGCAGAAGTTTGCTTCCTACATGGATATTAGCAGGAACCTAAAATTGTTACCTAAACATAACCATTATTTATATAAAGTTAGGTACATAAGTATTTGGACGGTGACAAAATTTGTGTAATAAAGCCATCAGTAAACTCCAGTGACCCTTTGAAGTTTCATTGGCAGCTATATATTACCATGCCATGACAGTGTCTCCACCATGTTTGACAGATGATGTAGAATCCTTTCATTCTTCATACTTCCTTGGTTTCATCTGTAAGGCATCTTGTAGATGTTGACAATGATATTTTTCCATCAAGGATTCTACAAAGAATTCTACGATCATCTTCTTTAGGTGTTTTCCATGGTCTTCCAGTGCATTTCTTCTTTTATAGGCAACTTACAGAATTGTTGCTGTGGCCAAGTTTCTGCGATCGCTTTGATAGGTCTGCTATTATTTGCAGTATAACAGGTACCAGATGCAAATTCTACACTTTTTGCTTCAGCCTTTTACCTTAATTTGTCATTAGATCATAGCAGAACAGACCACACCTGGCCATAAAACTGCCAATCGGTTATTTGTCCACCAACTCTCGAGCCTGTGGAAATAGGGGGGCTAAATGGTCCATGTCTACACTTCTAGTCTAGTCTTTAAGTCTACTCTTAAATCACTTCTTGATTGCTTCAGATCCATTGAGGTGGTGCACAAAGACAAAATGACAAAAAAAAAAAACTCTTACTGTCTGTAACCAACTTACTTAATGGCGTCAGGAATGGCACAGACGTTCCTTTTTCGCCGCCCTGTGAAACATTGTTCAGGCCGAGCACCCTGCACCGCCTTTAGGCCACTCACACTGGTTCCAGTGAGAGCGCATTGGTGCAACAAAATATGCCATTGTTTGACGGTTGAGGAAACAATGCATTCCCCACCCACAGATATCTAGAGCATGTCAGTCATGCACTTTCAGCAGATAGCACCCCCCCACACACCCCCATGATAAGACATTGTTACCCAGTTGCAGTTTCCAGTCGGCCAACACTCGCTCAAACGGTTCCCTTTCTCTCTGGAAAATGCACAGTGGGCGGCTGGGCCCTTGAGGTGCAGCTGACGAAGGGAGTATTTGGTCCACTGTGCATACTTCTCTCATAAAGCTCTACAAAAGCAGTCTAGTTACGCCAAGCTGGCATGCCAAGGGCTGAATAGGCCCGCGACAGGAGGGGCCGATAGAAGCCAAGGCGAATGTAGCCACGCGAAATAAAGAGGAAGATATATGTTTGTCATCCGAGATGCGCTGGGCATTTTGAGAAGGCAGCAAAGAGGAGAGGTTTTGTTTAGTGGCAAGAAATGGCCCCTAAATGTTCTCTTACTCTGTCTCTTGCACAAGTACACACACACACACACACATCAAGTTGGTACATTCAGACCATTGTGCAGGGGATGTGAGAATGACTGTTTTGTTGCGGTGGCCGAGGTTGAAGCAGAGGCGCAGGGGGAGGATGGGAAGCATAAGCAAGTGATTGTGTGTGTGTGTGTGTGTGTGTGTGTGTGTGTGTGTGTGTGTGTGTTTGTGCATGTCTCTGCCCAGCGGTTCCAGCAGGGAGCTGGTACTGGGCCTGCGGACTCAAACAGCCAGGCCATTATAAACCTCCTCGCTGCCATGCTCTCGCTGCCTCAAAGAGCAATGATCAGCCGCCTAACTGACCAAGATCCCATTCATTATCTTTACTGTTAACAGTGTTTGTCTTCCGTCTGTGCATGACTTCCACTGCACAACACCTCAGTGGACTTCAGTTTTAATTTGGGATGTCTCACATTAACTGTTTAGGAAGTACAGCTCTTTGTTACATAGTAACTGTAGTTTCATATGCTCAAAAATAATTAATAATACAAACTAGCATAGTTATAAATAGAATTATTTAAATGCAAATCCTTTGCTGTCAATGGCTGCCTGACCTTTAATCACCAGGCCTTCACTGCAGCCGCCTTCAGTCACTGCTTGTTTGTGGGTCTTTCTGCCTTCAAGTTTGTCATCAGTAAGTTGCTCAATCTGGTTGAGGTCAGCAGGCAGTTGCACCAGCTGAACTAGCGAAGTGTAGAATTTTGATTGCACCACACAGACTTAAGGTATGTGTTAGCTAGTACAGCTTAAAGTGACTGTTGCACTGTTGCATAGATTGCCGTATTTAACCATCTGCTGCCAATCAGCAGCGCGTTACCCAAATATTTTTTGTTATATTTTACACACACTGTATATATATATATATATATATAGATATATAATCACTGCTTTACAAATGGAAAATATAAAATATGTCTGCTTCTCCATCGTTTTACACTCTTTACACTAAATAATTATGGATGAACAGACCAATAGAAATGCTTACTTGGAGTAAACTCCATTAACTTCTATTCAAAGTTCTGAACATTTTTGCCTTCTCTTGTAATGTCCCCATTTTGGAGATACATACTTTTCATATACCATTGACGATATATATATATATATATATATATATATATATATATATATATATATATATATATATATACATACCTCAGCTAAGGTATGTCTGTCGTTACTAGTCACACCCCCTGTATTTCTTCTGTTCGGCTGCTTGTAATTTTGTGGGTGAGTTCAAACGGGATCTCTGCACAATTTATTAACAGTAATTTATTTCCAGTAATTTATTAATGGATAATATCAATGACCACATTTTTTTTATTAAGTATATGCTAATAATCTCCATCTATGTTGTATTTTTTTCCTGCTCAGGTTATATGTTATATTACAAACTGTGTATTTCAGGGAATTGAAGCCAGCAAAGTGAACAAAATGTATTTACTACATGATCACAGTGAAACTGCTCTTCTGACTCTCTGTTGACTCGTGTACTTGAACTGAGTCACCCACTAGGTTTAAGAAATGACCCTGTAGCGAAATATCTTCGTTCCAGACCAACCTGTTGGGCTCTGTTTCTGTGTGTGTTTTGCTGTAAATCTGGCAGTTTCTGATCTTTCTTTTTTTTGACGGGCAAAAAAATGGAAGCGCGAATATAAATCAAAGTCATAGAACTGATCAAAAGGGTTTAAGATGACGCTAATAACTCGTTACCAGCACAAACCGAGGTGGATTTTGTTTTCCCATCGCTCAAAATGGTTAGCCATCTTAACAGATTTTTTTATGCTGGGCGTCACATCTATTATTAGGTAGGTGTAAGTTTTAAGTTATGTTGAAATTAGTGTGCATTGTGCAACCAATTCAATTTTCATTGCTCGGAAACTCGAACGTAGAAGCAGTTTACTTTCAAACTAGGGTATGATCAGTCTGGGGCAACTGACTCAGCTGTTTAAGGAAGCTTTAAGATAATGTTACAGCAACTGACTGAATCTGAGCAGAAAGTGTATTTCTATACATTTCAGAATTCATCCTGCGTCCTCTATCAGCAGTCACATCATCAATAGCCATACATGCCTATGCCATGACAGTGCCTCCACCATGTCTGACGGATCACCAGATCACCATCCCTTTCCTTACTCTTTCCACACTCCGGTTAATCTTAGTTTCATCTGTCCAAAGAAACTTGCTTGAGAACTGGGCAGGCTGTTTTCTAACAGTCTAATCTGATCTTTCTGTTCTTGATTGTCGTTTCTGAGCGTTAGCAGTGGATTGCATCTTGAAGTCAACCCCCTGTGTTTACTTTCATGAAGGCGTCTCTTAATTGTAGACTTTTACAGTGATACGCCTACCACCTCCAGAGCATTCTTAACTTGAGTACATGTTGTGAAGGAGCTTTCTTTGTTATTATATATATGAACTGTTCCTTCTATTATGAACACATTTTCACTGATTTAGCACAGTATGCAGTTCTGGTGCACTTGCTCTGCAGAACTTCACTCAAAGCTCTCAGGGCTATATCACATGTATGACTGGAAAGACACTCCTAAAAAAGGGTTTTGTCACTTCTGTCAGAGCAGCAGCTCTATTACAACTCGGAGAATCATTTCAAAGCTTAAATAGTACTTTGTATAGCTAAAAGGTTCTTTGTATTGGTGGTCATTTTGGTAAATGGTTCTATTTAGAACCCTTTTAAAAAACTTTTATGTAACACCTCAAAAAACCTTTTTTCAGTACAATAGAAAGCTTTATTTGATTGAGTCACTAATACCACTGATGACTCAATGTGCTGATGGACAAAAACACACTTTACCAGTATAATTACAATTCACCATCATTAACCACATGATAAAGTTTTTTTTTGGAGCTCTGCATGGAGCGTATGAAGATCTCAAGAGTTCACACTTCATATACTGTAACACTGTGTTGTTGCATTTTTTTACTTTTGTAATGTACAGGGATATGGGAAGTAGGGGTGCTGAGGGGATGCAGCAAACCCAGATGTCAGGATTGTTTATCCTTAACTATAATGAATAATGGAATAAAATATTCAACAATAATTATCTGAGCAGAGTAAAGATATGTGTGTATTTTAGGGTAGATTATGTCTTTTTATTTCATGCTTTATTTACATACAGTATGTCCACTCTCTGTTGTAGGCTGCAGTGTTTAAGCTATATGTACTGGTAAACTGTTTACCCTAACTGGGCAAGTCAACTGAGCGGTCACACATACTTTTCAGAGTAACATAGAGATATATTTCATTGTCATGTTTCTGTCACTTTTCTGTAAACATGAAATTCAGCCAATTTTTTCACGTTAACTTCCAGCATAGCTTGAAGTAAATGTCTGAGGAGCTGCGTCATGCCAATACCCTTCCATGTTTTTTCTCAGCGTTCAGAAAACGATAATTGGCATCACACGCTCTATTCTAAGAGGGTGATAAGGCCAACCTGTCAAAAAAAAAAAAGTTTTTATTACAGTAATTAAACTGCAAAGAAACGCTCCACTGTGTGGTTACAATGCCTGTTAAAGGGTGAACTCAAGAAATTGACAAATGTAATATTATTATTATTATCTGTTCACTATATCTTGATAATGGCATGCTTTGGAGTGTTAAATCTTTGGCGTGTAACAGGACACGGTCACCATGCCACAAATCAACACTATCAGTGGTCACAGCTTAACTCATTTGCATAAACTTCATTCAGGAAGAGAGAGAGAGCTGAGGGAGCAGGATGTGGATCAGTTCGGTTTGATGATTCACAACAACACTGGAACTGGATTTTTCCCCCCATTTGATCTGCTTTTCATTCCAGGCCATGGACACAAAGAACACAGCTGAAATCTCTTTTTCAGAGAGCATTATCCTCTAATCATACCCCACACATAGCTATGGCAGTTGGCCAGAGCGGGCATTAAACTCCAGTATGGCCGTGATGGTGTTCACATTTTACCCTGATATGTGGTACCTAGCACTACGAGTGTGTTCACTTTGTAAAGAGTTTCCATGAGTTTATCGGTCACTGCCTGTGTTAGATAGTTAGCATCATTAGCTGCAGTTGACCAGTATTATATATATATTTCTCTAAAGGAGGTTCAACTAAAGCTTTACTTTACTCAGCTCTCTAAGTGAGAAGGATTTTCCTACTCCATTTGTTATGTTAAATCTGTCACTCAAACAGTTCAAACAGGTCAAACAGGCTTTCCCAGCCACACATGTGCTGATGACATTGCAATTTTCTTTATTTTCTACATATTTCAGTTTTGATTCAGTAAGAAAAGGGAGAGAAAAGCAACTAATACCTTTACCTTAATACCTTTATTCTTTAAAACACAAGTAAGTTACACATTGTTTCATACCATTAAAAATACCCAGCTTCAACTGTGGCATATGACAGTACCTCCTCTCTGTATCAGTACGGCTTTATATTTTTATAGGTTTCTATCTATATAGATGTAACTACCCTGTGACGGGCCGCTCTCCCTGTGAGCTCCGTACCCACCGCTCCCTCTCAGCTGAAATGTCTCAGCAGTTTTTGTTTATTGAGCTACTTTTTCACCTCCTGGCCGCATGGTGTTGCAGACACAGTAAAATGCCACATAAAACCCATTTCCAATTATACCTAGCGTCCTTTCTTCGGCACGCTGAGAGTTTGGACTCTCTGCTCCGCCGAGGTTTGATGAGACAAAACAAATTAACGGTCGTCCGGCTGGTCCAGGTTCCCCTTCGCACCTGTGACCGCCCAAGACCCTCACCGGCAATGGCCGTGCCTGTCTCCAAGGAGACAGCAGGCGGAAAAATGGCGAACGTTTGACGCGCGCTCTCGCTCGCACACCCCGACTCACATCTCCTAATGGCCTGGAAAGGTGTTAATGTGTTTTTTCAGTTAATTAACCACTTCAATTAGAACTGGGGAGCTGTGGCGGAACAGGAGAGACGGAAAGCGAGGGAGAAAAAGAGTGGAGAGAGAGAGAGAGAGGGTGAGAGAGATGGGGAAGGAAAGGATAGAGAGTGACAGAGAGAGAGGGGGGGAGAAGAAAAGAGAAAGAAGAGCGTAATAGCCTCGGAGGCAAAGACGACGTTTGTCACCAGTTTGTTCTCCTGGCCGGGAGAGTGATTAGAACATGAGCAAAATGAGAATTCTGCTCATTAATTTGGAGCTCTGCTAATGACCTGTAACTTTTCTAATGTTCTTGTTGACTGCTATTGTCTGGCCGTTTCTGCAGGTACCCGGGGACTCAACTTTATAAATGAGAGCTGAGATGAATCCTGAAAAGGTCATTCTGAGCACAGTGTTATTTGCATTCACTCATTGTTGGATCATCATGTGCGGATGTGGTGCTCGGGCGATACTGCTGCCGAATCAATACAGAAGCAGTAAGAAAAGAGCAGACAGGGCAGCGCAAGAATGAGCCAGAAGAGAGTTCCTTAGAAAGCCGTTCATTTAACGCTTAACGCTTGGGTCCCATTCATCACTATCAATCCGTAACTCTGTCTCTAGGGACCCTTATCAATGTGGTCTCTATCCAGCTGCCCCACCCTTCTTATTCTCCATTCTCCCTTCCCTTTGCTCGTTCCCTCATCCATCTCCCACGCTCACTCCCTCCAATCACTCTCTTTTCAAGCATCATACATCTCTACGGCAGCACTTCTAACTCCCCTACTTTTCCACATTCTGCTGCTTCTGTCTATGCCATGCTGTCAACGGTGATGCACCACCGGCACATTAAAACGATAAGTCAAAATCTACCCCAAATGTAGACAGCCAGACAGGAGATGCTCAGTGTCTGAGTTTTTTTCGTCTTTGCCTACAGTTAAGGTTGGAAGTTTATATACACTCATCACGAGTGCTCAAAGCGTGGGCCGGTACTCACTGATATGCAGTACCGGCACTTTTACATTTTACTCTTTGGCATGCCAAAACTTCTTATGCGCTTTCCGCCAGAACCCGACTTCCTTTTGCATGCATACGTCATGTCACACAACGGATTACACTCACAAAGGGGAATCGGATTTCGTCTGGGAGAATTTGGGACAACACCTGTACTCTTGTGTCCTATCTATCCAGTCAGCTCCCAATGACATTACCCAGGGGGCACTGCATGATGCGCACCAACAGTCAACAGTATAAGACAAGTAACACTAAAGCTGGTCTAGTCAAATATCATCACTGCAGCCCAGTCTGTAGCAACGCTCCAGAAACAGCAGAGACTGAGGCTGTCAACTGAGTGGAGTGAGGGTTTACTCTGAGAGGCCCTTTAGGCCAATATTCAAACTTATTATTATTATTATTACTTGATTATTATGTAGCACTTATCAAGAACCCAGAGGAGCTTACAATTATTAGCACGCAGAGCATCACAGATATGCTTTGATATTAGACTTAAATAGAGAGAGAAAATTAGATCACCTGAAAAGCTTGGTCACCAAGGCCTTGGAGGTTAGATGTAGGTGCAGTGAGCAGTCCAGCACCTGTCCAAGACCGGAGAGAGTGTGAAGGTTTGTAGGGAAGACAAAGATCAGACAGGTAAGAAGGAGCCAGATTGTTAAGAGACACATTTCCTGATTGGCCTAGATCAGGGGTGCGTAACTCCAGTCCTGGAGGGCCAGTCTCCAGCAAAGTTTGGTAGTTGCCCTACTCAAACACACTCAATCTTCCTGGTAAAGAACTGATGAGTTGAATCTGGTGTGTTTGAAAAGGGCAGCCGCCAAACTATGCTGTAGTCTGGCCCTCCAGGACTGGAGTTGTGCACCCCTGGCCTAGAGAGATACTGTTTAAATAGCAATTTCTGATTCGCTTATAGCCAAACATGCCCCTCCCCCCACCTGTGGTTAAATTCCTAACAAATGGAACCAAGAGCTGAGACTCATATTCATGAGGCTATTGGCCTCCTAACAAACCTTTTGCGAAATGCGGACCACGCTCACTTGGCTGAGGCATGGAAGGGGAACTCGAGAAATTTGGACTGGAGTTCTGGGGGGGCTTAGAGATGATGGGAGCCGAAGCCAGAGCACCCCTTGCCAAGCGGAGGTTAAGCATAATTTGGACCAGCGTGAGGTGAAGGGGTGGTGGTAGGGTGTGAATGTTCGTCACGAGAAGGAGAGGTGAGAGGAGAGGTTTTATAGCTTGTGCAGTAATGGAGTCAACACTACAGCAAACGTGTTGCACAGCTGCAACAACCTGCAGCCTTTGCAACAGTTTGGGAGGAGTTGACAAGGAGATGTGTTGTATATTCCCTCAGTACACACATACATGATATATACCATCATAGAGATGTTATGTCGTTAAATTATTATAATTCACTGCAGTCACACAAAAAACTAGTATCTCCAAACTCAACTTTATATTGTCAACTTTATAAGAGGCAGAAAAAATGTTTTTTTTTTATGGAAGTCAATCTAAAAAGATTTAATTGCAAGTCATTTTGGAGCATTTCTATTGTGAAATCTGTGTCCATTTCATCATGAAATCTGCTGACGCTGTGAAAAACAGCTGCCAGATTCACATCATGCAAAAAAATGGAAAAACCTCAACAGTCATGATATGTGATTTTTAAATATGCACAAATGAATAGCTTTGTAAATGTTTTTTGTAAAAATACTGGCACTTTATGTTTCCACTTCTCATCATGGACATGGATGTCGTGGCAACATTGAGCTTTTAATGACTTTCTGAATTGCTTGTTTTCTGGGGCAGAATAAGTGTACAACAAAAGAAACCCGAAAAGTTAACAAAGTCAAGCCAACTCCAGCTGATTAACTACATTAGGAGCAAGAGGAAAACTGTGTTTATTTGATTTTGCAGTGATCTATTGTACTCCCACCACAGCCCAAACAACTCTTCCGGCCGTGGCCTCATTCTTCTTGTTTTCTGTCCTACATGCAGGCAGGAGGAAGAGTTTGTGCATGTTTCCGTGCTCAGCTTCCTCCTCAGATTGGTCTGGATCGATCATGGAGTTGCACACTGCCCGACACACGCTCACACGCGGCTCAGAATGCCACGGCTATTAATAGTGAATGGCAGAAAGGGAAAAGGAGAAGCTCATCTCTCAGAGGTGTAAGGAGTTTGAGTGCACCCATGTGGGAAAAGTCACTGTCAAATATAACATTATTTTAAATGGATGCTGTCCTGGATCCAGATCCTGCATTATTCTTTAAATCACATCATCTGCATCTTATTAACATAATATTAACGATATGAGAGAGAAATGACGAGAATTTGATCAAGCACACCTTGATCTCTAACGTGCTGCTGATCATTTGCTCTCTATTACAAGCTTCAAGTGATCATATTTAAAACCCTGGCACTGGCCTACACAGCCAAACCTAGATTCCTTCGAGCTTCAAGTACAGCTCAGCTTGACCCACCTCCTTTCAAGATGCAAACATCTACACCATCTAAACCAGGGCCAGACAACGGGGGCCGGAGTCCAGCACAGGTTGCTGTTTTCCCTGCTTTAACAGACCTGCAAAACCTGGCATTTAACATGTGAATCAAGAAATCAGGACCAGAATTGCCCGTCCCTGATCTAGACTTTTCTGTGTTCTAGTGCCCAGATGTGGGTGTCCAGGGAAATGAAATGAATCTGGTCACTAATTTTTCCGGGGAAAGGCAACTGGCCAAATTCACAACATGCCAAACTCAGGAACATACCCTTCTACAAACCGATGTCAACTCTAGGGAGATGCCGCCCACGTAAGAGATGACGACGGGAGGTAGGCATATCATGCAAAGTTCTTTAGTGTGCTCACTAAATTTCAGGATGAAACCAAATCTAACCAAATGTATGCAGTGTAACAAACACAGGAACCCTCTTTCAGCCTTGACTCGGACATTTTAGGCATGAAAAGACCCTAAGCTTAGAGATTCTAGCCCACTACATTAGCTATGTAGACATACACACACATATATATATAACGATTCACGCTGTTCAGGATACAAGTGCAGTCTTTATTAGACCTCAAATCACAAAAGGATGTCCAAGAAACAGTCCAGGGTCAGCACATAATTTAAACTATGAACTATCAAAGGGTAGTCAAAATCCAGAATCAGTAAACAGGCAAATGTTAAAAAAAACTACAAAGTCTAATACACTAATGTAACAAAAACAACAGAATTAGCCGTGAGTGTTTGTGAGCAGACCTTTTCAAGCCTGCTGATTGTCCTAGAGTAAGAGCAGGTGAGCCAGGTGGGTGTGGCCAGTCCCTAGAACTCCGCCGCCTTGGACAGGTGAACAAGCTGGCTTGAGCAGAAGTGGGCAGAGCAGAATTGTGTCTTCTGTAGGTTGCTCTAGATAAGACTGTCTGCAAAACACCATACATTGAACTGTAAATGAATTATACAGCTCATTTACTCACAGTAAATTTATGCAGTTTTGCACCATTATTTTTATTTTATTAATTTAACAGGGGTTTATTTAACAGGGATAGATCAATGAGCTGAGAAAATGCCAAAGACATGAAAGCACTAGCGAAAGTTCTACCAGGAGACTGTAACGTCACCTTTCTTTAGACAATCACCGGCCTCCACCTGTCTTAAAAGACCTCTACTTCCATGGTTTTCTACTTTTGATGCTTTCAGAAGTGATTCCACGTCTCTCCCTCCTTCCTCCCCATCGCCGCCGGTTCGGTTTTGGCTGCCTGGGGGTAGGCTCCACCCCCTGCCTCTAAGTTCGATTTTGAATTGAGCACCCATCTATCCAGACATGACCACACCACTGAGTAGGAACCCTTAGAGATCCAGAAGCCTCGAGGTGGTTTCACCAACATGTGGAGCTTAGTGTATACTTCAACTGTAGCAGTAATTGCACTGTGAACTGTAGAACAGGTCCGTTTGAGCTCAGTATCGATAGTCTATTGTGTACTTACTGTACTGAAGTTTAGAGTATTATAATTCACTCCTCTAACTGCTCTATATGTATACGATATTACGCTTTGCTGGTCACTCTTACCAAGAGCTGTCTCTGGCTTTGTCCTGCACTGTCTAACAGAGGTCCTCAAGAAAAATATTGTTCCATTCTGCTGGCATGCCCCCCAAAACAGGGGGAATGGACACCTGACCATGGCCGACCTACATTATATGTCTGAATGTTTGTGGATACCTTTTAAAATTAATGCATGTAGGTAAGTTGCACCCATTGCTGACACAAGTGTGCAAATGCAAACACATAGACAGCTTGTCTAGTCCCTGTAGAGAAGTACTGCCAACAGAATACAAGTCCTATTCTCTAGAACAGATCAACGAGAGCCCATTGGCACTATGCCTAATGCCAGGTGTGGGCTAGAAGGGGTATAACGCCCCCCCCCCCCCCCACACACACACACACACCCCAAGCATTGAATTGTGGAGCAGTGGAATGGTGTTCTCTGGAATTGTGGTGCTCCATCCAATACTTTTAGGATGAGTTGGGGTAGTGATCATCCAAGATCCTGACCTCACTGAAACTCTTGTTGCTGAATGCAATTAAATCCTTACAGCAATGCTCCAAAATCTAGTAGAAAGCCTTCTCTACTGTTCTTGCAACAAAAGCAGAAATAATTTATTTGTAATTCCCCTGATTTTAGAAGAAGGAATGAGCAGGTGTCCCAATACTTTTGTCCATATAGTGTTTTTTAAAATATGCAGCAAGAACACAATTCTCAAGTCCACTGTCTCAACTCTCACACATATATTGCTGATATAAATTGTGCATTATTTTAGACATTCAGTTGCATGGTTGGTTGGTTTTTAATACTGTGCCAGTTTGAGTTCAGTCACTCAGGTCACAAGAAGCTGGGAAAGTTTTAGGGGTGGGAGCTTATGCTCATGCCTGGTCCCACCTATCAAAATATGTGAATAAAAATATGTGATATATATATATATTCACTGTTATTCTCATGGCCTTAAGACCATCAAGTCTCATGTCTTATGCTCTCTCTCTCTCTCTCTCTCTCTCTCTCTCTCTAACTGCGCTGTATATGAACGAGTTGTAATATTTGTATAGGTGAAGATGTCACAGTAGGTCAACCTTCCATATGCTAACAGTTACACTGCTGCATGGGGGCCGAATGTAAACAAACAGATGTCCAGATGAAGAGTCCTCTCAGGGTCTTTGAAGACCACCCTGTGCGTGACCCTTTGCACACAGGACAGGTCGGCTGCACGTGTATGTGTGCGGTTGGAATGCTCCGTGTGACATTCTGTGGCCTCACTGTAATTGAATTGAAACAGGGCTGTGAATCAGGAGCTAGGAGCCGCCGCTCTGGAAGACCGGAGTGTTCTGCTCTCGGCCAGTGGAGCGATGGAAGTCTGAGGGGAGCTGCCTCTGAAAATAGCAATGCAAGACGTGTTTGTGTTTGATGATAATAGAAGCTGCAGCTCTATGGCGCTTATCAATAAACCTCAAGAGTCATTCCCCATGACTGTAAAAATTCAATCGTACAGAGCAGCACCCTTATCGGCATTACCTCATGATTATGGCCTATGAGTCTGGACTGGCTTCCCACCAGCTTCACCCCACAGGAGAACCTGTAAACCATGTTGTGCATGTTGTGACTTCTCTTGCCATGTCCGATGACCTCTAAATGAGCAGTGTGTCCACGGCCAGAGATGTTAGCCACCTCAGAATGACAGAGAGATGGCCAATTCAGAGGTAAGTAAATAAATCAATCAATAAAGGCTTTAATCTAAAAACACAAAATGCCCTGAATCTGGGTCAGCTTTCCATTGTAGTCTCCATACTCAGCTGTGCTCATGGATAATATCTAACATGCCAGCAATGCAAGTCTAGACAAAGAGCCCCAGCTACACGGCCGTGCTGAACAACAACAATCCGTCTCAATGGAATAGTCCCAATGTGGTTCTGAATTTGGCACTTGCGATATTTCTGGAGCCATGACGAGATGAGAGAGCCTCTCTCAGTTCTATTCCAAATGCCCTCTTGGCCTGTCACAGGTTACGCAAAAGTCAGGCTGAAATTCTAGCTCACACACTCCATACTATAAACCCGCTGAGTGGCACAGGGGTGTAATGATACACACAATTCACAATTTGCTGTGATGCAGGAGTGTCTCAATACAGCAAACATAAGTACTGACTAAATATGTGACTTGTGTTCACATATGATAATGTCCATATTTTTAGAATGGCAAGAATTCATTTGATGTTCTATATTTTGTTTATACTCATTATGAATGAGTAGTATAACATTATCATGCTGATTTATACTATTTATAACTTATGATAAGTTGAAATAAACAAAAAAGAGATTTACACATACAGTCACATAGCTGGAATAACCGCTCTTGTGTGTAAATGGATGACACAATTGAGATGTCATGGCATATAGACTGGGTGTTCATTGACAGAGGTTAACAGGGTCCACAGTGGAGCATCGATTGCTCTGTAGCACTCACCAAAGTCATCATTCCCCCTCTGGCGTCAATGACCATAAATGATATGCCATTGGGATACCCTCAATATGCGAGAATTCCATTCCCAGTACACCTCCACTACAGTGGCTTTAGATCATCCCCCGACTCCCTAAATGCTGCCACCCTTCCCAGATCCTACCATTTTTGGACATCAGTCTAATCACATCCTTTTACTATGACAACCATTTTGCACTCTGCTACAACTGACTGGTGTGCTCGCATATTTATATGTGCAGCAAACCCTGTCACGTGGCATCTGTGACGTTCCAGGCATAATTGATTCCAAACAGGAGTGGTCATATTTTGATATGACTGTCACAGTGGGTGAAGGGTGTTTCTGAATATCGGATACCTCAGAAACTCTGCGGGATGTATAACAGCATAACAGTGGTGACCACTGATGACAGAGGGGGACAAAATAACCTCTATGGTGAACACATTCCGTCACCTAATACAGTCCATGTCCATATATATATATATATACATTGCTCAAAAAAAAATAAAGGGAACACTTAAACAACACAATATAACTCAAGTAACTCAATTAACACAAGTAAATCAAACTTCTGTGATATCAAACTGTCCACTAAGGAAGCAACACTGATTGACAATCAATTTCACATGCTGTTGTGCAAATGGAATAGACAACAGGTGGAAATTATTGTCAATTAGCAAGACACACTCAATAAAGGGGTTTTGCAGGTGGGGACCACAGACCACTTCTTAGTACCTATGCTTTCTGGCTGATGTTTTGATTACTTTTGAATGTTGGTGGTGCTTTCACACTCGTGGTAGCTTGAGACGGACTCTACAACCCACACAAGTGGCTCAGGTAGTGCAGCTCATCCAGGATGGCACATCAATGCGGAGGCTGGAGGCGCTACCAGGAGACAGGCCAGTACACCAGGAGACATGGTGGAGGCCATAGGAGGGCAAGAACCCAGCAGCAGGACCGCTACCTCAGCCTTTGTGCAAGGAGGAACAGGAGGAGCACTGCCAGAGCCCTGCAAAATGACCTCCAGCAGGCAATAAATGTGCATGTGTGCACAAACGGTTAGAAACCGACTCCATGAGGATGGTATGATGGCCCGACATCCACAGATGGGGGTTGTGCTCACAGCCCAACACCGTGCAGGACGCTTTGCATTTGCCAGAGAACACCAGAATTGGCAAATTCGCCACTGCCGCCCTGTGCTCTTCACAGATGAAAGCAAGTTCACACTGAGCACATGTGACAGATGTGACAGAGTCTGGAGATGCTGTTGAGAGCGATCTGCTGCCTACAACATCCTTCAGCATGACCGGTTTGGCAGTGGGTCAGTAATGGTGTGGGGTGATTCTATTCTAACTAGCTAAGGTTTTTTTCTTGGGTAAATAGCAAAGCACTTTGTAAGTCGCTCTGGATAAGAGCGTCTGCTAAATGCCGTAAATGTAAATGTAAATGTAAATTGTGTGTTTGTGGATTTTACAGCTTTAAACACACAAGTCCCGCCTACTCACTGTTGATATTGGTCTACATGTACCTGCATCTACATCAACATCAACCATTGGGTGACATTTCTTTGGAGGGCCGCACAGCCCTCCATGTGCTCGCCAGAGGTAGCCTGACTGCCATTAGGTACCCAGATGAGATCCTCACACCCCTTGTGAGACCATATGCTGGTGCGGTTGGCCCTGGGTTCCTCCTAATGCAGGACAATGCTAGACCTCATGTGGCTGGAGTGTGTCTGCAGTTCCTGCAAGATGAAGGCATTGAAGCTATGGACTGGCCCGCCCATTCCCCAGACCTGAATCCAATTGAGCACATTTGGGATATCATGTCTTGCTCCATCCACCAACGTCACATTGCACCACAGACTGTCCAGAAGTTGGCAGATGTTTTAGTCCAGGTCTGGGAGGAGATCCTCATCAGGAGCATGCCCAGGCATTGTAGGCACGTGGAGGCTACACACAATACTGAGCCTCATTTTGACTTGTTTTAAGGACATTACATCAAAGTTGGATCGGCCTGTAGTGTGTTTTCTTCTTTAATTTTGTGTGTGACTCCAAATCCAGGCCTCCATTGGTTAATAAATTTGATTTCCATTGATGTTTTTTGTGTGATTTTGTTGTCAGCACATTCAACTTTGTACAGAACAAAGTATTCAATGAGAATATTTCATTCATTCAGATGGCATCTAAAAAACATCTGAATTATGCCTATATGCTACCTGACCCCGAAACCCAGTCAGCTCTGCCTGTGTATGTACTAAAGCCATGAGCTGAGTTTAACCAATTAACAGAGTTTATATTAGAGATGATACTGAGATCATGTCTGGAGTGAAGTGGAACTTAGCCATGTAAGTTGCAATATGATTTCCTAGCAATCAAAACTGGGATGTAATAAAATATGCGCCCTTATTCTGTACAGCTGTAATTCTACACTACACAGACTGAGTCGACTCAAATACAGGCTCCAATAGAACTTTTTAAATGACTGCCACCTAAAGATTATACCCCAAAAACCACAACCTCTAGAATGTATGATTGATTTATAAAAAAGTGAGTCTACTGTGACCTTTGCATAGCATAAGCCCCTCCCTTCCCTGCCCTCTTTACTGTGATAGGCTGCAGCCAAATGCATAGCATTTATGATAACAACTCAGCTCAATTCCAGTTTTAATACATTTTACAATCGGTACACCCTTTGAATTCTCCCCATATGAGTTCTTAAACTTCTTAAAGTCTATTTCGAGCTATCTCTACTCTGTTATTTTACGTTTCACCGGCACAACTTTGTCAAGTAAAAGGCTTCTCAGAGGCCGAGAGTGCACAGAGCTTTTGAAGAGCCGTTCCAGTTATAATTACCCAACACTTCTGCCAATCGAAGGGATGGAGGTGAGAAGTTAATGGGGGTCTCATCGGTAATGTGATCTCTGCATCGTTACGTAAACATTGAGAACGGTGTGGTCAAGTCCCCTCTAACTGTAGAATGGTTTGATTACAGTTCTCAGCGATCACCGATACTGCCCAACGACTCTGACCATAAAGCGGGTCTACTGCTTTGGGCATTGTGCACTGGACCTTCTGAGAAGCTGATAGTGCTGATAACGCTGATGACAAGCCACAGAAAGTCACTGTGTTAGAAACAGGCTGGCGAGAGAGTCTAGTGACCTTCAATCAACCCCGAGCTCTTATAACTTCTGTTTCAAAGTGAGAGAGAGTGAGAGAGTGAGAGAGAGAGAGAAAGCACTCAGAGCTAAAGTCATAAAGCCTCTGTTGTACTGCCTTCTGCTTCTTCATCATCTTGTGAAGGAATCTGAGAGGGAGGCAGGGGGGTTGAGGCAGCTCTCTGGGCATGTTTTTGCATGACAATGTCCACTCCGTCCAGCTTCTGGGTCACGACATTCGTTTCCATCATGTTCTGAGTCAAGCGGAATGACTGGAGCGCCTGTGGAAAAGTCAGAGGTCAAATTCAGCTCTGGCTGTGCCGCTGCTTTGCTCTCTGGTGGTTTCATTTATGATCAGCTGTTGCAGGGCTTACGCGCTGGTCAGTTTGATGCTCTCCTGTTTCGGGCGCTCTAATAGCCCTGTTCAGCCTGACCCCCCCAAATGAGGGCATGCCAAAAATGAATGCTGCTGGAAAGTCTGACTCAGTTTCCCAGAGCTCCTCGAGGAAAGTCAAAAGAGGGCCCATCCCCCACGCCCTAGAGACCCTTTTTATGATAAAAGCTCATTTGATCCACTGGCTTTGACAGCTACCACTGGGCTGACCTAGTAACCGGGAGCAACCTACTAACGTCTGGTGCATGTCCGGGTCATCATAGTGAAGCACATGTACTTTGAGGATGAGCTACATTGAAACTGAGGCAAGGGTAGCGTTGCATAACACAGAGTCTGTGCAGCCTTCAAATTTCTTTTTACCGAAGACTTGCTTTGGAAAGTGCATCAATCTTTAAAAAGGGGTTCTTCCACAGGTTCTTTAGTAAAGCCACACGTACACATATAGATTTTTAATGCTTAAAAAGCCAAAATCAGAGGGTTCTTCTTTTTTCCTATTAGAGCTGAGTGTTTTTTTCTGACCCATGTTTGCTTCCTCCAAACGAGCCCAGAATCAGTCCTGGGTGCGGACTTCTGCATTCGGGACAAGTGAGAAAACGCCCTTAGAGTGCTTTATAATGACGTCTACATTAGCGTGAGGATGATTATACAGAGAGGGAAATATTCTTTCCTTGTTTACATTTCTGCATGTGCCACAGGAATGGTTTTACTCACAAACCGGAGGGTACATAATGTAATTGTTATGCTGTGTGTGGGAGGAGCTCTGCTGAGCAAGGGAGGGGTGACTCCATGTCCTTTCAAAACCATGGAGAAAATGTTTCAGCAAGTGTCATAGGCATGCTGATCATCTGCTCTGTTGGGGGCTAATTAGAACTCTCCACACTTCCGAGAAAGCAGAGTTAAAACACATCACACACACACATACAGTTGTGCTATAAATGAAAATAAAACACAGTTATGGACAGATAGCATAGGCAGCATAACCAGGAAGCAGAACATGCATATAAGGAACTGAAAACAGGGCAGTGGATAGACCAATGTTTAAACATAGCCATGCAGTGTGACTGTACTAGCTGTACTTAGCAGCACACAGCATGAATGGAGTAGCTTAATACTGGAAAATATATATATATATATATATATATATATATATACACACATCTGGGCCTTGGCCTAGAAGCTAGATAGCATGAAGTGTCACATTACATTTACAATATTTAGCTGACGCTCTTATCCAGAGCAACTTACATGGTTACTCATATTACAGAGGTGGACCAAAGTAGTGTTAGGATTCTTGCCCAAGGACTCTTATTGGTGTAGCACACCCAGACTGGGAATCGAACCCTGGTCTCCAACATGGTGTAATAGCTCACTGGCAGCTAGTGGTTTTATCTGTTGCGCCACACCACACATTAAACACCAGCATTATTAAAGGCACTGGGCACAATTTTGAAGAGCGACGGTTGATATTCGAACATAACAGCAAAACAAATACAACCTTCAAGCTGAACCACTTTCTTTGTTTTGCATTTACAGAGCCAGGGCTTTGTAAGCCAGCTCCAGACCCAGCATGAAAACAGACCAGAGAGCTAGTGAACCTTAAGGAGACATTTGAGTTTTACAAAAAAAGTATACTGAACTGAAATCATGCACAGCATCTTTAACACAATCAGAATAATGAAGAACAAACCTATTTGTTTTGATTTCCAGTAATTGAGCCCAATCTTGTGAGTAAAACCAGGCTCTCTGAAAGTCCTAAATACATCACTGAGTGTGAATATGACCCATAGCCTAACCAGGGTTCATTTATGTAAAAAAAACTAAAGCAGTGGAAACAGCCAGGTCCCCTTTGTGGATAATTTCTATACAGTTCATTTCTTTACTGAAAGTGTCACTGTACTTAACTGCTACTTATAGGGTATGATAAGTGTTAATGACTCTCACAGGCTTGAAATTTCCATATTTCAGTGCTAACATGTAACTAGAAATCCCATAGAGGGACCAGTATAACGAGCATTATCATTGTTGTGCCTAGTACTAAGAGTAGTATTTCGCCTCTGGTAGAAATAATATATATATATAAAAAACATTTTGTTTGAGTCACGTTTGTTCATGCAAGCTGCAGGGTTCCTAATGGAGAGTCAGGACCTCTGGTCAGGACTGCTGTTCTTGACCATGATGTGAAGTGTGGGGAGCTGTATTCTGGCCACATCTTGTAGTGTTGATAAGTGAAAGATGTTTGTGGAGAAGTAACCCGTGAAATCTGTCTTTATGTGTGCCGTCTCTGCCATTTTCAGCACTGCCTCGGATTTTATAAATCCTGTAGTGTGGAATAGGCATTAGCTCGATGGTGTTGTCTCGAAAACTGTCAGGATGCGAAAATGAACATTAGCAAGTTTGTGCCGCAATCAAAACACCCTCTAGGTCCTTGAGTGTCAGCTAATGCGAGCGGAGAGTAAGAGGATATGGGGTCTACTGAGACTCCTCTTCAGCCCAATCTCCAAAGCTATCCGACAAAACAAAGCCATTAGAGCTAATTAAAACCATTCAAAAGTACAGCTCTGCGCTTTCCAATTAACGGGGAAAAGAGGAAAGTCACTCTGCAGAGACTTTGCTAATTCTGCTTGAGTGTTTAAACTTTAGCTCCGGTAAGCAGGGGGTTGGGCGCAGCGGTCATGGAGAAAGTGTTTTCCGTTTTTTTCACCGGAGGAGAGGCGACTGTGGGAAGGCCCTTCATTAAGCCGCACAGGGCTAAAGAGGCCCTTCATTAGCGATGTTAGCGGCTAACGATCAGAAAGGAGGAGGCTGTGCTCATCAGCAGAAAAGAGGCGACCAGGGCCCGAAGTGATGGCCTCACGGTTAAGTGATGCAACATGAACTGGCCTTAAACCCCAGACTCCAGTTTGTGAAAAGACTGTTGATTGTGATTAGCATTAAATACCTGGACAGAAGAAACTCGGTTAGTGCGGTTAGGGAATGCTGCTGTTGCATTCTTCAGCCACTATGCTACTATTACTGAGCATACAGGACAAGCCAAAGCTGTAGACGAAGAATGGGAAGACAAAGGGACAAAAGGCACAGAGCTTGTGTGTGAGCTTTGCAATGCTAAGTGTTTTGCTCTGTGTATGAGGAAATGTGTAAAAAGCAGTTGTATGGATTGGCCATTAACTAACTGCACAAGCATTAGAGCCACATCACACAGTGACACAGAATAATGTTAATCGGCAAATCCATCAGTTCTCAGAGCTTTTCTATCCACAGAAAGAGGATTAGTGAACTGCAGAAGGATTATTATGGTCGTGTTTAATATCTATGCATGACCACACATTAATTGTGTTAGTTACATAGCTCCAATCGTGTCCGGGTAATAAAATGATATGAATTTATTTTGGCTAATTTAAGGCCAAGCTGTTCAATTAAACAAGGACATTGAAATGCTTGAGGGATATTTTTATAGCCTCTTGATAGGGGGTGTCTGGCGGTCATCTTTGAGTGAGCATTTGAATCAGGTTCAATATATGGACAAAAGTCTTGGGCATTCTGGATCATTGCTGTGGGGATTTAATTGCATTCAGTGACAAGCGTTAGTGAGGTCAGGATGTTGGATGATCACCACCCCACCTTATCCCCAACATATACCCCTCTAGCCCACTCCTGCCAAACAGGTCCATGTTTATCTGCCCTGGAAAGACCTATTCTATTGGCAATGCTTCTCTACAGGGACTAGACAAGCTGTGTGCGTGCATTTGCCTGTGTCTGCATCTGTGTCAGCAACAAGTATTCATTAGAAAGGGCGTCCACAAACATTTGAAAATACAGTATATGAAGTTTGATGCCTTCAACAGTTTTTACAACCTGGTCCAATCTTTGATGCAAGCCATGGTCTACATTTTTAATGTGGGCCAGATAACTTCTACTTACTTTCCTCTGTGTGAAATTTATAAGATCTATCCAGCATGTTTATTGCTAAAATGAATTTATTACACTACTCATTAGGTTGCTTAACGTATAGGCCTACCTGGTCTAGGCATATCTACGCCACAATCAGCACAACACTGTGCATTTTACTTAACCTCTGCTTCATGATTGATAATCGTGTATATTAGCTGATGGTGATGCCCTAAGGACCCTACCTAGCAATATTTATATTAATATTTATGTTCATATTATTCAACTAAAGACAATATGCCCATTTATCTGTGTAGAATACAATACAATAAAAAGCAATGAATTTTATTGTTACCAGCAGACAAACCATAGAAATTGCTTTGACCACTGGCAAAAGTTTGCAGATCTTCAAATGGACACTGTCGGTCAACTAAAAAGACAGTTGAAGAAACCATCAGGACATCAGGCTGCATGCATGTTTGCATGGCGTCTGCTAACGATGAGTATTCAGTAGATCATCTGCCGGCACTGTACTACTTTGTGCTTTAGACCCTCTTGATTAACAACCATCTGTCAGCCATATGAGTTTGTGGCAAGGGTGCATGGACCTTGCGCAGGCCGTCACTGCAGCTCACATTTCCAACCACAACAGGTAAACAGTGGATGTGTGTTTGCAGTTCTGCACTCTCTCATACACACTGTGTCAGGTATACTGTGGAATAAGGGTCTCATCCGGTTCTGCTTAATGGTTATTAAATAGTAAAACTGTTAAATAAGTCAAGAATCTGCTCATTTGGTCACTGGTGATGCACATTTATCCAAACCCAGGATTCCAGGAGAGAGGTGTTGGCTTTGCTGTCCCCCATCATTCAGTGTGATACTAGCCAACGCTGTTAGCTCACATAACAGAATTGGCAGTTAGCATTTTCGTCCAAGTGTATTCAGCTGTCCAGTCACATTGCGTGAGTGACAGCTGGAAAAGATGCAGTGGCATGGCTTTGCATGTCTCAGAGGAAGCAAGTGCCAGCCCTGAGAGCTCCCAGTTTTGAAGAAGAACCTAGCTAGCATGTGGAAATTGCAGTAATGTGGAAAAATGTGTTCACGTACTGGCACAGAATACTGGCACATGCTGGCACATATGTGTAATTCGCAGGGTTGGGAGGGTCACTTCATATGTAACGTAATCCAAAGGATGATTATGTTAAAGAAACATAATCTGATTACTTTCAGTTATCTTTGGATCGGATCAAATAAAGACTAAAGAAAAAGGTGCTCAAAGGGTTCTTTGAAGAACCACTTCTTTTTTGTAAAAGAGATGTGTGTGAAGAACCTTTTACATGTTTAAAGAGGTCATGGTCAAGGTTCTTTACCAATTTAAAGACACAGATTCTTTACAAAAATGGCTCTTAATGAAACCATAAGAATGGAGAAATGGCTCTTAAAGAACTCCTTTGTAGCACTTTTATTTCTATGGGGTGCATTATATATATATATATATATATATATATATATATATATATATATATATATATATATATATATATATATATATATACACCTGAAATGAGACATGTTCTTAGTTTGCTGATAGACAATTAAGCAGTTAGCCCATTTTGGCCTAAGTGTGCTGCTAGTGGAACAGTAACTGACTGATGTGGACTTCCCAGCTCTACATACAGCCTCTGTCAGAGCTTTAATATAATATGTCCTATTTAACCTTTTCAATGCTAGCTAACATTTCTGGAGAATGTGAGGTTTCAGTAAGTACTTACCGGTAATCACCCTATTTTAAAAAGGTACCTATAATCTAATTACTTATGTTTTCACAATAAGTGTAATTGGAGTCCTGGCCTTCCCCAAGAACCCTTAAAAAAATCCTAATTTTTAAGTGTTTATGGTTTACTTACATGTTCTGTATCCTTCTCTAATTTCAGCTCTTCTTCAGTCCTTTCCTGCGCTCCTCATGCCAGCACTGTCAAAACGGATATTACCACCCTCCCTTAACTCAGCCGAATAGTCATGGCAGCCATCTTTCTGCCCATCTGTTCTTTAGAAAGGCTTATCTTTCTCTTCCTTTCATCCAAACTCCCTCCGTCTTTTTTTCAGTCTTCCGCATGAGTGATTCCTGTTGTCCACAGAGGATTCTGAATAACTAGTGTTCAATATTCAGCGCAGAAAACAGTCGTGTGATAAATCCATCTCTGAGCTAGTTATATATTTAGTGTAGTGCGCCACGGCCCCTGGGGTCCTTCCATTCCTCATTAGCAAAAAACAGCCAGCAAAGTGTTTAATGCAATCGCAGGTGACGTGGATTGGAAAAATTGAGGGAGTGAGAGAAAGAGAGCAAGATGGACAGAAACAGGAAGAAAAGGAGAGAGGGAGATTTGGAAGGTTAGGTGCTATCCTAGTGGCTCAAGACATAGTAGCCCGAGCGAACGTGGAGGTCTTAATATTACAAGTGCACATACCAGCTAAAATGAATAGGGACCACTCCAGCACCACAGGGACCACAATTTTTTCAATGGACTGGTGCTTGAAATGTTTGATGTTCCTTTTTACTTCAGTTCTTTAATCTTCATAGTGAGACCAAAACTATTTCACATGCTTTAATTTATTGTTGTCACTTGTTTTCCTCCTGCTGCTAACACAAGTCTTTTTAGTTGGGACACAAGACAAGACAAGACAACCATATTCACCATTTGTGACATTTTTTGGAATTTGGCTTCCGCCTTTAACCCATCCGTGCAGTGAACACACACACAGTGGACAGTGAGCACACATGCCCGGAGCGGTGGGCAGCCATTGCTGCAGCGCCTGGGGAGCAAAGAGGGTGAAGGGCCTTGCTCAAGGGACCAACAGTGGCAGCTTACCATGCCTGGTTATTGAACCCATAACCTTGTCTGCAATAGCCTGAAGCTCTAACTGCTGAGCCAACACTGCTCCTGTTGCCATCAGGGTTTTTTTTGTACTGCTGAGAACACCTGGATGAACATGCATTCCAGCATTCCAGCCTTTACCCAGCCTTGGCGCAAGAGGACCATTGGAGAGAAGCTCTCCTTTCACTTTTATGACTTTTGCCGACGTTTTCAGTCAGAAAATAAATACATACAAAACTATACAGACCCTCCCCTTATTTGAAGAGTCTGGACTTTCAATCATTTGATCCACAAACATGACAATTATTTCAAATCAATGTTTTTCGTGAAAGTGGAAAACATGGTGGGGCTAAAATGCAACTCGGGAAAACTGTGCTGCAGTGTTTTTAGTAGAAGCTCCTTAATATTTTTCTCCCATTTCTTTTGCAAAAAAGGCTTCTAGTTCTGAGATTCTCGGGCTTGCATGCACTCACTGCTCTTTTGAGGTCTATCCACAGATTATCTATGCTATTTAGGTTGGGGAACTGCGCCTTTTGAGGTAGTCCATTATGGATTTTGAGGTGTGTTCAGGATCGTTATTCTGCTGTAGAAGCCATTCTCTTTTCATCTTCAGCTTTTTTTTTTTTTTTTTTACAGGCGTGATATTTCTTTTCCGAATTTTCTGATATTGAATTGAATCCATTTTGCTTTTAACTTGATCCAGCCCCCATGTGTTACAGTTGGAGATGTGTTCTTTTCATTGCATTCTGCACCATATTTTTCTCCAAACATAGCTTTCTCCAAAAAATTATCAGTCCACAGGACTTGTTTCCAAAATGCATCCGGCTTGTTTAGAAGTACTTCAGACACTGGATGCTGTGGTGAGAACACAGGGAAGACTTTTCTTCTGACAACTCTTTTCTGAGGGTCATATTTATGCAGTAGAACAGTGCACCACCACTCCAGAGTCTGCTAAATCTCCCTGAACGGCTTTTGCAGTCAAACGGGGGTTTTAAGTTGCTGTTGGATTCATAGATTGAGAAGAGGTGGTACAGTGCAGTGAACGTCTCATTGGATGTGTGGAAAATGGGTTGCAAAGCAGATGTTGACAATTTGGGGGTGTCAAAGGTCATAGTGTGATGGAAGTAGCTGAATTTGCAGGTGTATGGAAGCGTACGGTTATGAAGGTCTACCAGCAGTGGCAGCAATCCCAGTCAACAGGACATTCTCAGAATTGAGGTTGAAAGATGAAACTGATGGACAAAGTGGCTTCACTTCCAGACAAAGAATTGCATCTAGAAGTCAGTGCTGGTCCTTTACCACCAATTTCTGAAAGAACACTCTGGAGAAAGGTAGACTGGGATTTCTGCCACTGCTGGTAGACCCATATGGCTATACGCTTCCATACACCTGCAAATTTAGCCTTTGGCACTCCCCAAATGCAATCACTCATTTTTGCCAATCATTATCATCTGCTTTGTGACCCATTTTCCACACAATGAACGCACTGTACCATCGCACACCCCATGGGTATTTATGACTCAGTCATCCTTGTGCAACTGCATCTTCAGGTGCCTGCAGGAGCAGAAGCTATTACCACCTTAAACTCACAAGCTGACTAATTTTTTTATGTAGCCGGTAAAAACACAATACCAAAAATGTACTTTTACTTTAATTGAATTAAATTAATTTTTGTATTCTAAGGGATGAAGTAAGTATATGAACCCACAAATCTTAGTCATACATGGACCTCATGGGGGCGGATGATGATACAAGATAAATTTAGAATGTGAATTGCTTAATTATAGAACTCAGGCAAGCATGTTGCGACCATATTAAGGCACAGTTGGATTGCGTCTTCTAACACATACGTCTGAGCCTGAGAGCTGAAATGTTATTCTGTAAATATTCCTTCACTACATCAGTAGGCTCATATCTCTATCCAACCACTTTGTCATTGGGGGCGCTCCAGCATCCGCCCAGTATGTGTGCCAGTTGTACCATTTGGCTGTGGTTTGGACTCCATTCATGTAAGCGGCAAACTGATCAGGCCTATGCTGCTCTTGCCACCTGAAAGCTCTGGCTCAGTTGGCAAGGTTGCACCTTATAATAACAAACTCCACAAGGGTGATCATGGCAGCCCCTGGCAGAGACAGGCTACCCAAGAATAAAACATACATAAGGCCATACATAAGAGCTGGTTCCTCCATTCTTGCACCTGCGTGAATAGCAGTGAGACAGCACAACTAAACAGAGCATCCCGATATTTAAGACAATCTCCTTTCAGCCACATGCCTTCAAATACTGCTGTTAATGTATACCTGGTTTTAAAAGGTAGAATCCAAAAAAGAATCCACACAAGCTGCTTAAATCTTCTCTCTCAAACCTTGCTGACCTTTAAAAAAAAACACAAATCATAGCTACCCATGTGATTCTTTGAGTAAAGTCTTCAACCAGACACACGTTGCTCATTTGTGTAAATCTATGCCTCTAGATTCATCTGTCCAGAGCTTATTGTTCCAGAGGTCTGGGTCTTGGTCTTGGTGTTCTTTGGCAAACTTTAGATCTTGCCCCGTTTCCTCCTTACACACCTACCAAGACAAATCATACAGTGTCTTTCTGATGGTAGATGCTGTACTTTGACATCAGCTGTGGTAAGAGCTACCTGTAGGCCCTGTGATGTCATTTTAGGATTGTTGGAGACGCCTAGGAATCTTTATGCTCCTTGTGTTCTGCTCTCGGGCTGAACTTGCTAGGTCGGCCTGACCTGGCCACGCTGGCAGATGTTTCACTTTCAAATTTTGTGGACAGTGGAACAGACAGGTGATCTCTAAGTGTTCTGAGATCTTTTCAAATCCTTTCCCAGACTCATCTGCATCTACAAAATCCTTTCTGAAGGCCTTAGAAAGCTCTTTGGATCTCATCATGGTGACACAGCTCACTTCAACAATCAAGAGCAAACCAGACTAAATGTCTGAGGTTTAAATATGACAGGCTCCTCCAGCATCCCATCCAACCATCCAACCACCATTATCTGTAGCTAATGTGGTGCACCTGATTCTAAATGTAGACATTTTAAGTAGTAATAAATGTAGGGGTGGTCTAACTTTTTCCTCAAATTTCTATTATTTACATTTTAGTTATTAATCTTAATTCATTTTAAGTCAGTTCTCCAGTTTCATGTGTTTAGATATATATCCTCCATCTCTCAATATTGTTTAAATGAAGATTTAATATTTATATGTTTAACTATGTTAGGAAGGTTTTCTGCCACATAAAGGGAACAAATCAAAGAAATTATTATTTTATTATTATTTTATTAGAATTAAGAATAAAGAAAATCTGCACTTTTCAGGAGCACTGGCAGACTTAACAATTTTTTCTTGAAACTTTTTGGACATTTCCATGCTGCAACAAAAGTAACCATTTCAAACACTGACAGAATAATTCTGTGTTAGCATGAGAGTGAAACCTGGCACACAGCCAGCACAGTGTTACACTCAGCAACACAGAAACTGTAACTTGCAACTTACAGCAATGAGTCCAGGCAGTCAACCACTACATAAAACATACAAGGACACCTAAGAGAAGCTGTGGGGAAACAGAAAGACATTGACGGTGAGTACCAGTGACTGGAGGACACGACCTGTTTGTAAATGGATGGTGCTATATGAGATAGATGTTAAAGTGTTGAACTTAAAGAACTTAAAGTGTTGTTACTTTTTTGAAAGGAGTTTATAATTAATGTAATAATTAAGGGGAAATGTAAAATAAGGGTGTTTCTCATTGCAAGATTTCATGAAAATATCTGTAAATTTATAGTTCTTCCTCTGAATTTCAATTATTATATTTGAATTTAATTGTATGGGTTTGGTTTGGTGGCTATTTTGTGTTTTGTTTTGCATTTTTACAGTGCACATGTAAATAAAAAACAATAATGAAATTTACCCTAAAATGACAAAGAAAACATAAATAAATAAATAAATTTTTACTATTGACAATAAACCTTTATTATTTTATACATGTTTAATTACAGATAATTGTAGTAATTTTACATACATCTGAATGTAATTGATACAATGCAGAAAATGCTGTATAAATAATGTATTAAATAATGTATAAAGTAATTTAATTTTTAATTACTGGCATAATACTTTGGATTGGATTGTTAATTTACAGAGATTTTCTTTAAATTTACAGGGTTTTGTTACAACTATAAATGAAGTAATTTTTCAATAAATTTTGATTATTTTTCTTTTACACTGCAGTTGCAGATAGCTTTACCTCTATTTATTGTATGTATTGTACTGTCTTGCACATTGCACTTTCTGCAGTCTGTCCTGTACGGTATTGCTTTTTGTTCTTGTTTTGTTCTATGTGGCACTCTTGTTCTCGAAATAACATAGTTTCATTTCACTGTGTACGTTTATAGAGCTGAAATGACAATAAAAGCCACTTGACTTGACTTGACCTACAAAGAGACTATCCTCTAAAAAAAGCATTTTTCTAGTTATGAACAAGCGTATGAATTCCAGATGACCGCAAGATGCACCAGAGGTGGGGACAAGCACGATGATTACTCATTACTAATGTTTAAACTTCAACAAACACCAACTAAGTCATACAATGACATCATATGATGTAGCAGCAAAATCAAGTTTCAGAATGACTGAGAACTCTTGGTGGTCAACTGGAACTCATGGAACCACAGTTACATTCCTAACCAGCATGCTATTCCATTCCTCCTGACCAAAATGATGAGGGATGGGATTAGTGTGAAGCAAAAGTAGCCCCAGCTAGCATTGCTGAGGAGAAGAATCCACATGCATCACCTCTGTTGCCTCCACCTGTATGGAAATCTGTGTTTTGACTGAAGAGCTCCTCTATTTCTGTCAGTGAAGCGCAAGAGAATTGTCCATTGTGACAAACATCAGTGGCCAAGTCCACTTAATGCGTCAAAAACTGGACTTTAGGTGGACATGCCTAATTGGCCATAGCATGACATCCGGACTTCACTACACATTGAAGCTGAAGTAATCACCCTTGCAAAGGCACTTTTCATGGAGATCCACCTGAGGCCTGCCTGTGAAAGAGAGTGGATTGGTTGAACATAAAAGTTCAACTCCAAGGCTGGATTAAACAGCAGACCTCTTAGTGAGCATGGCAAGTGAAGGTATGGTGTGATCCTAAGGAAGACACTGATTTCTAGATGAATAGTTGGAGTTGGAGGAATGACACGAAGCAACTGGTCCACCAGCCATGCACTGGTGCATCCAGGCCTGAGGGCAGGATAGATTGAAAGCTTGGCCATGTTGTCTGACCTCATCAGTATGTGGTGGTTCCTTAGTCCTGTCAGGAAGGGCAATAAGCCAACCCAGGAAGACAAACTGAGGAAAGTAGGTGTGGTTGGGGACACTGGGTACATGAAATGACAAGGACATGTTTAAATGAGCCAATACCAGTTAACTATTGCCCAGTAAGGTAGTCCCTTTACTGGACATAGCAGAGGATAATAGTATAGAAACGTGAAGCCATGTGTGAAGTTTCTACACTGGAAGAAAGTCAGAATTCGCAGTGGTGTTTTTGACCCAGGACTATTTGCACCACATTTTACTCCTCAAAGTGTCCATCTGTGATTTTAAACCCCCACTGTTCCCATCCACTAGTGGCTCAAGGTTTGTCAGAAATAGTCACTTCTAACTTTGGTTTTTAACCCGCAAGAGACTTCCGCCTCTGCAACACTGATGCCACACTGCAATGCAGGCCTGGCACGTTAAAACGATTCATACAGAGGCACCAAAGATAGCACTCTGGCTTCCACAGGGCTTTACCAAAACCTGAAGAAAATCTTTGATGCTGAGGATGCTGAGGATGCTGAGGATGCTGAGGATGAGGTTTCAGTTCTTATTCAGTTGGATTCTGGTGATCCTGAAAGCATAGATCACAGGGCAATCTGAAGAAGGCTAGGAAAATGGGGTGAATTTGCCATATGTTTAACTAAGAGACAAGACTTCCAAGAATTTATGTGTAGTCCCCTTTTACTCTCTTTGTGCTGCCACTAGGCTCTATTACCAGGTGTGTTCATTTCCAGCACTATGCAAACTAATATAGACTGCATCTTTGGCCAGATTTTAAAGAGGGGATTCATTTTTTTACACTGGAAAACACCATGGTCTTTATATTCTAAATCTTTATAATAAATTTATTTTTTTTATTCTCTAATGGTGCCATAGGTTGTTCTTTGATATATTAGTCAGTTTGTGATTGTGGCTGGGGTGAGAACTGCCCAGATGAGGTTTTACAAGCCGATGTTAAACCCTGTTACTTTACCTAAACACACTGATTTAACTTTTTTATTGTGGGCTTGTGAAAAAAAAAAGATGAACTCTGCACTGATTGGCTCGTATATGCCACCGTGGTAGCATAAGCTCACCTGGCATAGCTTTGATATTAGCAGTGTGACACTAATAAGAATATTGTAATTCTTTTTTTCATTATTTCAGAGTCGTCCGAATACTGCCGCTGTCCTCTCTCCACGCTCTCTCAGTATCCAGTCATGGGGTGCAGATAGCTAGCTAAAGTAATCGTAGTAAGGTCTGCTAAGGTTTGCTTTTTCACCTAGCACAGATACCCACTCACTTTTCCCGGCCTCCTTCAGTCAGTCCTTTCCTGAGCGGTGGCGTCTTTTAGTCTTTTAGCATTATTAGTAACTAAACCTAGATCTTTCTTAGTGATCTGCCATCCCTCTGCTACTTTCTTTAACAGCTCAGCCACATCTGCACCCATGTAGCTCTCTCTTATTTACTGCTCTTGTATGAAGCAGATGAAACGTTAGCTGCCACTCCTCAGTGATAATATGGGCAGTTACGCTAACAGGATTCTGTGGCAATGGAAGACCACGCATTATATTATAGCTATTGTACTTGTTTTCTTCAGCAATTCCATGACTTTGGTTTTGATCTTGTTGTAGAGGGTGGGGATCACTGTGTCAGTAAATATCTTTGAGATGGGACGCTGCTGTATTTTGGCTGCTGTAAAATAGCACAAAATATAGGTGCAAATCCTTGCCAATAAACGTTCACCCTTTCCAAGTTGGGTGGACATTTTAACATCACTTGCTTGATGGTCCTTTGGTTGGCAGAAACGAATGTCAGCCAGAGCCAAAGTGCTTCCATATGCAAGTTTTTAATGCAGTGGGTGCCAGTCGGATTTCCCACCCATCCGTCTTGGGTCTCTATATTAGTTTCGCCTTTTGCATTTAGGAACACGTTTTCTGAAATTTGTGAATCAATTGCTCGTCCACATCAAGATGCATTCAATTAATAAATTCATGAAGTTATCCATTTTCTAAAAATTAAACTAAACACGGCATATAAATCACATTCTTATTTGAATGCTCCTTTATGTCTTGTATATACAGAGTGCTGCGTAACTAACGAGTATTAGTAGTAGTACTTTTTGTTATGATTGGGAATCATGATGGGAAAATGGGATATGGGGGACTGTGAAGAGGCGTATTACAAGGGGTGATAAGATGCAAAATTAGACACACCTGCTCCAGGCACCTGGGCCTCCAGTGAACAATTTGAGCACCTTAATACGCCTCCAATTATAAACCCTTTTGCTGGAGGACAAATGATTCCGATGTTAGTTTATTAAAATAATCATTGCCGTACCAAATGTCATTGTTTAAGAATCACAAAGCAGAACTGAGTCACAGCATGATGTCAGTCTGTATATCAATGTGCAACCAATTAAAGCGTCTACTCAAATTTAAAACCCCATCTTAAATAAGTCAAGCCCAGAGGGGGAAAAAAACACCTTCCTACACATTGACTCTGATGTAATGTCTGTCTACCCACGCTTCGCTTGCTTCTTTTCTGCAAGGTGACAGTGTGCTTTCCCGTTCCGTCTGCGGGAACGCTGTTTTCGGATGTGCACGGCTCACACTTGAACTAAACACCTCTCCAAACGAATGAACCAAATAGATCGTGGACCGTTTGGTACTCACTGGGCATTTTACACTTGGGTCAGGAAGTTAGAGAAAGGGGGAGATGTAATCTCGGCTCTACCCGAGGGAAAATAGCGGCAGGCAGCGGGTGACAGATGATGAGGCAGCCAGCATTTAGGCGACAGCGTCTGACAGGCCCTATTCTTAGCAAGCAGCCGCTGCCTGCGCGCAAGTGTTATTGACTACATTATTCTGTCACTTCGCTCATGGATTGATGGCTGATTTGTTCCCTGTTGTTTCGAGGTAGCGGGTGTCTCTCTCGGTCTCCCTCTGCCTCTTGCTGTCTTTCCCTGTCTGTTGTGTGAGTGTGTGTTTAACAAGCTTTCATAAACAGGTGAAGTGTCATTCGGGAAAATCCACCTGTTTGAGGTTAGCTCTGAAACTACTATTCTTCGTTTAAACTGAACGATCAGCACTGTCCCTCTTGGGACTCACGCTCTAAAGGTGTTTTCATCTGCACGCTGCTTGCTTTGCAGTTCTCTAGGATGTTCCAGTCTGGGAGCAAACAAGACAAGTGAAAGGCTGCAAAACCTCTTCTAATGGACATGCAGTTGCAAAGAAAAGTAAGTCAACCATTCTGGAACCATTTTAAATAAATAATGGTGCTCAACATTCTCTGCTCTCCATAAACCCATTCAGGTCTAATTCTATCTCTTTATCTTCTCAGAGTAAATGGCCGTCCACTCATTCGGGCCGACCTGTTAGAAATCTGACCACTGGAGTCCCCTTTACCTGTGTCAGACCAGCTGCCACCCACTAGACAGCCCACCCTCCTGCCACTGCTTTCTGCCTAGTGACTATATTAAACTGTATTAGTCACTATTGTTATTATTACCTCCATTAACCATTACTACTCTACACTATTGCCAACACTACTTATATGATTATAGTAGTTATACTATATTATGATTATTATGATTATGATATTATGTTTATGTTGCACACCTGAACTATAGAACATTCTAATGCTGTGGTTTGGTGAGTTTTATCAATCATTTATCAGTAGTTCTGACCAGAGGAGTATGGGTTTCCCTTGTGAGTCTAGATTCCTCCCAAGATTTCTTCCTCCAGCTCTGAGAGAGTTTTTCCTTGCCACTGTGGCCTTTGGCTGCTAACTGGGGGTCTTAAATTTTTCATATTATTAAATTAAATATTAATATATATTAAATATATATTAATAAAACAAATTGCTTGAGAAGTTATTAACACAGAAGTTCACTTACTTTTTCTAGCCTACACTGTGGATGTTTACATGATGTGCTCAGTAACACACACGAGCAGGCAGCTGTGTGCTAATGGTTTAGTTTGATTGTGGTTGTTGATTATCATGACTTTGACAACACTAGTAGTCCCAGGTGAAACCCAGGTGAATGATTCTTTTGGGATTACCAGTTGCAAGAAAAAGTAAGTAATTTTCAATGAGAACTAATTCCAAGGGCACTGGATGGAGTGCCATCACTCCAGAGCACACAGTTCCACTGCTCCACAGTCCAATGGTCCACTCCTCTAGCTGATGCTTGGATTTGCACATGGTGACTTCAGGCTCTATTTGATTTGTGATGCTTTTAGATGCTTTTCTATGCAAATTATACAAGATGAATCCCAGGGCCAGTAATGAGTGCACCTTAAGGTGTCCAAATCCTCTAATTAGAAGGGATGTCTGAATATTTTTGGACATATAGTGTTATCAACAGTGCAATTCAAAAGCAGGTGTTCTCTGACCTCTCTCCACATAATAAGCCCCCTATTTGGGGGTCTGGAATAACTAATTAGGAGCTGCTGGTAAAAACATTTCTGGACTTGGCCACAATTAGCACGAAAGGCCACTGTAAATGGTCCATTATTCACTCTCATCTGCCATTAATGGTGGCTTGGCCGTTGTCAGCCACCCGTCCCTCAAACAAATAAATAATCTGCAGGTCATCCTTTTATCACCCCTCTGTGAATGCGTACGCACCTCCGCAGATTTTTAATACTGTCTCTATGGCAGGTTGCTCCACCAGCATGTGGATCCATCAAGCTAATTAGCTGAGGCAAGTAAACGACTGAGACGTATGCCAGCCTCTTCATTCTGTCTACATCTGCGTCACGAGAGCATGCAGGTTTAGAATCACCTTACTCCCGTGCTACAGCCTATGCACCAACCAACCTTATTTACAATGTAATCCTATTTGTGTGGAAAGATTTCAGGCATTTTGGCCATTACAGAAACATCCCCCTAGGTTTACTGCATCAAAGCCTTAAATCTGTTATAGTGTTCATCCCTAATCAGCAGAAAGATATGAGCAATCCAAATGTTTGGAGAATAGTCATCACGTTATGTAAGGCAGAGAGATGTGTGGCAGCTGGTTAACTCACAGCATTAATCAAAGCCGGGAGAATACAATAGGTGCTTTAATTTCACAATAGCGCGTCTTTGAAAAACGGATAAAGCCTCCTCTACATCTCTGCACTGCTATTGATTAAGGTTCTTAAATGGTTCTTGGCTTAGAAGTATGGTTTACCCCTAAAAATAAAGGTGCTACAAAGGGTTCTTTGAATGATGCTGTACATGAATCAACGGTTGACTCCACGATTGAATTATTTTTATAAGAGAGATGTGAGAATGTGAAGAACTTTCACTTGATTTTTATTTTACTTTAAAACTTCTTACCTTAGAACTTAAAAATTCTCCAATTAAAATATCTCTGTCAATTTTTTTATGAGCCTAAAAGTGATTCATCTTTCCCTCAAAGAATCCTTTGTTGTGCTTTTATGTTCAAGAGTGTTCTACTCCAGCAGTACAAAAGAATTTTGCTGCAGAGCAATTGGAGTTTAGGTGACTTGTTCAATGGCACCTTAGCCATGAATGTTGAGCCAGAAGAAAGTTCTGTTCCTTCACTCCCTCCAGCCCCCTCCACTTCCTGCTGGTCCAGGGGATCAAACGGGTATCCTTCTGGTCTTAAGCACTCCACCCTAGCATTTACACTCTTAACAATAGAAGATGCTACAAATGGTTCTTTGAGTAATGCCATAGAAGAACCACTTTTGGTTCCATATGGAATATACACACATATATACGTACATACATATATGTGTGAGTGTGAAGAACCTTTAAAAAAACCTTTAAAAAATGCAAATAGTTCTTTAGCAATCTAAAGCAATCTAAAGTTCTTTAGCAATCTTTAGCAATCTATTACAAAAAGGGTTCCTTATGAAACCAAAAGTGGTTCTTCTAAGGTATCTCTCAAAGAACAGCCTAAACTTTACATAATTTTTAACATTTCTTTGAAGGGCTCCATCGTGGAAACTCACATTTTGCAATCAGAGTGTTGATGTAGTTTAACAATGTACATTTTGCTGCCCAGTTTGTACCGTCTATTTGACTCAGTCAGTTGGACTACATCACCCTTCAGTAGCATAACTAGCTCTCTAGCTAGTTAGACCCTCTAGTGGTAGAGATGCTGGCATCTGGGCAGTGGTGGCTCAGCGGTTAGAGCGCCGGGATATCGATAACAGGGTTGTGGGTTCGATTCCCGGGCTCGGCAAGCTGCCACTGTTGGGCCCTTGAGCAAGGCCCTTTACCCTCTCTGCTCCCCGGGCGCTGGAGTTGGCTGCCCACCGCTCTGGGTGTGTGTGTGTACTCACTGCCCCTAACACGTGTGTGTGTGTGAGTGTGTGTTCACTACCAGATGGGTTAAATGCGGAGGACACATTTCGCTGTACAGTCCACACTGTACAGTGACGAATACGTGCACCAAAAAAAAAAAAAAAAAATCTACAGCTGATTACCACATACAACATTTGTAATGGTAAAAAGCATGACACTATCTAAGCTTGCATTTCCGTGTTCTACATAGTAAACTGTGTGTAAAGGGGAAAAAAACACTTATGATATGAGTCAGGTAAACATTTTTCCATCATTTTCTGATGAACTGGCTTTAATAAGAAGGTACCAACACGTCGTGTTTCCACTCACGTCATCCAGCATATTTTCAAGAACACGACAGCAGAGAAGAATCTACAGGAAACAGTTCATTTAGAAGTCCATCTTACTTAAAAAGGCTTAGCATTATATTCATTGTAATTATATTAGATTTATATTATATTATGGTTAGCATTATAATACATTTCCACCCAAGTTTTGATGACAAGAACATTCTATAAATTTGATGAAACCCTGCATTAACAGAAGAAGCTTGGGTTCAGTAAGTCATGAAGACATACTGGATGATTGGTGAACATGTCTTTAAGATCCAGTTTCACCACAACTAGGTTTTACCATGGCTGAACCATGGCAATTCTTATATAATACAATACGTACATGTCAGAAGTGGAGTATATATATTGCCAGGTCTTTTCATTTGTGAAAAAAGATACAGGAAGTGGAGATGGGATGACGCCCAAGAATTCTGACAGTTAAGTTAAAGCCATATCAGATCGTGTGACTTAAGATTTACACAGAGAAAGGCAGCCAGTCTGCCTGTGGGTCTGCCCTGCCCTGCCCTGCCGCTGCTACAGAAAAAACACAATATTAGTTTTTAAGAGTGTGGCTCAAGCCATCCTTTCTTTACTGAGACTGTGTCAAGAAACTGTGAGAAGATCCCGTGGACAGGATGCCTGCTATTCAGGATAGAATGTCCCCACTAGGACCATCAGTCTGCACTGGCTATTCACACCTGGCCCTCTCTGACAAGGGCGCACCTGCTCCTGGTTCACACTGACAGCATGCATCTATGGACGGCCAGCCGCAAATAGCCACCTCGCTCCCAGCGGCTCGCCAACTCTTGGATTTATTAACCAAGTAAGGTCATCTCCAGTATCAGCGCAATAATGGCCTAACCTTGAGTAACAATGACTTGTCAAGCCACTGACACTGAATGCCATGTATATTTGCCCTTTGATGCGGAGGTCGTCTCAATTCGATTGGAAGCCAGCAGGGACAAGACAAGGCAATTAAAGGGAAGATCTGACAGGTCATTAGATGGTGCGCCATTGCGTCCCAATCAAAGCCGGCTTTAGCTAAGCACAGTGGTTTTGCAAATGTCACAGTGGACAAATATAACAGTTAGTAATAAGGCATGCATTGTACATGAACATAAACATCGGTCATGACCGCAGAGCTTCTTCATTGTCTGCTGTCTTGCCCTTGGCTTCGGTGTAAACAAATCAAACGTCTAAATGCTAAAATGTGAAGTAGATCCCGAAGCAAAAAAAAAAGTAATTTTTTAAGAGTTCTTCACAATGGATAATTTATGGTAGACCAGCCCTGCTAGCTTCCTGAAGGATTCCTGCGATAGATTTTAGGATTAGCACAGCACAGTCCAATGTTCCAGCACTAAAGTCAAGATGTGCATTCCAGTCTGCCCCAAGCTCCCAGTGCTGCAGAGCTGCAGAGCTGACCTCTCCTCCCCCTGACCTCCAGCCCCGGGCCGGCAGCCCGCACTGCTGCATGACAACCGCATAATGGCAGCCAGACCAGTTCCAGCGCACAGGGGCCTCCGCCACAAGCCCACACCCCAGCATTCTGCTCGCTCCTTAGGGCTCTGCAGGCCGGTCTGGCTGCTGACTGGGCCCTCGAGCAGCTGTGAGAACAGTCCCACCCTAAGTCTTCCTCCTCCTTTTCCTCCTCCTCCTCCTCCTCCTCCTCTTCCTTCTACTACTACTCCTGCTGCTGCTGCTGCTGGAACATTATGTGCAGATGTTGCTGTGAAATACAGACACTAAAGTGCATAAGCTCCATCAGGCATTTTAATGTGGATTTTTCAGTTTTGTGCTGGTGTGAGCTGTTGCTCATCCTCCACAGGGCTTTTAGAATTGTGACAGGGTGATGCAAAGGTCTGTATTACATGGCTTTGGACCCAAAAAGTGAAAAAGTGAGGCATTTCCTAGACATCCTTTTGTTGGTGGCAAAAAAGCTAATTTACAGAGGATGGCTTTATCCTGGTCTGAACCCATAAACCATTATGTTGTTCAGAAACTAATCTTTGACTGTTATGTTGCTTGGCAACCATGGCCTACTGTTAACAGACTACTGTATATACCCCTCTAAAGTCATGGGCAAGGATGGATTGGGGATCAAGCCAGTGGGACCAGAGGGAGACCAGCCTGAGGTGCAGATCTGCAGTGTACAAGTAGCCATTGAATTTGTGCAAATAGCTAAACAAATGGAATCATAGAGATTATAAACTCTTTATTTATTAATACATTCTACCTCAGGTTTGATATTTTCATCTTTTCATGAGATATTGAAAAAAGAGAAAAAGGTGGGAAGAAATTAGGGTTCTGCACATTAATAACAAAATTAAAAAAGAAAAAAAAATTACAAAGCTGTGCAAAGAGCACACAAATTGAAGCTACTGTTTAGTCTCACTGTTTAAAAAACTCAATACACATTATTGATATGCTCCTTGATATGCTCCTCCAACAGATGACCAATCATATTAACCGGTTTATGGTTTGTCCTTTCTCAGACCACTGTTTGTACCACTGCAGGCTCTTCAGTTACTGTCTAATGCATATTCCAGACCTGGATTTGTGGCATTGTTCTGAGATAATTAAGGTTTGTGTCATCTGTGAGTGGTTATAATGTTTTGGGTCGCTGTCACACAAAAGTTTACTTTTAATCAACTTTAATCAACCTTTTAATGGAAGCAAACGATTCTGGAGCATTGCTATTGGTCCATTTATCATGGGGCAGTGGTGGCTCAGCAGTTAGAGCGGTGGGCTATTGATGATAGGGTTGTGGGTTTGAGACCCGGGCTCGGCAAGCTGCCACTTATGGGCCCTTGAGCAAGGCCTTCAACTTTTCTGCTCCCTGGGCGCCACAGCAATGGCTGCCCACCATTCTGGGCATGTGTGTTCGCTGTCCATCACAAGGATGGGATAAAAGCGGAAGCCAAATACCATCTGTGTCCGTCACAAATGATAAATATAGTTGTCTTGTCTTGATTTTGCCACTGTCCACTGTATGTATGTATGTATGTATGTATATATACGTATATAGACATCGACATACACATACACACACACACACACACACACACACACACACACACACAGTGTGTGAATTGTGATTGGAAAGATGTTAATTAATGTTTATTATTGTATTTTCCCTTTTTTAAAAAATACTTTTAAAAGTATTTTAAAACAGCAAGAAAATAACACGGGGAGAAAACCGAGCCGGATGCTGGCGTGGTCTTCTCAGAGTGAATGCAGGGTGTGTCCCATGGGAAATCCACGCAAGCGTGGTTCTTTCCAGCTCATCTGATGACCCGTGCTAATGTTTGGCAGAAGAAGCTGACCGGACGTGACCGACTGTCAGAGTGGCTCAGAAGTGCTCCGAGGGTTGCGGTCCATTACTTAGCTTACCTCCACCAAAATGAACGGACTGTGATATGGATAGCCCGGTTTGGCAAATTTAAAGCTGTCTGCTCAATATTATCTGAAGCTCAGCGCTCCATGTCCAACAGGTGAAATTGAACTCCGGAGACTGCTGATAGACCGACTGGGCTGAGGTGAGCTGAGGGAACCGACATGGGACTGAACGGATAATGTCTTCCATTCCCTTTGGTCCCGTCTAGCCTCATCAGCCATGAGGACACGAGGATGCATTGGCTGGAATGCTGCACAGGATTCTGGATTAGGGGGGGACGGGCATGTGAAGGAAAGAGTGTTCTCTCTGCTCCGCTGCACCTGTGTGGTCCCTCACCCACCTACAGGAGGAGCAGGAGGGAGGTGTAATGATCCTGCAGAAGTGTTCAGCGCTGGATCAGAGCTGCACGTAGTGATATGATTAAGATATTCAGCAGAGGATTCCAGCACTGCAACATGGCTGGGCAAGAATGTTCCAGGCCACACATTGGTTATGAATACAATTTGAAAAATCTGGTCGGAACCGTAACAGAAAACACGTACTTTGTAATCAAGCATGATTGATGCTTTGGAGTCTTTTTTTGAGACAGGAAATGAAGAGCTTTATTGTAAAGCCACTTACTGCAATGCAGTCTTTATTGCCTTTGTCTTGGGGCACAATCCACATTAGTCATGTTTATGATGCATTGTGCATAATGGCGCCGAGACACATTATGGAAGTTTGCTTGGTTCTACATGTAAAACTTGGAGGCGGTTTTACTCATTAATCTGCAGGGATCTGTATGTGGGCCCACACTTCAATTCCTCTCTCTCAAAGCTACATAACTTGCACATTAGCTTCCAACACTGTCAGAAAAAAAGGGATTATACAGGCACATATTTCTTTCCCAAGGCACTTACAATGTAAATGTATCCTCGAAGGTACAACATGGTCATTAAAGCCCATTAGTGTACCTTGACAGTACACTTCAGTCACTCTCCCTGGGGAAAGCCGTATATTTAGACTTGTTCTTGACTTAACTGACAGTGCATGGAGGAATAATATACAGTTAAAGTCAGAGGCATAAGTATTTGAACAGTGACCCTCTTTTTGTAATTTTGCCTCTAGGCACCACCTCAGTGACTTTGTCATTCATTGTTTAGAAGTTACAGACGTACAAAGTCCCTCCATGTTCACAGGCTAAAAAACTGAAAAGCCACTTCATGGCAAAGTGTGGCCTGATCCCTCATTATTTAATCAGAATTTAAGAAGCAAAATGGTCTGAAGCCGATTCCAACTGTTGAGTTTGCAGCCGTTCATGGGTCTCAAGAGGAATTTGTACATATCTGACTAAAAGACCATTTCAGGATTCCTACAATGTGTACTCAACGACCCTCGTACATACATACAAATTACTGAAGCAACCAGTGAAATTATATTACCTGAACATCATCCTAAACCTAAACTTAACCTACTACACCTAAACCCTTACACTGACCTGTGTAATTTTATTACCTGAACCTAAACCTAAACTACTACACCTAAACCCTTACACTGATCTGTGTAATTTGTTTTTACGTGAACCTAAACTTAAACCTAAACTACTACACCTAAACCCTTACACTGACCTGTATAATTTGTATTACCTGAACCTAAACCTAAACTACTACACCTAAACCCTTACACTGACCTGTGTAATTTTATTACCTGAACCTAAACCTAAATCTAAACTACCACACCTAAACCCTTACACTGACCTGTGTAATTTTATTACCTGAACCTAAACCTAAACCTAACCTACTACACCTAAACCCTTACACTGACCTGTGTAATTTTTTTACCTGAACCTAAACCTAACCTACTACACCTAAACCCTTACACTGACCTGTGTAATTTTATTACCTGAACCTAAACCTAAACTACTACACCTAAACCCTTACACTGATCTGTGTAATTTTTTTACCTGAACCTAAACTTAAACCTAAACTACTACACCTAAACCCTTACACTGACCTGTATAACTTGTATTACCTGAACCTAAACCTAAACTACTACACCTAAACCCTTACACTGACCTGTGTAATTTTATTATCTGAACCTAAACCACCTAAACCTAACCTACTACACCTAAACCCTTACACTGACCTGTGTAATTTTATTACCTGAACCTAAACCTAAACTTAACCCACTACATCAAATGGGGTCCTTAGAGGCCATATTCCTGCATAGTTTTTACTTTTCCTGCTCAAGCACACCTGATTCAAAAGTAATATGTTTGTTCAGTATGTTTGTTAGTGCTGGGAAATCAGCAAACTGGATGGCCCCCCATTGCCCACTCCCGTACTACACCTAAAACTAAAAAAGTCAAACCTTAATCTAACCTAAACTTAATCTAATCCTTATCTTAACCACAGTAGAGTGTGAAATTCTTACCGTTTCTGCGGGAGTTTCGATCCATTCAGTCCTTTTTAGATGCTCTGTATCAGAGAAAAGCAGCAGGAACGTAGCTGTAGCAACACTGTTTTCTCAATTTCTCTTCAAGCACATGGCAGATGAGTTGTGTGTATTTGGTAAAACAGCACCACCGGTGGACGGGAGCTGTTGTGTGCTTCATAAAATATGTAATGCAAAATTGCACGAATGTACTGTAGTTGAAAACGTTTAGGCCAAAATCTTGGTAAAAGGGTAGAACAATTCAAATGTAGTCAAACATGTCGGCAGTCCATAGGATTTTCAAGGGGTTAAGGGTGTATTTGTAAATGTTACTGGTCAGTGCAGCAGTGCAGCAGGCCTCTTCTGCTCCGCCAGCAACGGACGTTCGCTCCAAGGCACATGAATAGAGGGGTCTGTTGCAATGCAAACAAAAGAGAGCTGCTTCATCCCTCTGCTCTCCTATCTGACCCAGTTCGGGCCCGACTATGTATATATAGTAGGAGCAGGTCAGGGATCATACATCATTGCAGCTTACCAGAGGCATAGCAAATGTCCTTGGCTATGCTGGACATGCTTTTCCACACACCTCGGAGGGGAAATCATTGACAGATACTTGATGGAAACACACTGTTCCAATACCAAAGGATCAGTAGCAGTTCAGAGCATTAGTGGGGTACAGGAAGGACTAGAAGGGACTGGAGGCATCGTAATCCATTTGTTTCAGATACGTGACAAAACAGAATATCAACATACACTGATTTTGCAGCAGTTTGCAGCTTTCTTCTGTTGGAAGAGTGGGGAGATCAGTTTGCTTTAGGAATACATACTGGGTCACTAATGGTGACCACCACCAATGAAATGAAATGAAATTGACATGCATTAAAGGTCATTGGACAAATGAATACTAATCATTCTTTTCACTGTGAGGAGTGGAATTAAACAGGCCTAGAATTATGCAGCACTACAGCTGGGTTTCACTGGGCTGAAATATTGCAATACCTATCTTTACTGTCTTCATCCAGATTTAATGAGAGCTTTTTTTACTCTCACTAGAACACAAGTGCAGAACCTCTGAAAGGTGCTTTAATTCTCACTTTGAGTTGAAGAAGGTCAATTTTTTGTTCATTTTCTCTTGCCCAGAGGAAACCAGTTGCAGATACAGTTCTTTTTTTCGACTTGGTTACTTTTTTGCATCATGTCAATGTCTGCGTGTGTATGTAAATATGTATGATCTAGCTGTGATGGTGTAGAGTCGGCCCCCCATACATTTTTTGCTTCTGCAGACCATCTCAGTGGATTTGAAATGAAGCAATCAGGACGTGATTAAAGTGAAGCCTTCTGCTTTAATTTAACGGAAGCGGAAAAAAATATTGCATTGACCATTTCACAGACTCAAACGATGAGCAGATTCATGACCAGGTGTGATCTGTTGCCTTATTATTGCATGACAAATTAATTTTATTTATTTTATTAAATTTATTTATTTTATTAAATGTTGTTGGTTTGGGGACCCTTAATATGCAGTCCAATGAGGTCTTCGTGCAAGTAGAGAAGGTCATCAAAAAACCTATAAGAAAGCGAGATAAACTCAACCAGTGGCTGGAGTATTCTTAAAAAGAGGGAATGCACTGATGATCTCAGCAACACCAAGAGGCCTGGAAGACAATGGAGGACAACTAAAGTAGAGAATCACAGAATTATTTCTTTGGTGATGGAAAGCAACTTCACAACATCTAGTCAAGTCAAGAACACTCTCAGGGAGGGAGGCCTATCATTATTAATGTCTACAATTGAGAGATGCTTTCATAAGTGTAAATACAGAGGGTCGTCATCTGTCAAACATGGTGGAGGCACTATTATGGCATGGGCATTTGTGGCTGCCAGTATAAGTGGGTTACTGGTATTTATTGATAATGTCTATCTATCTATCTATCTATCTATCTATCTATCTATCTATCCATCCATCCATCCATCCATCCATCCATCACTGGTGCTTGACCTGCATTTTAGAAGTTCTCTACGCTCTTTCAGAAAATAGGAGACAGTGTAGGGGGGGCTTTAGTCACTTTTATCTTTCTGCATAATGCAAGACTGTACACACAATTATATCTTGATATTAAAATCAATCATCCCTCTTCTCTTCTTTACACACATCATGGAGGTGATGAGAAATAGAACAGACGCCTGTCCTAGGAGGTCTTTCCTGACAGTAGTTTGTACAGAGGCACTTTCTCTCCACTCGCCCAGTATGTAAGTGTAGAGCACTATGGCAGAATGCATTGTGGGTAGCTGAGTGGCCCGCCAGCCGGGCTGATTCCTCTCTGTTGTGGTGGTGGGGAGGAGCCGTGGTTATGCGTGTATGGCTCTTTGAAAGGAGGGCTGTCGTGGTGATGTCTCCGCACTGGAAGTACGCTAATTGTCTTTGTGTCCCAGTTCTCTGCTTCAGTCCAACTTCAGGTTACAATGGTGCCCAGTGTTACTCTCCCGAAACAATCGCTCTCTCTGTTTCCACTAAGCCGGCCGAGTCACTGTCCATTCTGACTGTACACACGCTTTGCAGTGTTCACCGATACTAAGAAGCACATATGAAAATATCACTGCTCTTCTAGCAAGGCCTCAGAGATCAGTAGCTTCATAGGAGAGCATTACATCGTTCTTTCAGCGCAACACTGCAGTTCAATCACTTGTGATGTTATACATTTTGTAAAATGTCAAGAAAGGTCAAAATTATTTCATGTAACTATGCAGTTAGAATGGATTTATTTATATTTCTATTGGTTTTTGCCTTAAGATTTGCCTAAGGCATTCTGGGTGTGAATTTATTAGAACTTAATTCATCATGCTACAGCTTCCTCCATCACTTCAGAATCATCTACAGCTTTTACCTTCAGATTCTTGATTTTGCTATTAATTATTTGGTGGCACACAGGGAGCGCAAATCCGTTTATGCATTCATCCAAGAACCAAATGACATGTAATTTATTAAAAGTTTGGATTCTAAGTGTATTCAAAACGTGGGGCCCATATCCTGCATTTATCTAGTACTTTACACTTTTCCTTGAGGTCCACTTACAACATTTGTGCAGCTTTATGTTCCAAAAGGGTCATAATTCATTTTTACAAATCCTCTTTCCAGGCTCTCTTTATCCCTCAAAATTAAACAGGCTATTTCTCATACTGCACAGTTAAGACAGATATAAAATAAATGAGCTCTGTTCTGATTGGCTGTCCTGTATTGGGCCTCATTCCGAAAGCACACAAACTTGAAGCACTCCTGAATACTCCAAAATGAATGGGAGGGGCTAAACTGTGGTAAGCTGAATGGGCGGAGATTTATGTATGTAAATGAGCTGGTTCTTGTGGCATCAGAAAAAACACTGGCTGCGTCCCAGATCGTGCCCTATTCACTCTCCCTTACATGCGAAAATCTAGTGGGGTTTCTGCAGCGTTGTGCGTAATGCATTCTGGGATATTTGACTGTGCCAAGTCTAGCCAAGCATTTTGACAGTACTTGGCTAGATGTGAACTTCTGAATGGAGCAGTACATTGGGCTGCACATGATGCCGTTTCACAAGAACACAGGAACACAAGTACCAACAAGAACGCAGATTGAGAATCAGCCTAGATCACTATATGGAGCTCTGTTATTGGGAACAGAATTCGACATGGTTGCAAATGCACTCGGACGTGTCGTTATGCGAGTGAGCTTACTGCTGTGTGACAGTAGAGATCTGAACATTGGTCTTCCTCAGAAAAGCTGTGCATGAATCTTCAATATTATATATCTTATATATAACGGCATATTGTGGGATTATTACAGTGCACTGAAAATTCAGCACCATGTTTTTGGACAGCGGAAATGACGGAACCCCAAAATTAGCTGTGTCCAAAATTGTGCCCTATTGATTATATAGTGCACTACACTATATAATGAATAGAGCACAGTTTTGGATACAGCTACTGATGTCAAAATTAGCTGTTTTTGCATCTTACTTTCCATTCATGGACTGTGTGGACTGGGCGGGCGGGTGAAGACCCAGTAGAGATACATTACATACATTACATTTTGGGAGGAGGAACATACCTGATAACCCTCCCCCCCAAAGTTAACGTCCATCTCTACATTGTTCACAAGTCTGCACAACCCTTCACCTTCTTTTTAACCCTATTGTCTATCATTCCTGACTCCACAAATCAGAGGGAGGACTGGCTTCTTGCCACTTACGCATAACTTCAAACAAGGACCCTTTAATTGTAGCATTCGTTTTTATTGGTCAATCCATATTGCAAGGTTCACATAGTGGAAAGCTGAAAAACAAGTCTTTTATTTTGTGGTCCACACTCATATTCATTTACACATGTGCAATTCAAGGCATTTTTTAAAAATTATTTTATGGTGATTCACCAAGAAAATGAGACATTGCCATCACATTTGCATACGCTAAGTCAATACATAAGGCCGTATCACACTGACATAGATATGCCAGAGCATTTACAGTGATGCAGCAAAAAATCAATAACATTTATGGGCGTATCAATCAGATGGAGAGAAAACCTTCATATTATGATGTCTATAGAGCCAGGAGATGGCTTTTGTAATGTAAATGGTAGCCAGTCTGTGTTATTGGCAGCCTGTAATAGCATCATATTGATGCCGATAGATGATATCATCGCTCACTTTTCAGCATGCAAGGAGCTGAAGAAGAGCCCTCCATTATTGCAGAGGCAATTTAATTCAGACTTTATGCTGAATGTTACCATATTTTGGGTACGTACGAACAAAAGTGCTACCTTCTCCACATGAATACAATACATTACTCAATTACTCCCAAATGTGAATAAACTGAAACTTGTGTTGATGTGATGTCTTTCATTCACAGGGAAATAAAATATGATATGCATTTCAATGTGGTACACAGTTCCATCAAGTAAATCCAATCTATCACTTACAGCATATTTGTATGTTGCTGCTGTGAACCAGAATCATAATAAGCATATATTTTTCATTTGTTTTGGAAGTGCAGAGGTGAGCAATGGGGGTTTGATTGGGGAAATCTAATTATTCCATTAAAGAATCTGGAGCAGAGTTTGAGTGCAGGCCAGAGAACAGGAGAGCAGGGTATAGATCTCCCAACTAGCAGAGAACGCTATAGGAACAGTCAACAATGTTTTTAAAAGGTTCCAGGAAGGTTAGCCTGTAACAAAGTCCAAGAATGTTCTGAAAATGTTATATAATAATAGTTTGATATATTTTAATAGTTTGATAGTTTTATATTTTTAATAGATTGATTTTTTTAAATAGTTTTGGTAGTTTATTTGTTTTTTAGTTTTGATAATTAAATATTTTTCAGTTTGATAATTTTAAATTATTTAAATAATTTACATAAACATTCAAATAATTTACATTTAGATTTAGTTACATTTTTACTAGTTTTTATAGTTTGGTTTTTAAATAGTTTAAATAGTTATTTTGTAATAGTTTTGAAAGATTTATATATTTGAAATTGTTTTGGAAGATTTATATTTTTTTAATATTTTTTTGCATTCTCAAAAACTAATATTATGGAAACATCTGAAGTATGTAGAGTCTTTCTGAAAACTAAAAATACAATAAATAAATGAAAAAACATTACAACAAAAGCATTAATGAAACTGAAACATAGCCACACTGAAAAATAATATTTAATGAATGTGTAATAAAATGCTTTCCAAACTACAGAACTGGAGCATTTGTTTAAACTTTAGAATTGAATATCTTCTACATTTACACTGATAGTAAAAATGTTTAACACAAGCTGCTATACATATTCCTGCACATCATATGTGATGCTGTTCACAAAACCAGATTGGTCTACTTCAGCATACACTCCTGAATTTCCCATTTAACTCTTTATTTACATGCATAGCTCATAACTGCTCTACTTACAGTGGGGCAAAAAAGTATTTAGTCAGTCACTGATTGTGCAACTGTCCTACTTAGAAAGATGAGAGAGGTCTGTAATTTTTTATCATAGATACACAACTATGAGAGACAAAATTAAGAAATGTTTTAAAGAATCTGAAAGATTTTTAAAGAATGAATTTGTAAATAATGATGGAAAATAAGTATTTGGTCACCCACAAATAAGCCAGATTTCTGGCTGTCACAGAGCTGTAACTTCTTCTTTAAGAAGCTCTTCTGTCCTCCACAATAACAAACACTTTTGTGTTTATTGTATTCATGGTTTTGTACGGATCCTCTAAAACCCTGTCTCATGTTTCATCTATTGTCCTTGCACTGTTGTATCATGTCCTTACATATTCTTATAGTATTTCATTGTATTGCACAAGTCTGTATTAGTATAATGACAATAAAGTTAATTAAATGGTGACCTTGCTTTACTTTTTGAAATATGACCACCAAACATGAAAAGCCCAGATTCAAATGAACCAAAAGAACCAAAAGTCGTAACTTTCAGAACATTCACTTCATGTTCTACTAACCAAAAGTTCTAGCAATGATGTCAGAGGGACAAGCAGTGTGAGATCTCTCAACTAGAAATGTTCAACTGAGCCACTACAAAGGAATACAAACGATTTTTTTTACAAACAGAAAAGAAAACAAAAAGAAAACTGTACACCATCAGTGGGAATGCGGTCATTATCACAAAGAAAATAAATAGATCCCTATTTATAAAATGGGTTCTTTAGTAAGCAATAATTCTGAATAGCAAAATTACATTTTAAGGAAATATTGCCTGAATGGTTCCTAGGTCAAAATTCTTTTGTATGGTTCTTTAAAAAACCTTTTTCTAGAGCGATAGTACGGGAGAGTGGACTCAGAATATTTTAGGCTTTAAATCCAGTTTGGCTTTCCTGTGGTCTGCGTGTGAAGCCAAACCCCTCGTTGGTGTGGTGAGTGATGGAAGAAAGGGAGGAGATGGGGTGGAGGTGGGTGCAGAGTTTGCTCGACATGGAGTTGGACTAAGAAAAGGGATTATATAAGGGGCTTGTGAGCCTGGAGGAGGAGTTTGGGGCATGGTCCATTTATGTCATAACTCCACTTTGAAAAATAATATTTATATATGCTACAAATTTCCAAAAAGGGTTCCACATGCGATGCATGTCGAAGAACATTTTTTCAATACTAAGCGCCCAGCTGTTGACTCAAGAGTAGATTAACCAATTTTCAAAAAAATGCTGAAGAAGCATGACTTACAATAGAGGACATGTTCTATAATCTTAACAAATGGGTTCTTCAAGTAAAGGCAAATGCTCTATATGGATCCATGACAAGGACCGCCTGAATGTTTAAATGAATAGTTTGGTTAGTCAGACTAAACATCAGGTCATCTCAAATGACATAATGGCAATTGGTGACTACAAGCTATCAGTCCTTGCTAGCAACATCAGCAAACTGTAGAAATTAGGGTGAGGAGGCAGGATGCAAGTGCGAGTTCACCTTATTAGTCCTTCTGAGAGAGCCCAAGACCGAGCTCACAGAACTAAGAAGAACAGTTATATCCGTGATGGAGAAACACAAAAGAAACCACACCCAACAACTAGGCTAAATAATAGAAAACATAGAGGAGACACCAAAATAACGAGAGTACAACCCTGCAGGAAACCAAAACAACACTGAACAGGAGGAACACTGCAAACACAGGGGTATAAGAGCACAAGAGACAATAAGAAACACCTGGGAAAGATAACGAGAGGGCAGGGCTACAAAGTAGGCACAGGTGGAAACACTAAAGACTGGGTGGGGCTAGAGTGGAGACAAGGGGAGAACACAAACAGAGCAATGTCCCCTGTTGTGGCTTCCAGCCCAGTCACTCCAGAAAAACAGGCATTGTTTTCTACAGTCATTATTTCTGGACATAATCATGGTCATCTCCCTTCTTGTGGGCCAAATCCTGGAATGAGCCACAGCTGTTTAGCAGCACGAGGCTGAGGAACTATCATCCTTGGAGCGCTTCATGACCCTGTTCAATCTATCTTCGATCAACCTAAAATCGTCAAGGAGGAATGTGAGAAGCTTTTGATGATTAAATTGGGCTCCAGAGCAGCCTCAGATTATGCACTGGAATTTCGCACCGTGGCTGCTGCCAGCAGATGCTTTGGGCCAGACCTTCTCACTTTGTTCCATAAGGGTTTAGGAGAAGACATCCAGACCAAATTAGCTGGTAGTGATGACAAGCCTAGACTTGATTGACTCAATAATACTGCTCAATAATCCTCTTCGACACTTTATGGTTACAATGGTATACATTTGTAACCTAAAATCCAGCTAGCAAAACTATTTTAGTCCTTACCTGGTTAGATCAACATAACCCCAACATCACATACAGCAAGTGCATACGCATCCTCCAGCATCGAACTCTCATGCGCCTCCACCTGTATAGAAAGTGTCCAAGTCTCTGCACCAGCCCTAATTCCCCCTATGTATCAAGAATTCTCTAAAATCTTAAGTAATCCCAAAGCCACCACACTGACCCCTCTCTGGACACTTTATCCATTAGGGCTTAAGATCTGTTTGCCTTTCAACAGTCCAAACTAAGACCATGGCAAACTATAAGCAGGGCCTTTTCAGACCATTGTATCACCCATTTCCTCCATTTTTTTTCTTTCTCCAAAAGAAACATGGTGGTTTCCAGTCTTGCAAAGAATGTCATAACCTGGACTCTATTATGGTAAAGTACCATTAGCCACTCCCACTTGTGTCCACTGCTCTAGATTAACTCTGCCTGTTAAATGTTTGTTACTTTATCTCAACCTACGCAATTCTTATAATCCCATCAGAATCAGGGTGTTAAACGAGTGGAAGACTGCTTTCAGTATTAACAAGTGACTAATGCTAAGCCATCATTTTAATGGTGAAACTGGTACTAAAGAAGTGGAGACACTGGTTCTTGGGCCCATTTCCTGACATATGTTCAGGTTGCAACCAAGTTTTCTTTCCATTCAAGACACCTGGGGGTGTTCTTTCTGATCATGGACCCCAATTCACCTCCAGAGTGTTTAGGGCCTTGGGAGAAACTGGGTCTTGAGAAACTGCTGGACTCACATTGGGCTAACATTCTTAGGTCAATGAGTTATTGTTTTGGGCAAGTTAGTTCCTTTGGGCTGCCCAGAACTCCCTCTGCCACTCCTCCTCAAGTATGACACCTTCCCAATATGTGCTCGGTTTTAGGTCACATCTCTACCTGTGGAATGTCGGTTGAGAGGAGGATCAGGTCCAGAGTTGTCAGAAATCAGTCTGACCAAAAAGACCTACAGCTCCACCTCCAATACTGTAAGCTTAGTCCCAGATGAACTGGACTGCAGGCGTTGTCGGGCTGGCTCCAGTACCTCATGGACTAGGAAGAGGATGGCCCTGAATTGCTGGTGCTGGTTGACAATCTGGATTTGGGTTTCATTAAGAAATTCCATGCCTGTCATCCTCACTGCCTGGCACTGCAGCCGAAAGGATATCCCTTGGGGTGGGGGTACTGTCACTTCTGCTGACACACTTCTCAGGCTCTGCCGCTCTGCACTCAGCTCAGTCACCTAGCTATTGATCACTGGCTTTACAAATAACAAAACTATCAATTAATTATTAATCATTTTAATATATTCACCAATTTTATATTTCAACTCATCCATCTTCTTATCTGCTTCTTCTTGGTCAGGGTCGTGGTGGGTCCAGAGCCTACCTGGGATCACTGGTCACAAGGCAGGAATACCCTTAGATGGGGCACCAGTCTATCACAGGATACCACATACACCGTTTAGCACAGGGAAACTGGGTGTAGGGAAACTCACAGTGACCAGAGCGAGGATCAGACCCACAACCCCAAGCAACTGAAGCCACTAAAGCTACCTGTGGCACCACCATACCGCCCTTAATTTTAGCTGCTTGTATGATTATATTTAATAATATGATTATAATATTTGTTTTTCCTTCACAATATTCAACCCAAGTAGCTGTACATATTAGCATGTTAGCATGGTATTCACCTTCCAGAAAAGTTCTATATGGGTCCAAAAAGGGTTCCAAAATTGTCTTTTCTTAGAGAGGGGATGCAATTCATCCAAAATTGGGGGAAAATATTGATAAGATCAAAAACACCTAAAACACCAAAAGCCTTATCTTACTTTCTTTAAAATAGATAGAGGATAATATGCTTCCTTAGAAAACTGCAGAGATGTCAAGCTCTACTGTAGCTTTTTTTTGCAGTATCTCTGATAGAATGTGTGTGTGTGTGTGTGTGTGTGTGTGTGTGTGTGTGTTGTGTTTCTACTGTAAAGGCGAGATGGTCTTGACTCTCTGACACAGGCGATCACTGAAGCTCTGATTCCTCTGATACAGAGATGCCCTTGAGCCCTTTCAAATAAACATCACGCCTTTACACTCTGTCTCCAAATCTCCCCATGTGTTTCATGCTTTCTGTTTTCCTGCCTTCACACTTTTAGATGTTTCATCTGCTGTTGTGCAGCTCAGCTCTGATCTCAGCTGCCTTCTTGCTCTCCTCTGTTTCATTCTCCTTTCTTCTCTCCTCTCTCTGTATCACACTTTCGATCCTCCATGTCTTTGCACCCCCACTAACCTGTTTCTTCCACCTTCTGCCCTCCCCAGTTCGTCTTCGTTGTGATGACCATGTCCAGTGGGTTGAAGTCTGCCCCTCTCGCTGCTCTGTTAATTACTTCTCTATTTATTTAGCCAGGCGGTCCAGGCGGTTGGGAGGGGTTTGCCGTCCCCGACTGAGAGGGATTGTCTGACTGCTGTGTTAAATAGCCCACATTCCAATCCTCTGATGCTGAAACTAACATGAGTCCCCTCTTTTATCTCTGCAGCGCGTCAAATTAGCACCCGGCCCCTTCCTAATACACACGGCCCGGTAACCGGGGAGGAAAAAAAAAAACCTGGAGACAACCTCATCAGGAGCCCCAGCAGGTCTTTGTGTGTTCCCACACTGTCCACAAAAGCATGTAGACAGTCCTTCTAATGAATGCATTCAGCTAATTTAAGTTGCGCCCATTGCTGACACAGATGTGCAAATGCACACACAGTCTGTGTAAAGAAGTACTGCCAACAATAGAACAGGACTCTCTGGGGCAAATAAACAAGACCCCCAAAGCCCCTCAGCCTTGAGTTGTGGAGTGGTGAAACTCTGGATTTCTCTGGAATGATGGATGGTGCTCCATCCAATACTTTTGAGTTGAGTTGAGGAGTTGGGGGTGAGGTGGGGTGGAGATCATGTCGTTGAATGCAGTCAAATCCTCACAGCTATGCTCCAGAATCTTGTAGAAAACCTTCTTTCCTGGACTGTAGATACAGTTACTATAGGAGACACTCTTTTTTAATACTCTTGATTTCAGAAGAAACAAAAAATGAGCAATGGTCCAAATACTTGGATTATACATATAGAGGATTATGCCCCTATAGCAAGTGTGGTGTATCTATTAATGTTACCTGGTTAGAGGCTATATATTAAGATCACATATGTGCATTTTCTATTCTGAAATACCATAACAGAATGTGTACATACAAGTGAGGAAAATAAGTATTTGAACACCCTGCGACTTTGCAAGTTCTCCCACTTAGAAATCATGGAGGGGTCTGACATTTTCATCTTAGGTGCATGTCCACTGTGAGAGACATAATCTAAAAAAATACGGAAATCACAATGTATGATTTTTTAATCATGTATTTGTGTGTTACTGGTGCAAATAAATATTTGAACACCTGTGAAAATCAATGTTAATATTTGGTACAGTAGCCTTTGTTTGCAATAACAGAGGTCAAACATTTTTTCTATAGTTTTTCACCAGGTTTGCACACACTGCAGCAGGGATTTTGGCCCATTCCTCCACACAGATCTTCTCCAGATCAGCCAGGTTTCTGGGCTGTCGCTGAGAAACACAGAGTTTGAGCTCCCTCCAAAGATTTCTATAGGGTTTAGGTCTGGAGACTGGCTAGGCCACTCCAGAACCTTCTTACAGAGCCACTCCATGGTTATCCTGGCTGTGTGCTTTGGGTCATTGTCATGTTGAAAGACCCAGCCACGACCCATCTTCAGTGCTCTAACTGAGGTTGTTCCCCAAAATCTTGCCCCGGTCATCCTCTCCTTAATACAGTGCAGTTGTCCTGTACCATGTGCAGAAAAACACCCCCAAAACATGATGCTTCCACCCCCATGCTTCACAGTAGGGATGGTGTTTTTGGGATGGTACCCATCATTCTTCGTCCTCCAAACACGGTGAGTGGAAAGTTCTATTTTGGTCTCATCTGACCACAGAACTTTCTCCCATGACTCCTCTGGATCATCCAAATGGTCATGGGCAAACTTAAGACGGGCCTGGACGTGTGCTGATTTAAGCAGGGGAACCTTCTGTGCCATGCATGATTTTAAACTATGACGTCTTAGTGTGTTACCCACAGTAACCTTGGAAACAGTGCCAACTCTTTCTTCAGGTCATTGACCAGCTCCTCTCGTGTAGTTCTGGGCTGATTCCTCACCTTTCTTAGGATCATTGATACGCCACGAGGTGAGATCTTGCATGGAGCCCCAGTCCGAGGGAGATTGACAGTCATGTTTAGCTTCTTCCATTTTCTAATAATTGCTCCAACAGCTCCATCTTTTTTCACCAAGCTGCTTGGCAATTGCCCTGTAGCCCTTTCCAGCCTTGTGGAGGTCTACAATTTTGTCTCTGGTGTCTTTGGACAGCTCTTTGGTCTTAGCCATGTTAGTAGGAGTCTTACTGATTGTGTGGGGTGGACAGGTGTCTGTATGCAGCTAATGACCTCAAACAGGTGCTTCTAATTTAGAATAATAAGTGGAGTGGAGGTGGACTTTTTAGAGGCAGACTAACAGGTCTTTGAGGGCCAGAATTTTTGCTGATTGGCAGGTGTTCAAATACTTATTTGCAGCAGTAACACACAAATAAATGATTAAAAAATCATACATTATGATTTCTGGATGCACCTAAGATGAAAATTTCAGACCCCTCTATGATTTCTAAGTGGGAGAAGTCGCAGGGTGTTCAAATACTTATTTTCCTCAGTGTATGTGAAAATATCTATATGATTCATTTTTATATGGTATTCATTTGTTGCATCTATACACACTTTATGGACAAAAATATTGGGTCATCTGCTCATTCATTGTTTCTTCCTAAATCAAAGGTTTAAATAGAGTTAGTCCTGCTTTTGCTGTAGTGACTGTCTCTACTGTTCAGGGAAGAAGGCTTTTTACTAGATTTTGGAGCACTGCTGTGAGGATTTGATTGCATTCAGTGACAAGCACGTTAGTGAGGTCAGGATGTTGGATGATCACCACCCCACCTCATCCCAAAAGTATTGGATGGAGCACCACCATCATTCCAGAGAACACAGTTTCACTGCTCCACAGTTCAATGCTGGGATAGGGGGGGGGCTTTATACTACTTATACTATACTATACTATATTTGCACATCTGTGTTCACTGGATGGGTTGTCCACAAACATTTACACATATAGCGTGTTACATTGTGTATAGGTCGTCTCCCGCCGCAAAATGTGTATTACATGTGTATTACATATAACATGTGTATGATGCTAGAAAGAGAAGAGTGTCTCTGGTTGGTGTGAATGTACTGGAGTTACACATTTAAAAGCACAAGCTTTGCTATGAAACTAATGTCTGCTCTAATCTGGTGGAACATGATCAAATTTAATAACGCACTCGATCAGACAGTTTGCCCCGGTAATGAGCCTTGGAGTGGAGTTATGGGAATGATTATTGATATTTTGTGGTTATTTTGCTAATGTATTCAATCCGTCATGACTGAATGGATTTGATACACCCTGGTTTACACCACTAAGACTAATTGCACGGATTCTGTACGTTGGTGGAATCAACACCATCGATGCACTGCGCTTGCAGCCTTTTCATTACCCTTAGCCAGTAAAGAGGATTTGAGTGATGTAGAGAACCTTCATGAAAGTGTTGGTGGAATATCTGTGCTAAATTTAACGGTGTTAAAATGATAGAATTCTAATTACTGATGCCATTTGTAGCACTCAGGTAAACATGCAGTCACCATAGTGAGGACTTGCCTCCACGCTGCTCCTCACTGACTGGATCTGGTTTCAGCACTTTATGGACTGATTTTATTTTCGGCACGACCACAACATGCTGCCTCCGGACACACTCTCTGAGTAGGGGGGTAGAAAAAGATCTGTGAAAAGTTGAGAGAGGGAGAGAGAAGGAGGGGGGGTGAGGGTGAGTGAGAAAGAGAGGAAGAGAGAGAAAAGGAGGGAGGGAAAAGAGAGGAAGTCTGAGAAAGAGACAGTGAGAAAGGTGAAAGAAGAGAGAGAGAGACAAAAAGAGAGAGGAGGGGGTTTAAGTGAAAGAGAGACAGACAGAAGAAGAACCAGACAGACAGACAGACAGGAAGAGAGAGAGGAAAAGAGAATGAGAGGAGGGGGGGGAGAGAGAAAAGAGGGGAAAGAGAGATATATGGGAAAAGAAGGGGGGGGACTTAGAAAAAGAAGAGAGTCAGAACGAAAGAGAGAGAAACAGACAGCAAGAAATAGAGAAGAGAGATGAGATGAGAGAGAGTGAGAAAAGTGGGGTGAGAGAGAGAGAAGGGGAGAACGAGAGAGAGGGAGAATGAGAGGAAGAGAGAGAGACAGACAAAAAAGAGAGAGAGGAGGGGATTTAGGAGACAGACAGAAGGAGAAACAGACAGAGACAGACAGGGAGAGAGAGAGGAAAAGAGAATGAGAGGAGGGGAGAGAGAGAGAGAGAGAGAGAGAGAGAGAGAGAGAAAGTGGGAAAAAGAGAGAGGAGGGGAGAGAGATATAGGAAAAGAGGGGGAGGGACTTAGAAAAAGAAGAGAGATAGACAAAGAGAGAGGAAATATGATCAAAAGACAGTGAAAAGTGGGGGGCAGACAAAGAGAGAGAGAGCGAGAGAGAGAGAGAGAGAGACAAAAGGAGAAACAGACAAACGGGAAGAGCGAAAGAGGAAGAGAGAGAAAGATGATAAAAGAAGTAGGGGGACAGAAAGAGAGAGAGGGAGAGAGAGAGAGAATGAGAGATGGTAAAAAAAAGTAGGGGGACTTAGACAAAAAGAGGGAGCGAGAGGACAAGAGAGAGATGGTAAAAGAGGGAGAGAGAGAAAGAGAGATGAGAGAGGGTAAGAGAGAGAAAGAGAGATGAGAGAGGGTGAGAGAGAGAAAGAGAGGTGAGAGAGGGTGAGAGAGAGAAAGAGAGGTGAGAGAGAGAAAGAGAGATGAGAGAGGGTGAGAGAGAGAAAGAGAGGTGAGAGAGGGAAAGAGAGGGTGAGAGAGAGAAAGAGAGGGTGAGAGAGGGTGAGAGAGAGAAAGAGAGGTGAGAGAGGTTGAGAGAGAGAAAGAGAGGTGAGAGAGGGTGAGAGAGAGAAAGAGAGATGAGAGAGATGAGAGAGGGTGAGAGAGAGAAAGAGAGATGAGAGAGGGTGAGAAAGAGAGGTGAGAGGGGGAGAGAGAGAGAGAAAGAGAGATGAGAGAGGGTGAGAGAGAGAAAGAGAGGTGAGAAGGGGTGAGTTAGAATTAGAGATAGAATGTGTTAGAGAGACGACCAGGTAATGTAAAGCAATAGTAGTAGAGAGGCAGAAAAGAGAAAGAGTGGAAATGGGAGAGAGTCATAAAGTTAAAGGTTTGAAATCATGTGGGGAGAGCAAGAGAGAGAGGAAGTGTAACAGGTGACCCTCCAGTTCACTCCAGTGTCAAAACACACGTTTGATCTCATTGCTTTGCTGACGATTGTAATTATCACAATCACACTTAATGTGTAGTTATGATCCTTGTTATTTTGCTATTTTTCTTTTAAAAATTATTAGTTGCTTCTGTTGCTTTTTTCCAGCATTAAATACTGTCATGTCTATCAAAGCTATCTTGAACTGAGCTGAACTGAGCTGAACTGAGCGAATGAGGGTCCCCTGGTTGCTGAGTTGAGGCGGACCGTGCTTGATTGAGGCCTGCATTTTGCCTGGTTTCGGGGTGTGTGTGTGCAGGAATGCATTCATTAACGTAATTCCTTGGCTCTCACACAAGGCTTCCGTCACTGAGCAAGCGAGAGAGAGCGAGTGAGTGAGTGAGTGAGCGGAGGCCACCGGACTGGAGACTGGGGCAGGGAGGGGGGTCTCTCTCAGTATGAGTCTTGTGGGGTAAATACATCAAGTACACCCCCTTCCCTTCTCCTCCTCCTCCTCCTTCTCCTCCTCCTCTCTGCACCCAGGAGGACTAGGCGCCCTAACACAGGCCTCCTCATCCAAACCGATCTGCATGAGAAAGCTCAAAGCACCACAAAAGGATGAAAAGGTTCTGGGCAGGACCTGGACAATCCCTTCCTGTTCTGGAGGGTCATTTGTTTCCGTGCCGTCAAGGCCGGGGCCACCTTCCCCCCCAAAGCCCCGCAGCCCCGCGGCCCGTTTCACACATTCACCCCTGCTTTTGTTTTTCCGGCACTTTCTAAAACACTGTTCCAGCTCTCTTTCTTTTTTCCACATTCACGTGAAAGCAACTGACGAGCCAATAGGTGCAATCAAACACGGACTGGAAGGATTGTTTTATTTATTTATTTTTTAGCTCAATTTAAATGCCAGTCAGCTCTGGGCATGAGAACTGCTTTGCATGACAAAAAGAGCTGACAGAAGAGTTAAGCCAATTAGGGTATTTATATTAATTCTAATAAAAGGATTGAGGCGTTCCTAAATGATGTTTACTGTGCGTTGCCATCTGCAATTAGCATAGTAGTGCAAATGGTCAATAACGACAGTGTGTGTCTGCATTGACTGGACAATGGTGTCATTGATGTATGTAACACAATAAATACAATAGATACATATGTTACTTACATTACTAACATGTACATTACATACATTACTAACATGCACATTACATACATTACTAACATGCACATTACATACATTACTAACATAGATGTTACATACATTACATACATTACCAACACGGATGTTACATACATTACTAACATAGATGTTACATACATTACATACATTACCAACACGGATGTTACATACATTACTAACATAGATGTTACATACATTACATACATTACCAACACGGATGTTACATACATTACATACATTACTAACATAGATGTTACATACATCACTAACACAGATGTTACATACATTGCATACATTACTAACATAGATGTTACATACATAACTAACACGGATGTTACATACATACACTAACATCTATTACCTACATTACATACTACATCACTAACATGTTACATACATGTTACATTCATAAGTAACATGTTACATATATGTGACATTACATACATTACTAACATATGTTACATGATACAAACATTATTAGCACTGATGTTACATACATTACTAAGATACATGCTACATGCATTGCTACCATATGTTACATACATGTTACATAC